>NW_027192850.1:0-300000 GCF_949987515.2 Delphinus delphis
TGTCTTATCCAGCTGTGGGTTTATATGTGGTCATTCCAGGTTGCATCACAGCCCCTGAGCGAATTTTGTAAGAATTTTTCTCTCTTTCATTGTTTCTGCGTTTTGGTTTTAAAATTTATTTCTATAATGGGGTTTAGCTCATTTTCACTGCTGTGTTTGTGCCGTTTTGCACACACTTGATTCCCTTATGGAGATATATCAATACATGGGTTTTAAGATTCTTATTACTCAGATATATTTCTCTGCGGTGTATAGGGTGTGTTGAGGCCAGTTCATTGAGCAAGGTGTAGATCTTGTCTAATACCTATTTGGTTTATTGAACGGTATCTGTGCTAATTTCAAACTCTGGTTTTATGCATCACCCCACCTCTCCTTTCCCCTTAAGCTGACATAAGTGTGTTTTCTAAATGTGAGACACTGTTCTGTTTTGTAATTCATTTTTAGTGCAGCCATATTTATCCTCCCTCTATAAGTGATATCTTATGATATGTTTCTTTTTCTGTTTGACTTATTTCAAGTAGTATTATCGGACCTAAATCCACTCTTTATCCTTCTACTAGCCTTATTACATTGATTTCATGGTGAAGAGATATTCCATTGTACATAAGTACCACATCTTCTTTATCCATTGTTCTCTTTCCTGGGATATTTAAGGTGTACTGAAGTTGAGGTTCTTGTAAACAGAGTAGCCCTAAACTGTGGTGTGCTTGTGTCTTGTTGATTTTTAGACTTCCCTAGATATACTCCCGTGATTGGAAGTGCCCTATGCTCTGTAGCTCTGTTTTTTAGATGATTTAGGAACCACCATACACTTCTCCAGAGTGGCTCCCGGCAGTTCACACACTGTCCATCAGCGTATAAAGGCTCCCTGTTCTCCATGGCCTGTCCTGCATTTCTGGTTTTTACAATTTTTTCGGGTGGCCCTTTTGACCGGTGGGAAATGAGACTTCTTTGTTGTGCACATTTGCATTGCTTGCTTGCTTGGTTGCCCATAAAGTGCGTATGCGTTTTTTCCTGGATATAATCAGGAAAAAACGCATACTCCCTTTTGGGCCAACTGCATCATTGTCGAAATTCTGCCGCTTTTCATGTGCTTTAAAGACGAGTCCAATCTATCTCTTGAAATCTGTTTCTTGCAATTCTGTCTTGCATTCAGATCCTCTTCTTTGCCTTACCTCAACATATTTTTGGACGTTAGTTTTCATTTATAACTCTGCAGGTTTGTGAATTGCAGTGACCCTGAGCTCCATTTTTTAAGTTGCTCTTTTGTGAGCTGGCCTCAAAGCCGCAGGATTGCTTCAGGCCCTATTTTGGCTCCGGTGAGGCAGGCTGAGCCTTTTTTTAATTCTTATTCTTAATGGGATATTAGAGTGACATGTGCCCGTCCAAACCCCTACAACTATTCTCTCATTGGTTCCCCCTCTTCCCGTTCATCCTCCTCACAATTTGCAAAATGTGTGAAACAGAAGTTTAAATGTGCTGATTCTCTAAGTGGGGAGATTCTAAGTAATGTGGCTGGAATGATGAACAGGAGCACCAGGAGAGGATAAATGAGCTGCATTTTAGACACATCTCCCGATCACATGGTGTACAGTCCTCTGGGTTTTCCATGCATGTTTTAGCTGTAGGAAGATTCCTTGAACCTGCAGATTTGGGACCCATTGAATGGGTACCAGGTAGTATTACTTTAAAGGGTGTGCATTTCCTCACCCAACGTCACATTTCTCTTAGCGTGAACAGTTTCCAGCCTTATGTCTCATCCTGCTGTGGGTCTAGATGTGTTCAATCCATGTTGCATCACCGTCCCTGAGGAAAAGTTGTAAGAGGTTTTCTCTGTCTCTCTGTCGTTTATTTTTTTCAATTTATTACTATATTGGTTACAGCTGATTTTCAAAGCTCTGTTTCTTGCTGCTGTACATCCACTTGATTCACGTACAGAGAGACATCAATAAATTCTTTTTCAGATTCTTACCAGTCATAGATATTCTTTTCCGGTGACTTGAGTGTGCTGAGTGCAGTTCTTTTAGCTACCGTGTAGGCCTTGTTGATTATCAGTTTGGTATTTGGAATGGTATCTTTGCTAATTTCAACCTCTTGGATGATGCCTCACCCCTCCCCACCTTTCCGTTTAGCAGCCTTATGCGTGTTTTCTACATATTTGACTATGTTTTTGTTTTGTAATTTATTTCATGTGTAGCCATTTTGGATTCCACCTTTAAGTGATATCTTATGATATGTGTCTTTTTCTTTTTGAATTATGTCACTTAGAAAGATCATACGTAACTCCTCCGGAGTTGTTACAACTGGCCATATTTCATTGATTTCCAGGCTGAGTAATATTCCACTCTACATAAGTACCACATCTCTATCCATTTTTTCCCTCCAGAGACATTTAAGTTATATCCTAGTTGAGGATCTTTTAAACAGAGAGGCAGTAAACATTGGGGTGCCTGTGTCCTCTCGATTTTTGTTTTTCCCAGGATATACGCCCATGAGTGCAAGTGCCCTATGCTCTGTAGCTCATTTTTTAGATGCTTTAGTAAACACAATACACTTCTCCAGAATGGCCGTTGGCAATATACATTTCCACTATAAGCCTCACAGGGCTCCCTCTTCTCCTTGCCCTGTCCTGCATTTCTGGTGTTTACACTTTATGAGGATGGCTCTTCTGACTGATGCGAAGTGATATCTTTTGTAGTATTGACCTCCAGTGCCCACCTGTTTGGTTGGCTAAAAAAGTGTATGCCCTTTTCTTGAATATATACAGAAAAAAACGCATACAGCCTTTTTGGCCAACTGCAATGTTGGCAATGTTCAGCCCCTTTTCTTGTGCTTAATGGCGAGTCCTTTCTACCTCCTCAAATCCCTTTCCTGCCATTCTCCCTTGCTTACCAATCCTTTTCTCTGACTTTCCTCAAGACATTTTTCAGTGATAGATATTTTCAACTCTGCAGTTTCGTGAATTTTACTGCCCCTGAGTTCCATTGTTCAACTTGTGTTTATGGGAACTGGCCACAAAGCAGTGGGATTTCCTCAAGCCCCATACTGTTTCCATGGGCAACCCTAGCCTTTGGTCAATTCATCTTCCTGATTGGAAATTAGAGTGACATGTGCCTGTCTGAACACCTAGGACTTGTCTCTCATTGTTCCTCATCCTCCCGCTTCATCCTCTGGACAAATTCCAAACTGTACGCAACAGGATGTTGACAGTGCTGACATCTCCAAGTGGGGAGACTGTTAGTAAAGACGCTGGAGGGGTGAACCCGAGCACCAGGAGATGAGGAGATGAGATGCCTTTTCCAAACTCTTCCCGATCAGACGGTATACCATCCTCTGGGTGTGACAGACATGTTTTAGCAGTAGGAAGAGTCCCATTCATGTAAGGAGAACACCAGGGCTTTTTCAAAATCAGTGTCTCCCCGAAACCCAAACTGGGGAATTTTTTAAGCTACGGCTACAGATATGTTCATTAAGGGCCTTGGGAAGTAGGCAGAGTCCAAACTTTAGATGATTGAAGTCTTCAGGGTCAGAAGCACTCACCACCGGCTTCCCTTAGGTTACACTTTAACTGTCATTGATAGATGATGTCAATAAAAATATCTATTCTTTTTCCGATTATTTCCCCTTATAAGTTATTGCAAAATATTGAGTGTAGTTCCCTGTGCTATACAGTAGTTCCTTGTTGATGATCTATTTTATACATAGCAGTGTGTATGTGTTAATTCCAAACTGTTAATTTATCCCTCCTCCCACCTTTCCCCTTTGGTAATAATAAATTATAAGATTTTATACTTCTCAGAAATGGGGGAGCTGAAAGAGAGGTATCATTTTCAATGGAAAAGCATTTAAAACAAGATTGAAGCTTTAACCAAGATTATTAGATGTACATCCTTGGAAAGAAATCACTTCATTTGCCTAATATTGACCTGACAAATAAGACAAACCTTTTCACTGAACTTGCTTATAATAAAGTGATGGAAATATCAAATGGAAGTGTTAGAAACATCTTATTTTACCCGAGCCTTATACACTGTTCTATGTTAACTACAGTTTGGCTCACACATCTGTTCATTGAAGTTACAATAGTCTCAATTTCTGTTACTGATCCTCCAGAGTGGACCCCAACAAGTGTCCCCCTGCCCAGTGTCATTGGGGCCAACAGATCGAGACTGAGTTTGGTTCACAAGCAAAGGAAACTTTATATTTTGATCAGAGAATGGAGAGGTGAGAGCATGCACTACCCCGTGGGCTGTGGGCTGGGCTGCTGTGTAGAGATCCTGTCAGAGTCAGTGGGAGGGAGGGGGCGGAGCTCTCGAGGGTCGGGTTGGCTGCAGCTCAGGCTCTATATCTCGGAGTCTGCACTGGGCCCCAGGAGCTGAGGTGTCGACCCAGCCATTCTGCACTAGGAAATCTGGTCTGAAGTGCCGGGTGTGGAACCTCTGCATGCGGGACCCTAGGAGCACGTGAAATTAGACAAAGCACAAAGGATAAAAAAGGTCAGACTTGACTTTATTGCCCAGATTCTATTTTTATCTCCCAGGGATTTTTAATGGGCTTTGCTGGGGACAAACCCCTCCTCTGCCTTTTGTCCCGTTCCTCATTCTTGGAGTGCTGAGGGTGCAGACCCTTCTTCTGTAACTGCTGAGTGCTGAGTTGGGAGCCCTCATACCAGGGGACGAGGGTCAGAACTTCTTTCCAGCAGCCTCCAGGTGACGTTGATTGGCCCCAGGACCCCTGCCTCCCTGCTCGTCCGCCTGAGCACCAGCATTGGAAGTGTTATAGATTCTAATGACCTTTAAGGGTCCAGGAAAGAGATGTGCAGAGACGCTGTGGGGGCCGATTTCACCCCGCCCCACATTTGTTCGGCCACCTTAGGCTGACCGTTTCTGCCAGCCTAGATGCTCTGGCCAGTAGTCTGCGCTTTCTTCAATTAGGCCCCTGAATTAACGTACAAACAGCACCAGGTGTCAGAGCCCTGCCTGCTCAACTCCCAGACAGTCCAGGGTCAGTGGTGATCAAGGACCATGATGGCCACTGAGTCAACAGCCTTTTGAAGTAAACAGGAGTCCAGCCGGTCTTATTGGCCACCATCATCACGGTGTCTGTAGGCTTTTCTATGGTGACAGTGTGATATACGGTTCCCCCGCCAAGATTATTAGCTCCCCTCCGGGTGCAGTAAGTCCTGCAAGCAGTAGTCTACTCCTTTGGGACACACTCTTGTTGTTTTATGAGAGAAACTCCAGGTCAAGTGATGTTCACACGAGTCGTCATGGTGCCCTGTTGCCCCCGGTTATCTCTCTGGATGTTGGAGTTGGAGGGCCTCCTCAGTCGAGGTCGGTGTGCCCACGGAGCAAACCCTGCAACTTCAGGGCATGGTTAGTGATTAGGATCACCACGTGGGGTCCTTTTCCCTTAGGAGGGAGGTGGCCTTTTGGGCTGCTGATTTCCAGGTTTTTAGATACCGCCAGTATCTTGGCCAGATGTGGCAGTGGGCCAAGCCCCTTGGTGACTCTAGTTTATCCTACCTGGATGGCATTCTTGCGTTGTTCCATTTCAAGTGGTCCCAGTTTTTGCACTAATTCTCCAATGGCGATTCACCTTTCACCGGGAATGTAAAGGTCAAAGGGTTTAGCTCAATTAGAGAGTTCCAGGGCAAGGGTCTGAATTGACTGCTCTTTCCATTCTTGAAAGGCCACTTCTGGATTCTGTTCAAAAGGATCATCATCTTTTCCTTTCAGTGTTTCATATAGAGGCCCAGCTAGTAGACTGTAGTTAGGGATCCAGAAGCAGCAAACCCTGGCCTCCCCAGGAACCCCTAAGCTGTCTTCTAGTTTTAGAAAGGGGTAAGGCTGAAAATGGTTTCTTCCCTTTCCTGGGATGGGCTTCTCTGACCTTGTGTGAGAATGAAGCCCAGGCAGGTCACTGCAGTCTGTGATATTTGAGCTTTTTCTTGGACAACTTCTATCCTTTATTGGCTTGGTAGTTCAGAGGCCTCCTTAGTAGGGCTGGCGATCAGAATGTCATCTGCATATTGAAGGAGGGTTTCCTTTTCCAGAGGTAGAACTTTTCGGTCTTTAGCTAAGCTTTCCCCAAAGATGGTGTGGGAATTTTTGCACCCTTGGGGCAAGACGGCCCGGAAGTATTGTTTTAGTTGTATGTTGAGTCCTGCCACTCACAAGCCAAAATTTCTTGTGACTCTGGGACTAATGGAATACAAAAGAAGGCATCATTGAAGACTAATACAGAATACCATGTCCTGGTGGTTGGTAGAATGACCAGCAGGGTGTAGGAATCAGGAGCAACTGGAGGTATATCCTCGGTGGCTTCACTGACTGTCCTGACATCCTTTACCAGGTACCCAGCAGCCCATGGGGCTCTCGTGGTCAGGCCAATCCCAGGATATGGAGCTCTCCTGGGCAGGTACCCCACCCCCAACCCAGCCCACGGGGCTCTCATGGTCAGGCCCCTCCCAGGATACAGAGCTACCCTTGCAGGTACCGTGGCAGGGCTGGGCACACAGGAACCGTGCACATAGCCCTCATTGCAGAGCACCCCCAGCTCACCTGTCGCTCAGAGCTGACACAGAGAACCTCAGAGCAGGACTTGAACTAACAAACAGCAGCTCCGACAGGTCTGTGACCCTGGGCATCACTCTGTGTGGCCTCCCTCCACCTGGTCTTCCAGAGACTTCCACTGCACCCAGGGCACCAGGCCTCTGTCTCCAACCACCACCCACCCCTCCTCTCCATGACTCCTGGGTTCCTCTCATTAGGAGAGGGTTTTCTTGAAGTTGTCTCCCACTCATGGGCCAGATAAAATGATTAGAAAACAAGCCAAAGCTGCAGCCCCTTGTCTATCCTGACTCTCAGGAGCCCACACCTGTTCCTTGGACCTGGCCGGTTCAGCAAGTTCCATTTTCTGCAACTGTGAGCCCCTGAGGGGTGATGATTGGCTGACCTGGGCAGCCTTACCATGCCAGCCAGCCCTCCCCAGGTGTGCCTGGGTTGAGATCAATATAAATACCACTCCAGGCAGCAAGAGCCCCTGCAGCTGTGCCTGACGCCATTTTCTCTGCCCTGTCAGCAGTCTCGGGGCTGGGCTGGTGGGAGGGAGTGAGAGGCCACGGCTTTGTGGGTGGCCCAGTGTGAGTGGGGCTCTGCTGGACTTTCTGCAGCAGTTGCCAGGCTGCCACCTGCTAAAGAAGAGGATGTGTCACCCATACCTGCTGCTGGAATTTCTCCCTGGGCAGAGGTGAGGAAGGAAAAAAGCAGTGGGGGCAGGGACAGGACGGGTATCTCAGGCAGGGAATTGGAAATCTTCCAGAAGAGCACCCAGGGCCAGGACCATCCTGGCTGGCCTGCAGGCACCAAGTCAGCTGGCATCCTGTCACTCGTGTGGCTCCATGGCCCTTCCTCTAGGCTTTCAAGTCCTTGTATATATTCAGGTGTTTTACCTGGGAAGGGTGGGAACAGTTCAGCAGCAACTGGCCTGGGGCTCAGCTCACGTTTACTCACAGATGCCTCGGCACGGTGCCCCAGCTTTGCAATGAGGACGCTTGTTGTGTGGGGGCTGCTGGCTGAATGGGAGACGATTCCCCAC
The DNA here is from genome assembly GCF_949987515.2 of Delphinus delphis. NCBI lineage: Eukaryota > Metazoa > Chordata > Mammalia > Artiodactyla > Delphinidae > Delphinus > Delphinus delphis. The sequence continues at coordinate 7,600 of NW_027192850.1, forward strand.
CACTGACCAAATTCAGAATTGTTTACAACTGGAGTAAGTGCCTTGATACGGTTTTCCTCTGAGTAACTGGTGGGTTCTGTTTTTTTTTTTTCTCTTTTTCCTTTTTGGTTCAAGGTAGATTTTATTCCTCTTTTTTGTATTTACAGATATAAGCATGGAAATAATTTATTCATATAAATACATGTATGTGAAGGGAATAATTGTTTTTTCTGTTTTATTTTTTAAATTTTATTTCTTTTTAATTTTGAATTTTATTTTATATTTTTATACAGCAGGTTCTTATTGGTTATCTATTTTATACATATAAATGTTTACATGCCAATCCCAATCTCTCAAATCCTCCCACCACCACCCTCCCAAGAGCTTTCCCCCCTTGTTGTCCATACGATTGTTGTCTACATCTGTTGCTCTATTTATGCCTTGCAAAATGGTTAATCTGTACAGTTTTTCTAGGTTCCACATATATGCATGAATATACAAGATTTGTTTTTCTCTTTCTGACTTACTTCACTCTGTATGACAGTCTCTAGATCCATCGACGTCTCTACAAATGACCCAATTTCATTCCTTTCATGGCTTAGTAATATTCCATTTTATATATGTACCACAGCTTTATGCATTCGTCTGTCTGTGGGCATTTAGGTTGCTTCCATTACCTCGATATTGTAAATAGTGATGCAATGAACATTGCAGTGAATGTCTCTTTTTGATTTCTGGTTTTGTCTGGGTATATGTCCAGTACTGGGATTGCTGTATCATATGGTAATTCTATTATTAGTTTCTTAAGAAACTCCATATTGTTCTCCATAGTGACTGTATCAATTTATATTCCCAACAATAGTGGAAGAGGCTTCCTTTTCTCCACACCCTTTCCAGCATTTGTTGTTTGTAGATTTTCAGATGATGCCCATTCTAACAGGTGTGAGGTGATACCTCATTGTTGAGTCCATTTCGTTGAGCAAGGGGTAGGTCTTGTCTATTACATATTTGGCTTATGGAACGGTATCTGTGCTAATTTCAAACTCTGGTTTTATGCAGCACCCCAACTCACCTTTCCCCTTAAGCAAGCATAAGTTGGTTTTCTAAACTTGAGACCCTGTTCTGTTTTGTAATTCAGTCCATGTGTAGCCAAGTTTACATTCTGTGCATTAGTGATACCTTATGATGTTTCTTTTTCTGTGTGACTTATTTCACTTAGAATCATCGTGCCTCAATCCACTCATTATGCTGGTACAGGCATGGTGACACAGATTTCATTGCTGAGTGGTATTCTGTTGTACGTAAGTACCGCAACTTCTTTATCAATTATTTGTTCTCTGGGATATTTAACGTGTATTGTAGAAGAGGTTCCTGTAAACAGATCCGTCCCAAATTTTGGGGTGGCTGTGTTTTTGATTTTAATTTCCCTAAGCTATAGGACCATAAGTGGAAATACCCTAGACTCTGTTGCTTTGTTTTTCAGATGTATCAGGAAACACCATACACTTCTCCAGAGTGGCTGTTGGCAATTTACATCCTGCCCATCAGCATAACAAGGCTCCTTTTCCCCCATGGCCTGTCTTGCCTTTCTGGATTTTACACTTTTTTCAGATGGCCCTTTAGACCGGGGGGAAGTGACACTTCATAGTAGTTCGGATTTCCATTGCAAGCTTGCTTGGTTTGCCAAAACGGGCGTATGCGTTTTTTCCTGAATATATTCAGGAACAAACTCATACGTCCTTTTTTGCCAAGTGCATCATTGTCGATGTTCTGCCTCTTTTCCTATGCTTTAAATGCAAATCCAGTCTACCTCCTGAAATCGGTTTCCTGAAATTCTGCCCCGCTTTGAAGTCCTCTTCGCAGCCTTACTTCAATATATTTTTGGACGTTATCTGTCATTTATAACTCTGCAGGTTTGTGAATTACAGGGCCCCTGAGCTCCTTTCTTCAACTCGCTTTCTTGTGAGCTGGCCGCAAACCCACAAGACTGCTTCAGGCCCTAATCTGCTTCTGGCAGGGCATGCTGAGCCTTTGGTTAATTCCTCTTCCTGGTGGGAAATGAGTGTTAAAAATGCCCGTCCAGACACCTACCTCACTCTCAACCCCTTGGTGATGTGGGTCCTCTGGTTTGTGGCCACCTTTGCTGGGTTCCTCACCTTTCGATGATGTGGCCCCACTAGTGTGAGGACACTCCTGCCTGGTTCCTATCCACGTGGTTATGTGGACCCCCTGGTGAGAGTCTGTTCCTGGCTGTGTTCCTCACCCTTCTGTGAGGGAGACCCTTTGCTGATAGGTCACTCCTGCATGGCTGGCACACATTGCCTTGGTGAAATCAGCCGTGTGGTGGCAGTTGGAGCGTGCTGGGAATCTCCTCCCCCCGGTGATGAGGGCCCTCTTGCGTCAGGCCCTAACTGCTGGGCTCACCAACTTTTCTTAGTGAGCCCAGTGATGCTTTGGCACTCCTCTTAGGATCCCATCTCCATGGGGATGTGGGCCTTCTGCTCTGAGGTCCCAACGGCCGGGTTGTTCACATTTTCATGATGTGGGCTCTCTGGTGTTAGTTCACAGAGGCCTGGTTCCCATAGCCTCTGTGCTCTTGGCCACCTGCTGGGAGGTTCCAACTGCTGGATTCCTCACTTTTTTAATTTTTGGGGCCCTCTGTTGTGAGGATCCTCCTGTCTGCCTCACTCCCAGCCCCTTCGTGATGTGTGTCGTCTGGTTTGAGGCCACATGTGCTGGGTTCCTCACCTTTCGATGATGTGGGACCAATGGTCTTAGGAGACTCCTGCCTGGTTCACATCCCCTTGGTGATGTGGGCCCTCTGTTGAGAGTCTGATCCTGGCTGGGTTCCTCACCCATCTGTGAGGTGGGCCGTCTGCTGTGAGGTCACTCCTGCCTGGCTTGCTCACCTCGCCTTGTGGACATGAGCCCTCTGGTGGCACTTGGAGCCTGCTGGGAGCCTCCTTCCCTCGGTGATGAGGGCCCTCTGGCGTCAGACCCTAACTGCTGGGCTCCCCACATTTTGTGATGTGCGCCCAGTGGTGCGAGGACACTCCAGCCAGGTTCACATCCCCATTGGGATGTGGGCCTTCTGCTCTGAGGTCCCAACGCCTGGGTTGCTCACAGTTTCATGATGTGGGTTCTCTGCTGTTAGTTCACTCCTGCCTGCATCCCATAGCTTCTGTGCTCTCGGCCGCCTGCTGGGAGGTTCCAACTGCTGGATTGCTCCCCTTTCTTATTCTTTGGGCCCTCTGTTTTTAGGCTACTCCTGCCTGCCTCACTCCCATTCCCTTTGTGATATGTGTCCTCTGATTTGAGGCCACATGTGCTGGGTTCCGCACCTTTCGATGATGTGGCCCCACTGGAGGGAAGACAGTCCTGACTGGTTCCCATCCCCTTGCTGATGTGGGCCCTCAGGTGAGAGTCTGATCCTGCCTGGGTTCCTCACCCTTCTGTGAGGTGGGCCCTCTGCTGTGAGGTCAATCATGCCTGTCTGGCACACGTCACCTTGGCGACGTGAGCCCTCTGGTGGCAGTTGGAGTGTGCTGGGATCCTCCTCCCCTCGGTGATGAGGGCCCTCTTGCCTTAGGCCATAACTGCTGGGCTCCCCACATTTTCTGATGTGCGCCAAGTGAGTGAGGACACTCTTGCCAGGTTCCCATCCCCATGGGGATATGGGCCTTCTGCTCTGAGGTCAAAACGGCTGGCTTGCTCACAGTACCATGATGTGGGCCCTCTGCTGTGAGTTCACTCCGGCAAGGATCCCTTATCATCGGTGCTCTGAGCCGCCTGCTGGGAGGTTCCAACTGCTGGATTCCTCAACTTCTTTATTCTATGTGCCCTCTGTTGTGAGGCTCCTCCTGCCTGCCTCACTGCCAGCCCCTTGGTGATGGCTGTCCTATGGCTTGAGACCACATGTGCTGCATTCCTCACCTTTCGATGATGTGGCCCCACTCGTGTGAGGACACTCCTGCCTGGTTCCCATCCCCTTGGTGAGGTGGGCCCTCTGGCGAGAGTCTAATCCTGGCTGGGTTCCTCAACGTTCTGTGAGGTGGGCCCTCTTCTGTGAGGTCACTCCTGCCTGGCTGGCACACGTCACCTTGGAGACGTGAGCTCTCTGGTGGCAGTTGGAGCGTGCAGGGTGCCTCGTCCTCTCGGTGATGACGGCCCTCTGGCGTCAGGCCCTAAATGGTGGGCTCCCCACATTTTCTGATGTGCGCCCAGTGGTGCGAGGACACTCCAGCCAGGTTCCCATTCCCATGGGGATGTGGGCCTTCTGTGCTGAGGTCCCAACGCCTGGGTTGCTCACAGTTTTATGATGTGGGCCCTCTGCTGTGAGTTCACTGTGGCCTGGATCCCATAGCCTTGGTGTTCTGGGCCGCCTGCTGGAAGGTCTAAATGCTGGAATCCTCATGTTTTTTATATTATGTGCCCTGTGTTGTGAGGCTACTCCTGCCTGCCTCACTCCAAGGCCCTTGGTGATGTGGGTCCTCTGGTTTGAGGACACATGTGCTGGGTTCCTCACCTTAAGATGATGAGGCCCCACTTGTGTGAGGATAATCCTGACTGGTTCCCATCCCCTTCGTGATGTGGGCCCTCTGGTAAGAGTCTGATCCTGGCTCGGTTCCTCACCCTTCTGTGAGATAGGCCCTCTGCTGTGAGGTCACTACTGCCTGGCTGGCGCATGCCACCTTGTAGACGTGGGCCCTCTGTTGGCAGTTGAAACCTGCTGGGAGTCTCCTCCCCTCAGTTATGAGGGCCCCCTGGCGTCAGACCCTAACTGCCGGGCTCCTAACATTTTCTGATATGTGCTAAGTGGTGCGAAGCCACTCCTGCCAGGTTCCCATCCCAATGGGGATGTGGGCCTTCTGTTCTGAGGTCCCAACGGCTGGGCTGCTCACAGGTTCATGATGTGGGTCCTCTGCTGTGAGTTCACTGTGGCCTGGATCCCATAGCCTCGGTGCTCTGGGCCACTTGCTGGGAGGTTCCAACTGCTGGATTCCTCAACTTTTATATTCTATGGACCCTGTGTTGTGAGGCCGGTCCTGCCAGCCTCATTCCGAACCCCTTGGTGATGTGGTTCCTCTGGTTTGAGGCTACATGTGCTGGGATCCTCACCTTTCGATGATGTTGTCCCACTGGTGTGGGGACACTCCTGCCTGGTTCCCATCCCCTTGGTGATGTGGGCCCTCTGGTGAGAGTCTGATCCTGGCTGTGTTCCTCACCCTTCTGTGAGGTGGGCCCTCTGCTGTGAGGTCACTCCTGCCGGGCTGGCACACATCGCCTTGGCGACGTTGGCCCTCTGTTGGCAGCTGGAGCCTGCTGGGAGCCTCCTCCTCTCAGTGATGAGTGCCCTCTAGCGTCAGGCCCTAACTTCTGAGCACCCCACGTTTTCTGATGTGAGCCCAGTGATGCCAGGACACTCCTGTCATGTTCCCATCACCATGGGGATGTGGGCCTTCTGCTCTGAGGTCCCAATGTCTGGGTTGCTCACAGTTTCATGATGTGGGCTGTCTGGTGTTAGTTCACTCCGGCCTGGATCCCATAGCCTCTGAGCTCTGGGCCGCCTGCTGGGAGGTTCCAAATGCTGGATTCCTCACCTTTCTTATTTTTGGGCCCTCTGTTATGAGGCTCCTCCTGCCTGCCTCACTCCTAGCCCCTTGGTGATGGGTGTCCTATGGTTTGAAGCCACATGTTCTGGGTTCCTCACCTTTAGATGATGTGGCCCTACTCATGTGAGGACACTCCTGCCTGGTTCCAATCCATTTGGTGATGTGGGCCCTCTGGTGCGAGTCTGATCCTGACTGGGTTCGTCACACTTCTCTGAGGTGGGCCCTCTGCTGTGAGGTCATTCGTGCCTGGTTGGCACACATCACCTTGGCGACGTCAGCCCTCTGGTGGCAGTTGGAGCCTGCTGGGAGCCTCCTTCCCTTGGTGATGAGGGTCCTCTGGCATCAGGCCCTAACTGCTGGTCTCCCAAAATTTTCTGATACGTTCTCAGTGGTGCGAGGACACTCCTACCAGATTTCCATCCCCATGGGGATGTGGGCCTCTTGCTCTGAGGTCCCAATGGCTGGGTTGCTCAGTTTCATGACATGGGCCCTCTTCTGTGAGTTCACTGTGGCCTGGATCCCATAGCCTCGGTGCTCTGGGCTGCCTGCTGGGAGGTTCCAACTGCTGGATTCCTCACTTTTTTATTCTATGGGCCCAGTGTTGTGAGGCTACTCCTGCCTGCCTCACTCCGAGGCCCTTGGTGATGTGAGTCCTCTGGTTTGAGGACACATGTGCTGAGTACCTCACCTTTAGATGATGTGGCCCCACTGGTGTGAAGACACTCCTGCCTGGTTACCATCCCCTTGGTGATGTGGGCCCTCTGGTGAGAGTCTGATGTTGGCTGGGTTTCTCACCCTTCTGTAAGGTGGGACCTCTGCTGTGAGGTAACTCCTGCCTGGCTTGCTCACGTTGCCTTGGCAATGTGAGCCCTCAGGTGGCAGTTAAACATGCTGGGAATCTCCTCCCCTCAGTTATGAGAGCTCTGGATAAAACACATATGCCCTTTTTTGCCAAGTCCATTATTTTCCAAGTTCTGTCTCTTTCCTATGCTTTAAGAGCGACTCCCGTGTACCTTCTGAAATCGGTTTCCAGCAATTCTGCCCCGCATTCAAGTCCTCTTCGCAGCCTTACTTCAGTATAATTTTGGATGATAGCTGTCACTTATAACTCCGCAGGTTTGTGAATTACAGTGTCCCTGAGCTCCTTTCTTCAACTCGATTTCTTGTGAGCTGGCTGCAAAACGGCAGGATCTCTTCAGGCCCTAATCTGGTTCCGGCACGGCATGCTGAGCCTTTGGTTATTTCCTCTTCCAGGTGGGAAATGAGAGTTAAATTTGCCCGTCCAGACACCTCCAGCTAGTCTCTCATTGGTTCTCCCTATTCCTGTTCATCTTCCGCAGAAATTGCAAACTGGGCCAAACAGGAGGTTAAAGTGACTGACTCTCCAAGTCGGGAGAGTGTTAGTAAAGGATCTGGAATGTTGCACCCGAGTACCAGGGGACGAAAACTGAGACATATTTGAACACGTCTCCCGATCACACGGTTGATCATACACTGGGTTCCACATGCATGTTTCAGCTGAAGGAAGAATCCCTGAAACCTGGAGAGTTGAGACCCGTGGAATGGGTACCATGCAATATGACTTCAAAGGGTCTTCATTTGCTCACCGAACCTCTCCAATCCTATCACTGCTGCGTTTATGCCCCTGTACACACGCTTGATTCTCTTTCGGAGACATAGCAATCTATAGGTTTTAAATTACTTACTAGTCAGGTACATTCTTAGGTGTTTAATATGGGGTGTTGAGTCCATTTCGTTGAGCAAGGAGTAGCTCTTGTCTGTTACATATTAGGCTTAAGGAACTTTATCTGTGCTCATTTCAATCTCTGGTTTTATGCAGCACCCCAACTCACCTTTCCCCTTAAGCAAGCATAAGTTGGTTTTCTAAATTTGAGACCCTGTTCTGATTTGTAATTCAGTACCTGTGTAGCCACGTTTACATTCCGTGTATTAGTGATATCTTATGATGTTTCTTTTTCTGTGTGACTTATTTCAGTTAGAATCATCATACCTGAATCCACTCATTTTGCTGCTAAGGGCCTGATGACATAGATTTCATTGCTGAGTGATATTGCTTTGTAAGTAAATACCACAACTTCTTTATCCATTTTTCACTTTCTGCAATGTTGAACTTGTACTGTAAACGAGGTTCTTGTAAACAGAGGCGTCCCAAACTTTGGGGTGGCTGTGTCTTTTTGATTTTAATTTCCCTAAGCTATAGGACCATAAGTGGAAGTGCCCTAGGCTCTGTTGCTTTGTTTTTTAGATGTTTCAGGAAACACCATACACTTCCCCCGAGTGGCTCTTGGCAATTTACATCCCGCCCATCAGCATAACAAGGCTCCCAGTTCTCCATGGCCTGTCCTGCCTTTCTGGATTTTACACTTTTTTCAGATGGCCCTTTTGACCGGGGGGAAGTGAGACTTCATTGTAGTGCAGATTTCCTTTGCAAGCTTGCTTGGTTGGCCAAAAAGGGCGTATGCGTTTTTTCCTGAATATATTCAGGAAAAAACGCATACGCCCTTTTTGGCCAAGTGCATCATTGTGGACGTTCTGCCTCTTTTCCTGTGCTTTCAATGCAATTCCAGTCTACCTCCTGAAATCGGTTTCCTGCAATTCTGCCCCGCTTTCAGGTCCTCTTGGCAGCCTTACTTCAGTATATTTTTGGACGATAGCTGTCATTTATAACTCTGCAGGTTTGTGAATTACAGTGCCCCTGAGCTCCTTTCTTCAATTCGCTTTCTTGTGAGCTGGCCGCAACACCGCAGGATGGCTTCAGGCCCTAATCTCGTTCCGGCACGGCACGCTGAGCCTTTGGTTAATTCCTCTTCCTGGTGGGAAATGAGAGTTAAATTTGCCTGTGCAGAAACCTCCAGCTAGTCTCTCATTGGTTCTCCCTATTTCTGTTCATCTTCCGCAGAAATTGCAAACTGGGCCAAACAGGAGGTTAAACGGACTGACTCTCCAAGTCGGGAGAGTGTTAGTAAAGCGTCTGGAATGTTGCACCCGAGTACCAGGGTACGAATACTGAGACATATTTGAACACGTCTCCCGTTCACACGGTTGATCATACTCTGGGTTCCACATGCATGTTTTAGCTGAAGGAAGAATACGTTAAACCTGGGTAGTTGAAACCCATGGAATGGGTACCATGCAATATGACTTCAAAGGGTCTTCATTTGCTCACCGAACCTCTCCAATCCTATCACTGCTGCGTTTATGCCCCTGTACACACGCTTGATTCTCTTTTGGAGACATAGCAATCCATAGGTTTTAAGATACTTACTAGTCAGGTACATTCTTAGGCGTTTAATATGGGGTGTTGAGTCCATTTCGTTGAGCAAGCAGTAGCTCTTGTCTATTCCATATTTGGCTTAAGGAACTTTATCTGCGCTCATTTCAATCTCTGGTTTTATGCAGCACCCCAACTCACCTTTCCCCTTAGGAAGCATAAGTTGGTTTTCTAAATTTGAGACCCTGTTCTGTTTTAGAATTCAGTTCCTGTGTAGCCAAGTTTACATTCCGTGCATTAGTGATATCTTATGATGTTTCTTTTTCTGTGTGACTTATTTCAGTTAGAATCATCGTACCTGAATCCACTCATTATGCTGCTATGGGCCTGATGACATAGATTTCATTGCTGAGTGATACTGCATTGTACGTAAGTACCACAAGTTCTTTATCCATTTTTCACTTTTTGTGATATTGAACTTGTATGGTAGACGAGGTTCTTGTAAACAGAGGCGTCCCAAAATTTGGGGTGGCTGTGTCTTTTTGATTTTAATTTCCCTAAGCTATAGGACCATAAGTGGAAGTGCCCTAGGCTCTGTTGCTTTGTTTTTTAGATGTTTCAGGAAACACCATACACTTCTCCCGAGTGGCTCTTGGCAATTTACATCCCGCCCATCAGCATAACAAGGCTCCCAGTTCTCCATGGCCTGTCCTGCCTTTCTGCATTTTACACTTTTTTCAGATGGCCCTTTTGACCGGGGGGAAGTGAGACTTCATTGTAGTGCAGATTTCCTTTGCAAGCTTGCTTGGTTGGCCAAAAAGGGCGTATGCGTTTTTTCCTGAATATATTCAGGAAAAAACGCATACGCCCGTTTTGGCCAAGTGCATCATTCTGGACGTTCTGCCTCTTTTCCTATGCTTTCAATGCAATTCCAGTCTACCTCCTGAAATCGGTTTCCTACAATTCTGCCCCGCTTTGAAGTCCTCTTGGCAGCCTTACTTCAGTATATTTTTGGACGATAGCTGTCATTTATAACTCTGCAGGTTTGTGAATTACAGTGCCCCTGAGCTCCTTTCTTCAACTCGATTTCTTTTGAGGTGGCCGCAACACCGCAGGATGGCTTCAGGCCCTAATCTGGTTCCGGCACTGCACGCTGAGCCTTTGGTTATTTCCTCTTCCTGGTGGGAAATGAGAGTTAAATTTGCCCGTCCAGACACCTCCAGCTAGTCTCTCATTGGTTCTCGCTATTCCTGTTCATCTTCTGCAGAAATTGCAACCTGGGCCAAACAGGAGGTGTAAGTACCACATGTTCTTTATCCATTTTACACTTTCTGTGATACTGAACTTGTACGGTAAACGAGGTTCTTGTAAACAGAGGCGTCCCAAACTTTGGGGTGGCTGTGTCTTTTTGATTTTAATTTCCCTAAGCTATAGGACCATAAGTGGAAGTGCCCTAGGCTCTGTTGCTTTGTTTTTTAGATGTTTCAGGAAACACCATACACTTCTCCCGAGTGTCTGTTGGCAATTTACATCCCGCCCATCAGCATAACAAGGCTCCCAGTTCTCCATGGCCTGTCCTGCCTTTCTGGATTTTACACTTTCTTCAGATGGCCCTTTTGACCAGCGGGAAGTGAGACTTCATTGTAGTGCAGATTTCCTTTGCAAGCTTGCTTGGTTGGCCAAGTGCATCATTGCGGACGCTCTGCCTCTTTTCCTATGCTTTCAATGCAATTCCAGTCTACCTCCTGAAATCGGTTTCCTGCAATTCTGCCCCGCTTTCAAGTCCTCTTGGCAGCCTTACTTCAGTATATTTTTGGACGATAGCTGTCATTTATAACTCTGCAGGTTTGTGAATTACAGTGCCCCTGAGATCCTTTCTTCAACTCGCTTTCTTTTGAGCTGGTCGCAACACCGCAGGATGGCTTCAGGCCTTAATCTGGTTCCGGCACGGCACGCTGAGCCTTTGCTTATTTCCTCTTCCTGGTGGGAAATGAGAGTTAAATTTGCCCGTCCAGACACCTCCAGCTAGCCTCTCATTGTTTCTCCCTATTCCTGTTCATCTTCCGCAGAAATTGCAAACTGGGCCAAACAGGAGGTTAAAGGCGCTGACTCTCCAAGTGGGGAGAGCGTTAGTAAAGCGTCTGGAATGTTGCACCCGAGTACCAGGGGAGAAAAACTGAGACATATTTGAACACGTCTCCCGTTCACACGGTTGATCATACTCTGGGTTCCACATGCATGTTTTAGCTGAAGGAAGAATACCTTAAACCTGGAGAGTTGAGACCCGTTTAATGGGTACCATGCAATATGACTTCAAAGGGTCTTCATTTGCTCACCGAACCTCTCCAATCCTATCACTGCTGCGTTTATGCCCCTGTACACATGCTTGATTCTCTTTCAGAGCCATAGCAATCCATAGGATTTAACATACTTACTAGTCAGGTACATTCTTAGGCGTTTAATATGGGGTGTTGAGTCCATTTCGTTGAGCAAGGAGTAGCTCTTGTCTATTCCATATTTGGCTTAAGGAACTTTATCTGTGCTCATTTCAATTTCTGGTTTTATGCAGCACCCCAACTCACCTTTCCCCTTAAGCAAGCATAAGTTGGTTTTCTAAATTTGAGACCCTGTTCTGTTCTGTAATTCAGTTCCTGTGTAGCCAAGTTTACGTTCCGTGTATTACTGATATCTTATGATGTTTCTTTTTCTGTGTGACTTATTTCAGTTAGAATCATCATACCTGAATCCACTCATTGTGCTGCTAAGGGCCTGATGACAGAGATTTCATTGCTGAGTGATACTGCATTGTATGTAAGTACCACAACTTCTTTATCCATTTTTCACTTTCTGTGATATTGATCTTGTACGGTAAACGAGGTTCTTGTAAACAGAGGCGTCCCAAACTTTGGGGTGGCTGTGTCTTTTTGATTTTAATTTCCCTAAGCTATAGGACCATAAGTGGAAGTGCCCTAGGCTCTGTTGCTTTGTTTTTCAGATGTTTCAGGAAACACCATACACTTCTCCCGAGTGTCTGTTGGCAATTTACATCCCGCCCATCAGCATAACAAGGCTCCCACTTCTCCATGGCCTGTCCTGCCTTTCTGGATTTTACACATTTTTCAGATGGCCCTGTTGACTGGGGGGAAGTGAGACTTCATTGTAGTGCAGATTTCCTTTGCAAGTTTGCTTGGTTGGCCAAAAAGGGCGTATGCGTTTTTTCCTGAATATATTCAGGAAAAAACGCATACGCCCTTTTTGGCCAAGTGCATCATTGTGGACGTTCTGCCTCTTTTCCTATGCTTTCAATGCAATTCCAGTCTACCTCCTGAAATCGGTTTCCTGCAATTCTGCCCCGCTTTCAAGTCCTCTTGGCAGCCTTCCTTCAGTATATTTTTGGACGATAGCTGTCATTTATAACTCTGCAGGTTTGTGAATTACAGTGCCCCTGAGTTCCTTTCTTCAACTCGCTTTCTTGTGAGCTGGCCGCAACACCGCAGGATGGCTTCAGGCCCTAAACTGGTTCCGGCACGGCACGCTGAGCCTTTGGTTAATTCCTCTTCCTGGTGGGAAATGAGAGTTAAATTTGCCCGTCCAGACACCTCCAGCTAGTCTCTCATTGGTTCTCGCTATTCCTGTTATTTTTCCGCAGAAATTGCAAACTGGGCCAAACAGGAGGTTAAAGGCGCTGACTCTCCAAGTGGGGAGAGTGTTAGTAAAGCGTCTGGAATGTTGCACCCGAGTACCAGGGTACGAAAACTGAGACATATTTGAACACGTCTCCCGATCACATGGTTGATCATACTCTAGGTTCCACATGCATGTTTTAGCTGAAGGAAGAATACCTTAAACCTGGGTAGTTGAAACACCTGGAATGGGTACCATGCAATATGACTTCAAAGGGTCTTCATTTGCTCACCGAGCCTCTCCAATCCTATCACTGCTGCGTTTATGCCCCTGTACACGTGCTTGATTCTCTTTCAGAGACATAGCAATCCATAGGTTTTAAGATACTTACTAGTCAGGTACATTCTTAGGCGTTTAATATGGGGTCTTGAGTCCATTTCGTTGAGCAAGGAGTAGCTCTTGTCTATTCCATATTTGGCTTAAGGAACTTTATCTGTGCTCATTTCAATCTCTGGTTTTATGCAGCACCCCAACTCACCTTTCCCCTTAAGCAAGCATAAGTTGGTTTTCTAAATTTCAAACCCTGTTCTGTTCTGTAATTCAGTTCCTGTGTAGCCAAGTTTACATTCCGTGTATTACTGATATCTTATGATGTTTCTTTTTCTGTGTGACTTATTTCAGTTAGAATCATCATACCTGAATCCACTCATTATGCTGCTACGTGCCTGATTACATAGATTTCATTGCTGAGTGATACTGCATTGTACGTAAGTACCACAAGTTCTTTATCCATTTTTCACTTTCTGTGATATTGAACTTGTACGGTAAACGAGGTTCTTGTAAACAGAGGCGTCCCAAACTTTGGGGTGGCTGTGTCTTTTTGATTTTAATTTCCCTAAGCTATAGGACCATAAGTGGAAGTGCCCTAGGCTCTGTTGCTTTGTTTTTTAGATGTTTCAGGAAACACCATACACTTGTCCCGAGTGTCTGTTGGCAATTTACATCCCGTCCATCAGCATAACAAGGCTCCCAGTTCTCCATGGCCTGTCCTGCCTTTCTGGATTTTACACTTTTTTCAGATGGCCCTTTTGACTGGGGGGAAGTGAGACTTCATTGTAGTGCAGATTTCCTTTGCAAGCTTGCTTGGTTGGCCAAAAAGGGCGTATGCGTTTTTTCCTGAATATATTCAGGAAAAAACGCATACGCCCTTTTTGGCCAAGTGCATCATTGTGGACGTTCTGCCTCTTTTCCTATGCTTTCAATGCAATTCCAGTCTACCTCCTGAAATCGGTTTCCTGCAATTCTGCCCCGCTTTCAAGTCCTCTTGGCAGCCTTACTTCAGTCTATTTTTGGACGATAGCTGTCATTTATAACTCTGCAGGTTTGTGAATTACAGTGCCCCTGAGCTCCTTCCTTCAACTCGCTTTCTTTTGAGCTGGCCGCAACACCGCAGGATGGCTTCAGGCCCTAATCTGGTTCCGGCACCGCACGCTGAGCCTTTGGTTATTTCCTCTTCCTGGTGGGAAATGAGAGTTAAATTTGCCCATCCAGACACCTCCAGCTAGTCTCTCATTGGTTCTCGCTATTCCTGTTCATCTTCCGCAGAAATTGCAAACTGGGCCAAACAGGAGGTTAAAGGCGCTGACTCTCCAAGTGAGGAGAGTGTTAGTAAAGCGTCTGGAATGTTGCACCCGAGTACCAGGGGAGGAAAACTGAGACATATTTGAACACGTCTCCCAATCACATGGTTGATCATATACTAGGTTCCACATGCATGTTTTAGCTGAAGGAAGAATACCTTAAACCTGGGTAGTTGAAACCGGTGGAATGGGTACCATGCAACATGACTTCAAAGGGTCTTCATTTGCTCACCGAACCTCTCCAATCCTATCACTGCTGCGTTTATGCCCCTGTACACACACTTGATTCTCTTTCGGAGACATAGCAATCCATAGGTTTTAAGATACTTACTAGTCAGGTACATTCTTAGGCGTTTAATATGGGGTGTTGAGTCCATTTCGTTGAGCAAGGAGTAGCTCTTGTCTATTCCATATTTGGCTTAAGGAACTTTATCTGTGCTCATTTCAATCTCTGGTTTTATGCAGCACCCCAACACACCTTTCCCCTTAAGCAAGCATAAGTTGGTTTTCTAAATTTGAGACCCTGTTCTGTTTTGGAATTCAGTTCCTGTGTAGCCAAGTTTACATTCCGTGTATTAGTGATATCTTATGATGTTTCTTTTTCTGTGTGACTTATTTCAGTTAGAATCATCGTACCTGAATTCACTCATTATGCTGCTATGGGCCTGATGACATAGATTTCATTGCTGAGTGATATTGCATTGTACGTAAGTACCACAAGTTCTTTATCCATTTTTCACTTTCTGTGACATTGAACTTGTATGGTAAACGAGGTTCTTGTAAACAGAGGCGTCCCAAACTTTGGGGTGGCTGTGTCTTTTTGATTTTAATTTCCCTAAGCTATAGGACCATAAGTGGAAGTGCCCTAGGCTCTTTTGCTTTGTTTTTTAGATGTTTCAGGAAACACCATACACTTCTCCCGAGTGTCTGTTGGCAATTTACATCCCGCCCATCAGCATAATAAGGCTCCCAGTTCTCCATGGCCTGTCCTGCCTTTCTGGATTTTACACTTTTTTCAGATGGCCCTTTTGACCGGGGGGAAGTGAGACTTCATTGTAGTGCAGATTTCCTTTGCAAGTTTGCTTGGTTGGCCAAAAAGGGCGTATGCGTTTTTTCCTGAATATATTCAGGAAAAAACGCATACGCCCTTTTTGGCCAAGTGCATCATTGTGGACGTTCTGCCTCTTTTCCTATGCTTTCAATGCAATTCCAGTCTACCTCCTGAAATCGGTTTCCTGCAATTCTGCCCCGCTTTCAAGTCCTCTTGGCAGCCTTACTTCAGTATATTTTTGGACGATAGCTGTCATTTATAACTCTGCAGGTTTGTGAATTACAGTGCCCCTGAGCTCCTTTTTTCAACTCGCTTTCTTGTGACCTGGCCGCAACACCGCATGATGGCTTCAGGCCCTAATCTGGTTCCGGCACGGCACGCTGAGCCTTTGGTTAATTCCTCTTCCTGGTGGGAAATGAGAGTTAAATTTGCCCGTCCAGACACCTCCAGCTAGTTTCTCATTGGTTCTCGCTATTCCTGTTCATCTTCCACAGAAATTGCAAACTGGGCCAAACAGGAGGTTAAAGGCGCTGACTCTCCAAGTGGGGAGAGTGTTAGTAAAGCGTCTGGAATGTTGCACCCAAGTACCAGGGGAGGAAAACTGAGACATATTTGAACACGTCTCCTGTTCACACGGTTGATCATACTCAGGGTTCCACATGCATGTTTTAGCTGAAGGAAGAATACCTTAAACCTGGAGAGTTTAGACCCGTGGAATGGGTACCATGCAATATGACTTCAAAGGGTCTTCATTTGCTCACCAAACCTCTCCAATCCTATCACTGCTGCGTTTATGCCCCTGTACACATGCTTGATTCTCTTTTGGAGACATAGCAATCCATAGGTTTTAAGATACTTACTACTCAGGTACATTCTTAGGCGTTTAATATGGGGTGTTGAGTCCATTTCGTTGAGCAAGGAGTAGCTCTTGTCTATTCCATATTTGGCTTAAGGAACTTTATCTGTGCTCATTTCAATCTCTGGTTTTATGCAGCACCCCAACTCACCTTTCCCCTTAAACAAGCAGAAGTTGGTTTTCTAAATTTGAGACCCTGTTCTGTTCTGTAATTCAGTTCCTGTGTAGCCAAGTTTACATTCCGTGTATTACTGATATCTTATGATGTTTCTTTTTCTGTGTGACTTATTTCAGTTAGAATCATCATACCTGAATCCACTCATTGTGCTGCTAAGGGTCTGATGACATAGATTTCATTGCTGAGTGTTATTGCTTTGTAAGTAAATACCACAACATCTTTATCCATTTATCACTTTCTGCAATGTTGAACTTGTACTGTAAACGAGGTTCTTGTAAAAAGAGCCGTTCCATACTTTGGGGTGGCTGTGTCTTTTTGATTTTAATTTCCCTAAGCTATAGGACCATAAGTGGAAGTGCCCTAGGCTCTGTTGCTTTGTTTTTTAGATGTTTCAGGAAACACCATACACTTGTCCCGAGTGTCTGTTGGCAATTTACATCCCGCCCATCAGCATAACAAGGCTCCCAGTTCTCCATGGCCTGTCCTGCCTTTCTGGATTTTACACTTTTTTCAGATGGCCCTTTTGACCAGGGGAAAGTGAGACTTCATTGTAGTGCAGATTTCCTTTGCAAGCTTGCTTGGTTGGCCAAAAAGGGCATATGCGTTTTTTCCTGAATATATTCAGGAAAAAACGCATATGCCCTTTTTGGCCAAGTGCATCATTGTGGACGTTCTGCCTCTTTTCCTATGCTTTAAATGCAATTCCAGTCTACCTCCTGAAATCGGTTTCCTGCAATTCTGCCCCGCTTTCAAGTCCTCTTAGCAGCCTTACTTCAGTATATTTTTGGACGATAGCTGTCATTTATAACTCTGCAGGTTTGTGAATTACAGTGTCCCTGATCTCCTTTCTTCAACTCGCTTTCTTGTGACCTGGCCGCAACACTGCAGGATGGCTTCAGGCCCTAATCTGTGTCCGGCACGTCACGCTGAACCTTTGGTTATTTCCTCTTCCTGGTGGGAAATGAGAGTTAAATTTGCCCGTCCAGACACCTCCAGCTAGTCTCTCATTGGTTCTCCCTATTCCTGTTCATCTTCCGCAGAAATTGCAAACTGGGCCAAACAGGAGGTTAAAGGCGCTGACTCTCCAAGTGGAGAGAGTGTTAGTAAAGCGTCTGGAATGTTGCACCCGAGTACCAGGGGAGGAAAACTGAGACATATTTGAACACGTCTCCCGTTCACACGGTTGATCATACTCTGGGTTCTACATGCATGTTTTAGCTGAAGGAAGAATACCTTAAACCTGGGTAGTTGAAACCCGTGGAATGGGTACCATGCAATATGACTTCAAAGGGTCTTCATTTGCTCATCGATCCTCTCCAATCCTATCACTGCTGCGTTTATGCCCCTGTACACATGCTTGATTCTCTTTCGGAGACATAGCAATCCATAGGTTTTAAGATACTTACTAGAAGGGACATTCTTAGGCGTTTAATATGGGGTGTTGAGTCCATTTCGTTGAGCAATGAGTAGCTCTTGTCTATTCCATATTTGGCTTAAGGAACTTTATCTGTGCTCATTTCAATCTCTGGTTTTATGCAGCACCCCAACTCACCTTTCCCCTTAAGCAAGCGTAAGTTGATTTTCTAAATTTGAGACCCTGTTCTGTTTTGGAATTCAGTTCCTGTGTAGCCAGTTTATATTCCGTGTATTAGTGATAGCTTATGATGTTTCTTTTTCTGTGTGACTTATTTCAGTTAGAATCATCGTACCTGAATCCACTCATTATGCAGCTACGGGCCTGATGACATAGATTTCATTGCTGAGTGATACTGCACTGTACGTAAGTACCACATGTTCTTTATCCATTTTTCACTTTCTGTGATACTGAACTTGTACGGTAAACTAGGTTCTTGTAAACAGAGGCGTCCCAAACTTTGGGGTGGCTGTGTCTTTTTGATTTTAATTTCCCTAAGCTATAGGACCATAAGTGGAAGTGCCCTAGGCTCTGTTGCTTTGTTTTTTAGATGTTTCAGGAAACACCATACACTTCTCCCGAGTGTCTGTTGGCAATTTACATCCCGCCCATCAGCATAACAAGGCTCCCAGTTCTCCATGGCCTGTCCTGCCTTTCTGGATTTTACACTTTTTTCAGATGGCCCTTTTGACCGGGGGGAAGTGAGACTTCATTGTAGTGCAGATTTCCTTTGCAAGCTTGCTTGGTTGGCCAAAAAGGGCGTATGCGTTTTTTCCTGAATATATTCAGGGAAAAACGCATACGCCCTTTTTGGCCAAGTGCCTCATTGTGGACGTTCTGCCTCTTTTCCTATGCTTTGAATACAATTTCAGTCTACCTCCTGAAATCGGTTTCCTGCAATTCTGCCCCGCTTTCAAGTCCTCTTGGCAGCCTTACTTCAGTCTATTTTTGGACGATAGCTGTCATTTATAACTCTGCAGGTTTGTGAATTACAGTGCCCCTGAGCTCCTTTCTTCAAGTTGCTTTCTTGTGACCTGGCCGCAACACCGCAGGATGGCTTCAGGCCCTAATCTGGTTCCGGAACGGCACGCTGAGCCTTTGGTTATTTCCTCTTCCTGGTGGGAAATGAGAGTTAAATTTGCCCGTCCAGACACCTCCAGCTAGTCTCTCATTGGTTCTCGCTATTCCTGTTCATCTTCCGCAGAAATTGCAAACTGGGCCAAACAGGAGGTTAAAGGGACTGACTCTCCAAGTCGGGAGAGTGTTAGTAAAGCGTCTGGAATGTTGCACCCGAGTACCAGGGTACGAAAACTGAGACATATTTGAACACATCACCCGATCACATGGTTGATCATACTCTAGGTTCCACATGCATGTTTTAGCTGAAGGAAGAATACCTTAAACCTGTGTAGTTGAAACCCGTGGAATGGGTACCATGCAATATGACTTCAAAGGGTCTTCATTTGCTCACCGAACCTCTCCAATCCTATCACTGCTGCGTTTATGCCCCTGTACACATGCTTGATTCTCTTTCGGAGACATAGCAATACATAGATTTTAAGATACTTACTAGTCAGGTACATTCTTAGGCGTTTAATATGCGGTGTTGAGTCCATTTCGTTGAGCAAGGAATAGCTCTTGTCTATTCCATATTTGGCTTAAGGAACTTTATCTGTGCTCATTTCAATCTCTGGTTTTATGCATCACCCCAACTCACCTTTACCCTTAAGCAAGCATAAGTTGGTTTTTTAAATTTGAGACCATGTTCTGTTCTGTAATTCAGTTCCTGTGTAGCCAAGTTTACATTCCTTGTATTACTGATATCTTATGTTGTTTCTTTTTCTGTGTGACTTATTTCAGTTAGAATCATCATACCTGAATCCACTCATTGTGCTACTAAGGGCCTGATGACATAGATTTCATTGCTGAGTGATATTGCTTTGTAAGTAAATACCACAACTTCTTTATCCATTTTTCACTTTCTGCAATGTTGAACTTGTACTGTAAACGAGGTTCTTGTAAACAGAGGCGTCCCAAACTTTGGGGTGGCTGTGTGTTTTTGATTTTAATTTCCCTAAGCTATAGGACCATAAGTGGAAGTGCCCTAGGCTCTGTTGCTTTGTTTTTTAGATGTTTCAGGAAACACCATACACTTGTCCCGAGTGTCTGTTGGCAATTTACATCCCGCCCATCAGCATAACAAGGCTCCCAGTTCTCCATGGCCTGTCCTGCCTTTCTGGATTTTACACTTTTTTCAGATTGCCCTTTTGACTGGGGGGCAGTGAGACTTCATTGTAGTGCAGATTTCCTTTTCAAGCTTGCTTGGTTGGCCAGAAAGGGTGTATGCGTTTCTTCCTGAATATATTCAGGAAAAAACGCATACGCCCTTTTTGTCCAAGTGCATGATTGTTGATGTTCTGAGTCTTTTCATATGTTTTCGATGCAATTCCAGTCTACCTCCTGAAATCGGTTTCCTGCAATTCTGCCTTGCTGTCAGTGCCTCTTCATAGCCTTACCTCAATATACTTTTGGAAAATAGTTGTCGTTTATAACTCTGCAGGTTTTTGAATTGCAGTTGCCCTTAGTTCTGTTTTTCAGGTCTTATTTTTGTGATTTTGCCTCATATCCACAGGATTTCTTCAGGCCCTATTCTTCTTCTGGGGCACCTTGCTGTGCCTTTGGTTAATTCTTCTTCCTATGTGAAATTAGAGTGACATGTGGCCATTGAAACCGCTACAGCTATTTTCTCACTGGTTCCCCCTATTCCCATTCATCCTCCACACTAACTGCAGACTGTGCGATACCGGAACTTAAAGGCATTCACTCTCCATGTGGGGATGTTGTTAGTAAAGTGGCTGGAATGTTGATCCGGAGCCCCAGGAGAGGAAAATGAGGTGCGTTTTAGAAACCTTTCCCGATCATATGGTATACCATCTGCTGGATTTCCCATGCAATGTTTAGCTGTAGGAAGATTCCCTTCAACCTGGAGTGTTGGGACCCTTGGAATGAGTAGCATGAAGTATTGCATTAAACTTTCTGCAGTTGCTCACCAAAGCTCACCAATCCTCTCAACCCCAAGTGTCCAGTCTTATGTCTTATCCAGCTGTGGGTTTATATGTGGTCATTCCAGGTTGCATCACAGCCCCTGAGCGAATTTTGTAAGAATTTTTCTCTCTTTCATTGTTTCTGCGTTTTGGTTTTAAAATTTATTTCTATAATGGGGTTTAGCTCATTTTCACTGCTGTGTTTGTGCCGTTTTGCACACACTTGATTCCCTTATGGAGATATATCAATACATGGGTTTTAAGATTCTTATTACTCAGATATATTTCTCTGCGGTGTATAGGGTGTGTTGAGGCCAGTTCATTGAGCAAGGTGTAGATCTTGTCTAATACCTATTTGGTTTATTGAACGGTATCTGTGCTAATTTCAAACTCTGGTTTTATGCATCACCCCACCTCTCCTTTCCCCTTAAGCTGACATAAGTGTGTTTTCTAAATGTGAGACACTGTTCTGTTTTGTAATTCATTTTTAGTGCAGCCATATTTATCCTCCCTCTATAAGTGATATCTTATGATATGTTTCTTTTTCTGTTTGACTTATTTCAAGTAGTATTATCGGACCTAAATCCACTCTTTATCCTTCTACTAGCCTTATTACATTGATTTCATGGTGAAGAGATATTCCATTGTACATAAGTACCACATCTTCTTTATCCATTGTTCTCTTTCCTGGGATATTTAAGGTGTACTGAAGTTGAGGTTCTTGTAAACAGAGTAGCCCTAAACTGTGGTGTGCTTGTGTCTTGTTGATTTTTAGACTTCCCTAGATATACTCCCGTGATTGGAAGTGCCCTATGCTCTGTAGCTCTGTTTTTTAGATGATTTAGGAACCACCATACACTTCTCCAGAGTGGCTCCCGGCAGTTCACACACTGTCCATCAGCGTATAAAGGCTCCCTGTTCTCCATGGCCTGTCCTGCATTTCTGGTTTTTACAATTTTTTCGGGTGGCCCTTTTGACTGGTGGGAAATGAGACTTCTTTGTTGTGCACATTTGCATTGCTTGCTTGCTTGGTTGCCCATAAAGTGTGTATGCGTTTTTTCCTGGATATAATCAGGAAAAAACGCATACTCCCTTTTGGTCCAACTGCATCATTGTCGAAATTCTGCCGCTTTTCATGTGCTTTAAAGATGAGTCCAATCTATCTCTTGAAATCTGTTTCTTGCAATTCTGTCTTGCATTCAGATCCTCTTCTTTGCCTTACCTCAACATATTTTTGGACGTTAGTTTTCATTTATAACTCTGCAGGTTTGTGAATTGCAGTGACCCTGAGCTCCATTTTTTAAGTTGCTCTTTTGTGAGCTGGCCTCAAAGCCGCAGGATTGCTTCAGGCCCTATTTTGGCTCCGGTGAGGCAGGCTGAGCCTTTTTTTAATTCTTATTCTTAATGGGATATTAGAGTGACATGTGCCCGTCCAAACCCCTACAACTATTCTCTCATTGGTTCCCCCTCTTCCCGTTCATCCTCCTCACAATTTGCAAAATGTGTGAAACAGAAGTTGAAATGTGCTGATTCTCTAAGTGGGGAGATTCTAAGTAACGTGGCTGGAATGATGAACAGGAGCACCAGGAGAGGATAAATGAGCTGCATTTTAGACACATCTCCCGATCACATGGTGTACAGTCCTCTGGGTTTTCCATGCATGTTTTAGCTGTAGGAAGATTCCTTGAACCTGCAGATTTGGGACCCATTGAATGGGTACCAGGTAGTATTACTTTAAAGGGTGTGCATTTCCTCACCCAACCTCACATTTCTCTTAGCGTGAACAGTTTCCAGCCTTATGTCTCATCCTGCTGTGGGTCTAGATGTGTTCAATCCATGTTGCATCACCGTTCCTGAGGAAAAGTTGTAAGAGGTTTTCTCTGTCTCTCTGTCATTTATTTTTTTCAATTTATTACTATATTGGTTACAGCTGATTTTCAAAGCTCTGTTTCTTGCTGCTGTCATCCACTTGATTCACGTACAGAGAGACATCAATAAATTCTTTTTCAGATTCTTACCAGTCATAGATATTCTTTTCCGGTGACTTGAGTGTGCTGAGTGCAGTTCTTTTAGCTACCGTGTAGGCCTTGTTGATTATCAGTTTGGTATTTGGAATGGTATCTTGGTAATTTCAACCTCTTGGATGATGCCTCACCCCTCCCCACCTTTCCGTTTAGCAGTCTTATGTGTGTTTTCTACATATTTGACTATGTTTTTGTTTTGTAATTTATTTCATGTGTAGCCATTTTGGATTCCACCTTTAAGTGATATCTTATGATATGTGTCTTTTTCTTTTTGAATTATGTCACTTAGAAAGATCATACGTAACTCCTCCGGAGTTGTTACAACTGGCCATATTTCATTGATTTCCAGGCTGAGTAATATTCCACTCTACATAAGTACCACATCTCTATCCATTTTTTCCCTCCAGAGACATTTAAGTTATATCCTAGTTGAGGATCTTTTAAACAGAGAGGCAGTAAACATTGGGGTGCCTGTGTCCTCTCGATTTTTGTTTTTCCCAAGATATACGCCCATGAGTGCAAGTGCCCTATGCTCTGTAGCTCATTTTTTAGATGCTTTAGTAAACACAATACACTTCTCCAGAATGGCCGTTGGCAATATACATTTCCACTATAAGCCTCACAGGGCTCCCTCTTCTCCTTGCCCTGTCCTGCATTTCTGGTGTTTACACTTTATGAGGATGGCTCTTCTGACTGATGCGAAGTGATATCTTTTGTAGTATTGATTTCCAGTGCCCACCTGTTTGGTTGGCTAAAAAAGTGTATGCCCTTTTCTTGAATATATACAGAAAAAAACTCATACAGCCTTTTTGGCCAACTGCAATGTTGGCAATGTTCAGCCCCTTTTCTTGTGCTTAATGGCGAGTCCTTTCTACCTCCTCAAATCCCTTTCCTGCCATTCTCCCTTGCTTACAAGTCCTTTTCTCTGACTTTCCTCAAGACATTTTTCAGTGATAGATATTTTCAACTCTGCAGTTTCGTGAATTTTACTGCCCCTGAGTTCCATTGTTCAACTTGTGTTTATGGGAACTGGCCACAAAGCAGTGGGATTTCCTCAAGCCCCATACTGTTTCCATGGGCAACCCTAGCCTTCGGTCAATTCATCTGCCTGATTGGAAATTAGAGTGACATGTGCCTGTCTGAACACCTAGGACTTGTCTCTCATTGTTCCTCATCCTCCCGCTTCATCCTCTGGACAAATTCCAAACTGTACGCAACAGGATGTTGACAGTGCTGACATCTCCAAGTGGGGAGACTGTTAGTAAAGACGCTGGAGGGGTGAACCCGAGCACCAGGAGATGAGGAGATGAGATGCCTTTTCCAAACTCTTCCCGATCAGACGGTATACCATCCTCTGGGTGTGACAGACATGTTTTAGCAGTAGGAAGAGTCCCATTCATGTAAGGAGAACACCAGGGCTTTTTCAAAATCAGTGTCTCCCCGAAACCCAAACTGGGGAATTTTTTAAGCTACGGCTACACATATGTTCATTAAGGGCCTTGGGAAGTAGGCAGAGTCCAAACTTTAGATGATTGAAGTCTTCAGGGTCAGAAGCACTCACCACCGGCTTCCCTTAGGTTACACTTTAACTGTCATTGATAGATGATGTCAATAAAAATATCTATTCTTTTTCCGATTATTTCCCCTTATAGGTTATTGCAAAATATTGAGTGTAGTTCCCTGTGCTATACAGTAGTTCCTTGTTGATGATCTATTTTATACATAGCAGTGTGTATGTGTTAATTCCAAACTGTTAATTTATCCCTCCTCCCACCTTTCCCCTTTGGTAATAATAAATTATAAGATTTTATACTTCTCAGAAATGGGGGAGCTGAAAGAGAGGTATCATTTTCAATGGAAAAGCATTTAAAACAAGATTGAAGGTTTAACCAAGATTATTAGATGTACATCCTTGGAAAGAAATCACTTCATTTGCCTAATATTGACCTGACAAATAAGACAAACCTTTTCACTGAACTTGCTTATAATAAAGTGATGGAAATATCAAATGGAAGTGTTAGAAACATCTTATTTTACCCGAGCCTTATACACTGTTCTATGTTAACTACAGTTTGGCTCACACATCTGTTCATTGAAGTTACAATAGTCTCAATTTCTGTTACTGATCCTCCAGAGTGGACCCCAACAAGTGTCCCCCTGCCCAGTGTCATTGGGGCCAACAGATCGAGACTGAGTTTGGTTCACAAGCAAAGGAAACTTTATATTTTGATCAGAGAATGGAGAGGTGAGAGCATGCACTACCCCGTGGGCTGTGGGCTGGGCTGCTGTGTAGAGATCCTGTCAGAGTCAGTGGGAGGGAGGGGGCGGAGCTCTCGAGGGCCGGGTTGGCTGCAGCTCAGGCTCTATATCTCGGAGTCTGCACTGGGCCCCAGGAGCTGAGGTGTCGACCCAGCCATTCTGCACTAGGAAATCTGGTCTGAAGTGCCGGGTGTGGAACCTCTGCATGCGGGACCCTAGGAGCACGTGAAATTAGACAAAGCACAAAGGATAAAAAAGGTCAGACTTGACTTTATTGCCCAGATTCTATTTTTATCTCCCAGGGATTTTTAATGGGCTTTGCTGGGGACAAACCCCTCCTCTGCCTTTTGTCCCGTTCCTCATTCTTGGAGTGCTGAGGGTGCAGACCCTTCTTCTGTAACTGCTGAGTGCTGAGTTGGGAGCCCTCATACCAGGGGACGAGGGTCAGAACTTCTCCCCAGCAGCCTCCAGGTGACGTTGATTGGCCCCAGGACCCCTGCCTCCCTGCTCGTCCACCTGAGCACCAGCATTGGAAGTGTTATAGATTCTAATGACCTTTAAGGGTCCAGGAAAGAGATGTGCAGAGACGCTGTGGGGGCCGATTTCACCCCGCCCCACATTTGTTCGGCCACCTTAGGCTGACCGTTTCTGCCAGCCTAGATGCTCTGACCAGTAGTCTGCGCTTTCTTCAATTAGGCCCCTGAATTAACGTACAAACAGCACCAGGTGTCAGAGCCCTGCCTGCTCAACTCCCAGACAGTCCAGGGTCAGTGGTGATCAAGGACCATGATGGCCACTGAGTCAACAGCCTTTTGAAGTAAACAGGAGTCCAGCCGGTCTTATTGGCCACCATCATCACGGTGTCTGTAGGCTTTTCTATGGTGACAGTGTGATATACGGTTCCCCCGCCAAGATTATTAGCTCCCCTCCGGGTGCAGTAAGTCCTGCAAGCAGTAGTCTACTCCTTCGGGACACACTATTGTTGTTTTATGAGAGAAACTCCAGGTCAAGTGATGTTCACACGAGTCGTCATGGTGCCCTGTTGCCCCCGGTTATCTCTCTGGATGTTGGAGTTGGAGGGCCTCCGCACTCGAGGTCGGTGTGCCCACGGAGCAAACCCTGCAACTTCAGGGCATGGTTGGTGATTAGGATCACCACGTGGGGTCCTTTTCCCTTAGGAGGGAGGTGGCCTTTTGGGCTGCTGATTTCCAGGTTTTTAGATACCGCCAGTATCTTGGCCAGATGTGGCAGTGGGCCAAGCCCCTTGGTGACTCTAGTTTATCCTACCTGGATGGCATTCTTGCGTTGTTCCATTTCAAGTGGTCCCAGTTTTTGCACTAATTCTCCAATGGCGATTCACCTTTCACCGGGAATGTAAAGGTCAAAGGGTTTAGCTCAATTAGAGAGTTCCAGGGCAAGGGTCTGAATTGACTGCTCTTTCCATTCTTGAAAGGCCACTTCTGGATTCTGTTCAAAAGGATCATCATCTTTTCCTTTCAGTGTTTCATATAGAGGCCCAGCTAGTAGACTGTAGTTAGGGATCCAGAAGCAGCAAACCCTGGCCTCCCCAGGAACCCCTAAGCTGTCTTCTAGTTTTAGAAAGGGGTAAGGCTGAAAATGGTTTCTTCCCTTTCCTGGGATGGGCTTCTCTGACCTTGGGTGAGAATGAAGCCCAGGCAGGTCACTGCAGTCTGTGATATTTGAGCTTTTTCTTGGACAACTTCTATCCTTTATTGGCTTGGTAGTTCAGAGGCCTCCTTAGTAGGGCTGGCGATCAGAATGTCATCTGCATATTGAAGGAGGGTTTCCTTTTCCAGAGGTAGAACTTTTCGGTCTTTAGCTAAGCTTTCCCCAAAGATGGTGTGGGAATTTTTGCACCCTTGGGGCAAGACGGCCCGGAAGTATTGTTTTAGTTGTATGTTGAGTCCTGCCACTCACAAGCCAAAATTTCTTGTGACTCTGGGACTAATGGAATACAAAAGAAGGCATCATTGAAGACTAATACAGAATACCATGTCCTGGTGGTTGGTAGAATGACCAGCAGGGTGTAGGAATCAGGAGCAGCTGGAGGTATATCCTCGGTGGCTTCACTGACTGTCCTGACATCCTTTACCAGGTACCCAGCAGCCCATGGGGCTCTCGTGGTCAGGCCAATCCCAGGATATGGAGCTCTCCTGGGCAGGTACCCCACCCCCAACCCAGCCCACGGGGCTCTCATGGTCAGGCCCCTCCCAGGATACAGAGCTACCCTTGCAGGTACCGTGGCAGGGCTGGGCACACAGGAACCGTGCACATAGCCCTCATTGCAGAGCACCCCCAGCTCACCTGTCGCTCAGAGCTGACACAGAGAACCTCAGAGCAGGACTTGAACTAACAAACAGCAGCTCCGACAGGTCTGTGACCCTGGGCATCACTCTGTGTGGCCTCCCTCCACCTGGTCTTCCAGAGACTTCCACTGCACCCAGGGCACCAGGCCTCTGTCTCCAACCACCACCCACCCCTCCTCTCCGTGACTCCTGGGTTCCTCTCATTAGGAGAGGGTTTTCTTGAAGTTGTCTCCCACTCATGGGCCAGATAAAATGATTAGAAAACAAGCCAAAGCTGCAGCCCCTTGTCTATCCTGACTCTCAGGAGCCCACACCTGTTCCTTGGACCTGGCCGGTTCAGCAAGTTCCATTTTCTGCAACTGTGAGCCCCTGAGGGGTGATGATTGGCTGACCTGGGCAGCCTTACCATGCCAGCCAGCCCTCCCCAGGTGTGCCTGGGTTGAGATCAATATAAATACCACTCCAGGCAGCAAGAGCCCCTGCAGCTGTGCCTGACGCCATTTTCTCTGCCCTGTCAGCAGTCTCGGGGCTGGGCTGGTGGGAGGGAGTGAGAGGCCACGGCTTTGTGGGTGGCCCAGTGTGAGTGGGGCTCTGCTGGACTTTCTGCAGCAGTTGCCAGGCTGCCACCTGCTAAAGAAGAGGATGTGTCACCCATACCTGCTGCTGGAATTTCTCCCTGGGCAGAGGTGAGGAAGGAAAAAAGCAGTGGGGGCAGGGACAGGACGGGTATCTCAGGCAGGGAATTGGAAATCTTCCAGAAGAGCACCCAGGGCCAGGACCATCCTGGCTGGCCTGCAGGCACCAAGTCAGCTGGCATCCTGTCACTCGTGTGGCTCCATGGCCCTTCCTCTAGGCTTTCAAGTCCTTGTATATATTCAGGTGTTTTACCTGGGAAGGGTGGGAACAGTTCAGCAGCAACTGGCCTGGGGCTCAGCTCACGTTTACTCACAGATGCCTCGGCACGGTGCCCCAGCTTTGCAATGAGGACGCTTGTTGTGTGGGGGCTGCTGGCTGAATGGGAGACGATTCCCCACCACTGACCAAATTCAGAATTGTTTACAACTGGAGTAAGTGCCTTGATACGGTTTTCCTCTGAGTAACTGGTGGGTTCTGTTTTTTTTTTTTCTCTTTTTCCTTTTTGGTTCAAGGTAGATTTTATTCCTCTTTTTTGTATTTACAGATATAAGCATGGAAATAATTTATTCATATAAATACATGTATGTGAAGGGAATAATTGTTTTTTCTGTTTTATTTTTTAAATTTTATTTCTTTTTAATTTTGAATTTTATTTTATATTTTTATACAGCAGGTTCTTATTGGTTATCTATTTTATACATATAAATGTTTACATGCCAATCCCAATCTCTCAAATCCTCCCACCACCACCCTCCCAAGAGCTTTCCCCCCTTGTTGTCCATACGATTGTTGTCTACATCTGTTGCTCTATTTATGCCTTGCAAAATGGTTAATCTGTACAGTTTTTCTAGGTTCCACATATATGCATGAATATACAAGATTTGTTTTTCTCTTTCTGACTTACTTCACTCTGTATGACAGTCTCTAGATCCATCGACGTCTCTACAAATGACCCAATTTCATTCCTTTCATGGCTTAGTAATATTCCATTTTATATATGTACCACAGCTTTATGCATTCGTCTGTCTGTGGGCATTTAGGTTGCTTCCATTACCTCGATATTGTAAATAGTGATGCAATGAACATTGCAGTGAATGTCTCTTTTTGATTTCTGGTTTTGTCTGGGTATATGTCCAGTACTGGGATTGCTGTATCATATGGTAATTCTATTATTAGTTTCTTAAGAAACTCCATATTGTTCTCCATAGTGACTGTATCAATTTATATTCCCAACAATAGTGGAAGAGGCTTCCTTTTCTCCACACCCTTTCCAGCATTTGTTGTTTGTAGATTTTCAGATGATGCCCATTCTAACAGGTGTGAGGTGATACCTCATTGTTGAGTCCATTTCGTTGAGCAAGGGGTAGGTCTTGTCTATTACATATTTGGCTTATGGAACGGTATCTGTGCTAATTTCAAACTCTGGTTTTATGCAGCACCCCAACTCACCTTTCCCCTTAAGCAAGCATAAGTTGGTTTTCTAAACTTGAGACCCTGTTCTGTTTTGTAATTCAGTCCATGTGTAGCCAAGTTTACATTCTGTGCATTAGTGATACCTTATGATGTTTCTTTTTCTGTGTGACTTATTTCACTTAGAATCATCGTGCCTCAATCCACTCATTATGCTGGTACAGGCATGGTGACACAGATTTCATTGCTGAGTGGTATTCTGTTGTACGTAAGTACCGCAACTTCTTTATCAATTATTTGTTCTCTGGGATATTTAACGTGTATTGTAGAAGAGGTTCCTGTAAACAGATCCGTCCCAAATTTTGGGGTGGCTGTGTTTTTGATTTTAATTTCCCTAAGCTATAGGACCATAAGTGGAAATACCCTAGACTCTGTTGCTTTGTTTTTCAGATGTATCAGGAAACACCATACACTTCTCCAGAGTGGCTGTTGGCAATTTACATCCTGCCCATCAGCATAACAAGGCTCCTTTTCCCCCATGGCCTGTCTTGCCTTTCTGGATTTTACACTTTTTTCAGATGGCCCTTTAGACCGGGGGGAAGTGACACTTCATAGTAGTTCGGATTTCCATTGCAAGCTTGCTTGGTTTGCCAAAACGGGCGTATGCGTTTTTTCCTGAATATATTCAGGAACAAACTCATACGTCCTTTTTTGCCAAGTGCATCATTGTCGATGTTCTGCCTCTTTTCCTATGCTTTAAATGCAAATCCAGTCTACCTCCTGAAATCGGTTTCCTGAAATTCTGCCCCGCTTTGAAGTCCTCTTCGCAGCCTTACTTCAATATATTTTTGGACGTTATCTGTCATTTATAACTCTGCAGGTTTGTGAATTACAGGGCCCCTGAGCTCCTTTCTTCAACTCGCTTTCTTGTGAGCTGGCCGCAAACCCACAAGACTGCTTCAGGCCCTAATCTGCTTCTGGCAGGGCATGCTGAGCCTTTGGTTAATTCCTCTTCCTGGTGGGAAATGAGTGTTAAAAATGCCCGTCCAGACACCTACCTCACTCTCAACCCCTTGGTGATGTGGGTCCTCTGGTTTGTGGCCACCTTTGCTGGGTTCCTCACCTTTCGATGATGTGGCCCCACTAGTGTGAGGACACTCCTGCCTGGTTCCTATCCACGTGGTTATGTGGACCCCCTGGTGAGAGTCTGTTCCTGGCTGTGTTCCTCACCCTTCTGTGAGGGAGACCCTTTGCTGATAGGTCACTCCTGCATGGCTGGCACACATTGCCTTGGTGAAATCAGCCGTGTGGTGGCAGTTGGAGCGTGCTGGGAATCTCCTCCCCCCGGTGATGAGGGCCCTCTTGCGTCAGGCCCTAACTGCTGGGCTCACCAACTTTTCTTAGTGAGCCCAGTGATGCTTTGGCACTCCTCTTAGGATCCCATCTCCATGGGGATGTGGGCCTTCTGCTCTGAGGTCCCAACGGCCGGGTTGTTCACATTTTCATGATGTGGGCTCTCTGGTGTTAGTTCACAGAGGCCTGGATCCCATAGCCTCTGTGCTCTTGGCCACCTGCTGGGAGGTTCCAACTGCTGGATTCCTCACTTTTTTAATTTTTGGGGCCCTCTGTTGTGAGGATCCTCCTGTCTGCCTCACTCCCAGCCCCTTCGTGATGTGTGTCGTCTGGTTTGAGGCCACATGTGCTGGGTTCCTCACCTTTCGATGATGTGGGACCAATGGTCTTAGGAGACTCCTGCCTGGTTCACATCCCCTTGGTGATGTGGGCCCTCTGTTGAGAGTCTGATCCTGGCTGGGTTCCTCACCCATCTGTGAGGTGGGCCGTCTGCTGTGAGGTCACTCCTGCCTGGCTTGCTCACCTCGCCTTGTGGACATGAGCCCTCTGGTGGCACTTGGAGCCTGCTGGGAGCCTCCTTCCCTCGGTGATGAGGGCCCTCTGGCGTCAGACCCTAACTGCTGGGCTCCCCACATTTTGTGATGTGCGCCCAGTGGTGCGAGGACACTCCAGCCAGGTTCACATCCCCATTGGGATGTGGGCCTTCTGCTCTGAGGTCCCAACGCCTGGGTTGCTCACAGTTTCATGATGTGGGTTCTCTGCTGTTAGTTCACTCCTGCCTGCATCCCATAGCTTCTGTGCTCTCGGCCGCCTGCTGGGAGGTTCCAACTGCTGGATTGCTCCCCTTTCTTATTCTTTGGGCCCTCTGTTTTTAGGCTACTCCTGCCTGCCTCACTCCCATTCCCTTTGTGATATGTGTCCTCTGATTTGAGGCCACATGTGCTGGGTTCCGCACCTTTCGATGATGTGGCCCCACTGGAGGGAAGACAGTCCTGACTGGTTCCCATCCCCTTGCTGATGTGGGCCCTCAGGTGAGAGTCTGATCCTGCCTGGGTTCCTCACCCTTCTGTGAGGTGGGCCCTCTGCTGTGAGGTCAATCATGCCTGTCTGGCACACGTCACCTTGGCGACGTGAGCCCTCTGGTGGCAGTTGGAGTGTGCTGGGATCCTCCTCCCCTCGGTGATGAGGGCCCTCTTGCCTTAGGCCATAACTGCTGGGCTCCCCACATTTTCTGATGTGCGCCAAGTGAGTGAGGACACTCTTGCCAGGTTCCCATCCCCATGGGGATATGGGCCTTCTGCTCTGAGGTCAAAACGGCTGGCTTGCTCACAGTACCATGATGTGGGCCCTCTGCTGTGAGTTCACTCCGGCAAGGATCCCTTATCATCGGTGCTCTGAGCCGCCTGCTGGGAGGTTCCAACTGCTGGATTCCTCAACTTCTTTATTCTATGTGCCCTCTGTTGTGAGGCTCCTCCTGCCTGCCTCACTGCCAGCCCCTTGGTGATGGCTGTCCTATGGTTTGAGACCACATGTGCTGCATTCCTCACCTTTCGATGATGTGGCCCCACTCGTGTGAGGACACTCCTGCCTGGTTCCCATCCCCTTGGTGAGGTGGGCCCTCTGGCGAGAGTCTAATCCTGGCTGGGTTCCTCAACGTTCTGTGAGGTGGGCCCTCTTCTGTGAGGTCACTCCTGCCTGGCTGGCACACGTCACCTTGCAGACGTGAGCTCTCTGGTGGCAGTTGGAGCGTGCAGGGTGCCTCGTCCTCTCGGTGATGACGGCCCTCTGGCATCAGGCCCTAAATGGTGGGCTCCCCACATTTTCTGATGTGCGCCCAGTGGTGCGAGGACACTCCAGCCAGGTTCCCATTCCCATGGGGATGTGGGCCTTCTGTGCTGAGGTCCCAACGCCTGGGTTGCTCACAGTTTTATGATGTGGGCCCTCTGCTGTGAGTTCACTGTGGCCTGGATCCCATAGCCTTGGTGTTCTGGGCCGCCTGCTGGAAGGTCTAAATGCTGGAATCCTCATGTTTTTTATATTATGTGCCCTGTGTTGTGAGGCTACTCCTGCCTGCCTCACTCCAAGGCCCTTGGTGATGTGGGTCCTCTGGTTTGAGGACACATGTGCTGGGTTCCTCACCTTAAGATGATGAGGCCCCACTTGTGTGAGGATAATCCTGACTGGTTCCCATCCCCTTCGTGATGTGGGCCCTCTGGTAAGAGTCTGATCCTGGCTCGGTTCCTCACCCTTCTGTGAGATAGGCCCTCTGCTGTGAGGTCACTACTGCCTGGCTGGCGCATGCCACCTTGTAGACGTGGGCCCTCTGTTGGCAGTTGAAACCTGCTGGGAGTCTCCTCCCCTCAGTTATGAGGGCCCCCTGGCGTCAGACCCTAACTGCCGGGCTCCTAACATTTTCTGATATGTGCTAAGTGGTGCGAAGCCACTCCTGCCAGGTTCCCATCCCAATGGGGATGTGGGCCTTCTGTTCTGAGGTCCCAACGGCTGGGCTGCTCACAGGTTCATGATGTGGGTCCTCTGCTGTGAGTTCACTGTGGCCTGGATCCCATAGCCTCGGTGCTCTGGGCCACTTGCTGGGAGGTTCCAACTGCTGGATTCCTCAACTTTTATATTCTATGGACCCTGTGTTGTGAGGCCGGTCCTGCCAGCCTCATTCCGAACCCCTTGGTGATGTGGTTCCTCTGGTTTGAGGCTACATGTGCTGGGATCCTCACCTTTCGATGATGTTGTCTCACTGGTGTGGGGACACTCCTGCCTGGTTCCCATCCCCTTGGTGATGTGGGCCCTCTGGTGAGAGTCTGATCCTGGCTGTGTTCCTCACCCTTCTGTGAGGTGGGCCCTCTGCTGTGAGGTCACTCCTGCCGGGCTGGCACACATCGCCTTGGCGACGTTGGCCCTCTGTTGGCAGCTGGAGCCTGCTGGGAGCCTCCTCCTCTCAGTGATGAGTGCCCTCTAGCGTCAGGCCCTAACTTCTGAGCACCCCACGTTTTCTGATGTGAGCCCAGTGATGCCAGGACACTCCTGTCATGTTCCCATCACCATGGGGATGTGGGCCTTCTGCTCTGAGGTCCCAATGTCTGGGTTGCTCACAGTTTCATGATGTGGGCTGTCTGGTGTTAGTTCACTCCGGCCTGGATCCCATAGCCTCTGAGCTCTGGGCCGCCTGCTGGGAGGTTCCAAATGCTGGATTCCTCACCTTTCTTATTTTTGGGCCCTCTGTTATGAGGCTCCTCCTGCCTGCCTCACTCCCAGCCCCTTGGTGATGGGTGTCCTATGGTTTGAAGCCACATGTTCTGGGTTCCTCACCTTTAGATGATGTGGCCCTACTCATGTGAGGACACTCCTGCCTGGTTCCAATCCATTTGGTGATGTGGGCCCTCTGGTGCGAGTCTGATCCTGACTGGGTTCGTCACACTTCTCTGAGGTGGGCCCTCTGCTGTGAGGTCATTCGTGCCTGGTTGGCACACATCACCTTGGCGACGTCAGCCCTCTGGTGGCAGTTGGAGCCTGCTGGGAGCCTCCTTCCCTTGGTGATGAGGGTCCTCTGGCATCAGGCCCTAACTGCTGGTCTCCCAAAATTTTCTGATACGTTCTCAGTGGTGCGAGGACACTCCTACCAGATTTCCATCCCCATGGGGATGTGGGCCTCTTGCTCTGAGGTCCCAATGGCTGGGTTGCTCAGTTTCATGACATGGGCCCTCTTCTGTGAGTTCACTGTGGCCTGGATCCCATAGCCTCAGTGCTCTGGGCCGCCTGCTGGGAGGTTCCAACTGCTGGATTCCTCACTTTTTTATTCTATGGGCCCAGTGTTGTGAGGCTACTCCTGCCTGCCTCACTCCGAGGCCCTTGGTGATGTGGGTCCTCTGGTTTGAGGACACATGTGCTGAGTACCTCACCTTTAGATGATGTGGCCCCACTGGTGTGAAGACACTCCTGCCTGGTTACCATCCCCTTGGTGATGTGGGCCCTCTGGTGAGAGTCTGATGTTGGCTGGGTTTCTCACCCTTCTGTAAGGTGGGACCTCTGCTGTGAGGTAACTCCTGCCTGGCTTGCTCACGTTGCCTTGGCAATGTGAGCCCTCAGGTGGCAGTTAAACATGCTGGGAATCTCCTCCCCTCAGTTATGAGAGCTCTGGATAAAACACATATGCCCTTTTTGCCAAGTCCATTATTTTCCAAGTTCTGTCTCTTTCCTATGCTTTACGAGCGACTCCCGTGTACCTTCTGAAATCGGTTTCCAGCAATTCTGCCCCGCATTCAAGTCCTCTTCGCAGCCTTACTTCAGTATAATTTTGGATGATAGCTGTCATTTATAACTCCGCAGGTTTGTGAATTACAGTGTCCCTGAGCTCCTTTCTTCAACTCGATTTCTTGTGAGCTGGCTGCAAAACGGCAGGATCTCTTCAGGCCCTAATCTGGTTCCGGCACGGCATGCTGAGCCTTTGGTTATTTCCTCTTCCGGGTGGGAAATGAGAGTTAAATTTGCCCGTCCAGACACCTCCAGCTAGTCTCTCATTGGTTCTCCCTATTCCTGTTCAAGTTTCGCAGAAATTGCAAACTGGGCCAAACAGGAGGTTAAAGTGACTGACTCTCCAAGTCGGGAGAGTGTTAATAAAGCGTCTGGAATGTTGCACCCGAGTACCAGGGTACAAAAACTGAGACATATTTGAACACGTCTCCTGTTCACATGGTTGATCATACTCTAGGTTCCACATGCATGTTTTAGCTGAAGGAAGAATACCTTAAACCTGGGTAGTTGAAACCCGTGGAATGGGTACCATGCAATATGACTTCAAAGGGTCTTCATTTGCTCACCGAACCTCTCCAATCCTATCACTGCTGCGTTTATGCCCCTGTACACATGCTTGATTCTCTTTCGGAGACATAGCAATCCATAGGTTTTAAGATACTTACTAGTCAGGTACATTCTTAGGCGTTTAATATGGGGTGTTGAGTCCATTTCGTTGAGCAAGGAGTAGCTCTTGTCTATTCCATATTTGGCTTAAGAACTTTATCTGTGCTCATTTCAATCTCTGGTTTTATGCAGCACCCCAACTCACCTTTCCCCTTAAGCAAGCATAAGTTGGTTTTCTAAATTTGAGACCCTGTTCTGTTTTGGAATTCAGTTCCTGTGTAGCCAAGTTTACATTCCGTGTATTAGTGATATCTTATGATGTTTCTTTTACTGTGTGACTTATTTCAGTTAGAATCATCGTGCCTGAATCCACTCATTATGCTGCTACGGGCCTGATGACATAGATTTCATTGCTGAGTGATATTGCTTTGTAAGTAAATACCACACTTCTTTATCCATTTTTCACTTTCTGTGATATTGAACTTGTACCGTAAACGAGGTTCTTGTAAACAGAGGCGTCCCAAACTTTGGGGTGGCTGTGTCTTTTTGATTTTAATTTCCCTAAGCTATAGGACCATAAGTGGAAGTGCCCTAGGCTCTGTTGCTTTGTTTCTTAGATGTTTCAGGAAACACCATACACTTCTCCCAAGTGTGGGTTGGCAATTTACATCCCGCCCGTCAGCCTAACAAGGCTCCCAGTTCTCCATGGCCTGTCCTGCCTTTCTGGATTTTACACTTTTTTCAGATGGCCCCTTTGACCGGGGGGAAGTGAGACTTCATTGTAGTGCAGTTTTCCTTTGCAAGCTTGCTTGGTTGGCCAAAAAGGGCGTATGCGTTTTCCCTGAATATATACAGGAAAAAACGCATATGCCCATTTTGGCCAAGTGCATCATTGTGGACGTTCTGCCTCTTTTCCTATGCTTTCAATGCAATTCCAGTCTACCTCCTGAAATCGGTTTCCTGCAATTCTGCCCCGCTTTCAAGTCCTCTTGGCAGCCTTACTTCAGTATATTTTTGGACGATAGCTGTCATTTATAACTCTGCAGGTTTGTGAATTACAGTGCCCCTGAGCTCCTTTCTTCAACTCGCTTTCTTGTGAGCTGGCCGCAACACAGCAGAATGGCTTCAGGCCCTAATCTGGTTCCGGCATGGCACGCTGAGCCTTTGGTTAATTCCTCTTCCTGCTGGGAAATGAGAGTTAAATTTGCCCGTCCAGACACCTCCAGCTAGTCTCTCATTGGTTCTCCCTATTCCTATTCATCTTCCGGAGAAATTGCAAACTGGGCCAAATAGGAGGTTAAACGGACTGACTCTCCACGTCGGGAGAGTGTTAATAAAGCGTCTGGAATGTTGCACCCGAGTACCAGGGTACGAAAACTGAGACATATTTGAACACGTCTCCCGATCACATGGTTGATCATACTGTAGGTTCCACATGCATGTTTTAGCTGAAGGAAGAATCCCTTAAACCTGGAGAGTTGAGACCCGTGGAATGGGTACCATGCAATATGACTTCAAAGGGTCTTCATTTGCTCACCGAACCTCTCCAATCCTATCACTGCTGCCTTTATGCCCCTGTACACACGCTTGATTCTCTTTCGGAGACACAGCAATCCATAGGTTTTAAGATACTTACCAGTCAGGTACATTCTTAGGTGTTTAATATGGGGTGTTGAGTCCATTTCGTTGAGCAAGGAGTAGCTCTTGTCTATTCCATATTTGGCTTAAAGAACTTTATCTGTGCTCATTTCAATCTGTGGTTTTATGTAGCACCCCAACTCACCTTTCCCCTTAAGCAAGCATAAGTTGGTTTTCTAAATTTGAGACCCTGTTCTGTTTTGTAATCCAGTTCCTGTGTAGCCAAGTTTACATTCCGTGTATTAGTGATATCTTATGATGTTTCATTTTCTGTGTGACTTATTTCAGTTAGAATCATCATACATGAATCTACTCATTATGCTGCTACGGGCCTGAAGACATAGATTTCATTGCTCAGGGATATTGCATTGTACGTAAGTACCACAACTTCTTTATCCATTTTTCACTTTCTGCGATACTGAACTTGTACCGTAAACGAGGTTCTTGTAAACAGAGCCGTCCCAAACTTTGGGGTGGCTGTGTCTTTTTGATTTAAATTTCCCTAAGCTATACGACCATAAGTGGAAGTGCCCTAGGCTCTGTTGCTTTGTTTCTTAGATGTTTCAGGAAACACCATACACTTCTCCCGAGTGTCTGTTGGCAATTTACATCCCGCCCATCAGCATAACAAGGCTCCCAGTTCTCCATGGCCTGTCCTGCCTTTCTGGATTTTACACTTTTTTCAGATGGCCCTTTTGACCGGGGGGAAGTGAGACTTCATTGTAGTGCAGATTTCCTCTGCAAGCTTGCTTGGTTGGCCAAAAAGGGCGTATGCGTTTTTTCCTCAGGAAGAAACGCATATGCACTTTTTGGCCAAGTGCATCATTGTGGACGTTCTGCCTCTTTTCCTATGCTTTCAATGCAATTCCAGTCTACCTCCTGAAATCGGTTTCCTGCAATTCTGCCCCGCTTTCAAGTCCTCCTGGCAGCCTTACTTCAGTATATTTTTGGACGATAGCTGTCATTTATAACTCTGCAGGTTTGTGAATTACAGTGCCCCTGAGCTCCTTTCTTCAACTCGCTTTCTTGTGACCTGGCCGCAACACCGCAGGATGGCTTCAGGCCCTAATCTGGTTCCGGCACGGCACGCTGAGCCTTTGGTTATTTCCTCTTCCTGGTGGGAAATGAGAGTTAAATTTGCCCGTCCAGACACCTCCAGCTAGTCTCTCATTGGTTCTCCCTATTCCTGTTCATCTTCCGCAGAAATTGCAAACTGGGCCAAACAGGAGGTTAAAGGGACTGACTCTCCAAGTCGGGAGAGTGTTAGTAAAACGTCTGGAATGTTGCACCCGAGTACCAGGGGAGGAAAACTGAGACATATTTGAACACGTCTCCTGTTCACACGGATGATCATACTCTAGGTTCCACATGCATGTTTTAGCTGAAGGAAGAATACCTTAAACCTGGGTAGTTGAGACCCGTGGAATGGGTACCATGCAATATGACTTCAAAGGGTCTTCATTTGCTCACCGAACCTCTCCAATCCTATCAGTGTTGTGTTTATGCCCCTGTACACACGCTTGATTCTCTTTCGGAGACATAGCAATCCATAGGTTTTAAGATACTTACTAGTCAGGTACATTCTTAGGCGTTTAATATGCGGTGTTGAGTCCATTTCGTTGAGCAAGGAGTAGCTCTTGTCTATTCCATATTTGGCTTAAGGAACTTTATCTGTGCTCATTTCAATCTCTGGTTTTATGCAGCACCCCAACTCACCTTTACCCTTAAGCAAGCGTAAGTTGGTTTTCTAAATTTGAGACCCTGTTCTGTTCTGTAATTCAGTTCCTGTGTAGACAAGTTTACATTCCGTGTATTACTGATATCTTATGATGTTTCTTTTTCTGTGTGACTTATTTCAGTTAGAATCATCATACCTGAATCCACTCATTGTGCTGCTAAAGGCCTGATGACATAGATTTCATTGCTGAGTGATACTGCATTGTACGTAAGTACCACAAGTTCTTTATCCATTTTTCACTTTCTGTGATGTTGAACTTGTACTGTAAACGAGGTTCTTGTAAACAGAGGCGTCCCAAACATTGGGGTGGCTGTGTCTTTTTGATTTTAATTTCCCTAAGCTATAGGACCATAAGTGGAAGTGCCCTAGGATCTGTTGCTTTGTTTTTTAGATGTTTCAGGAAACACCATACACTTCTCCCGAGTGTCTGTTGGCAATTTACATCCCGCCCATCAGCATAACAAGGCTCCCAGTTCTCCATGGCCTGTCCTGACTTTCTGGATTTTACACTTTTTTCAGATGGCCCTTTTGACCGGGGGGAAGTGAGACTTCATTGTAGTGCAGATTTCCTTTGCAAGCTTGCTTGGTTGGCCAAAAAGTGCGTATGCGTTTTTTCCTGAATATATTCAGGAAAAAACGCATACGCCCTTTTTGGCCAAGTGCATCATTGTGGACGTTCTGCCTCTTTTCCTATGCTTTCAATGCAATTCCAGTCTACCTCCTGAAATTGGTTTCCTGCAATTCTGCCCCGCTTTCAAGTCCTCTTGGCAGCCTTACTTCAGTATATTTTTGGACGATAGCTGTCATTTATAACTCTGCAGGTTTGTGAATTACAGTGCCCCTGAGCTCCTTTCTTCAACTCGCTTTCTTCTGACCTGGCCGCAACACGGCAGGATGGCTTCAGGCCCTAATCTGCTTCCGGCACGGCATGCTGAGCCTTTGGTCATTTCCTCTTCCTGGTCGGAAATGAAAGTTAAATTTGCCTGTCCAGACACCTCCAGCTAGTCTCTCATTGGTTCTTCCTATTCCTGTTCATCTTCCGCAGAAATTGCAAACTGGGCCAAACAGGAGGTTAAAGGCGCTGACTCTCCAAGTGGGGAGAGTGTTGGTAAAGCGTCTGGAATGTTCCACCCGAGTACCAGGGGAGGAAAACTGAGACATATTTGAACACGTCTCCCGATCACATGGTTGATCATACTCTGGGTTCCACATGCATGTTTTAGCTGAAGGAAGAATACCTTAAACCTGGGTAGTTGAAACCCGTGGAATGGGTACCATGCAATATGACTTCAAAGAGTCTTTATTTGCTCACCGAACCTCTCCAATCCTATCACTGCTGCGTTTATGCCCCTGTACACATGCTTGATTCTCTTTCGGAGACATAGCAATCCATAGGTTTTAAGATACTTACTAGTCAGGTACATTCTTAGGCGTTTAATATGGGGTGTTGAGTCCATTTCGTTGAGCAAGGAGTAGCTCTTGTCTATTCCATATTTGGCTTAAGAACTTTATCTGTGCTCATTTCAATCTCTGGTTTTATGCAGCACCCCAACTCACCTTTCCCCTTAAGCAAGCATAAGTTGGTTTTCTAAATTTGAGACCCTGTTCTGTTTTGGAATTCAGTTCCTGTGTAGCCAAGTTTACATTCCGTGTATTAGTGATATCTTATGATGTTTCTTTTACTGTGTGACTTATTTCAGTTAGAATCATCGTGCCTGAATCCACTCATTATGCTGCTACGGGCCTGATGACATAGATTTCATTGCTGAGTGATATTGCTTTGTAAGTAAATACCACACTTCTTTATCCATTTTTCACTTTCTGTGATATTGAACTTGTACCGTAAACGAGGTTCTTGTAAACAGAGGCGTCCCAAACTTTGGGGTGGCTGTGTCTTTTTGATTTTAATTTCCCTAAGCTATAGGACCATAAGTGGAAGTGCCCTAGGCTCTGTTGCTTTGTTTCTTAGATGTTTCAGGAAACACCATACACTTCTCCCAAGTGTGGGTTGGCAATTTACATCCCGCCCATCAGCATAACAAGGCTCCCAGTTCTCCATGGCCTGTCCTGCCTTTCTGGATTTTACACTTTTTTCAGATGGCCCCTTTGACCGGGGGGAAGTGAGACTTCATTGTAGTGCAGTTTTCCTTTGCAAGCTTGCTTGGTTGGCCAAAAAGGGCGTATGCGTTTTCCCTGAATATATACAGGAAAAAACGCATATGCCCATTTTGGCCAAGTGCATCATTGTGGACGTTCTGCCTCTTTTCCTATGCTTTCAATGCAATTCCAGTCTACCTCCTGAAATCGGTTTCCTGCAATTCTGCCCCGCTTTCAAGTCCTCTTGGCAGCCTTACTTCAGTATATTTTTGGACGATAGCTGTCATTTATAACTCTGCAGGTTTGTGAATTACAGTGCCCCTGAGCTCCTTTCTTCAACTCGCTTTCTTGTGAGCTGGCCGCAACACCGCAGGATGGCTTCAGGCACTAATCTGGTTCCGGCATGGCACGCTGAGCCTTTGGTTAATTCCTCTTCCTGCTGGGAAATGAGAGTTAAATTTGCCCGTCCAGACACCTCCAGCTAGTCTCTCATTGGTTCTCCCTATTCCTATTCATCTTCCGGAGAAATTGCAAATTGGGCCAAATAGGAGGTTAAACGGACTGACTCTCCAGGTCGGGAGAGTGTTAATAAAGCGTCTGGAATGTTGCACCCGAGTACCAGGGTACGAAAACTGAGACATATTTGAACACGTCTCCCGATCACATGGTTGATCATACTGTAGGTTCCACATGCATGTTTTAGCTGAAGGAAGAATCCCTTAAACCTGGAGAGTTGAGACCCGTGGAATGGGTACCATGCAATATGACTTCAAAGGGTCTTCATTTGCTCACCGAACCTCTCCAATCCTATCACTGCTGCCTTTATGCCCCTGTACACACGCTTGATTCTCTTTCGGAGACACAGCAATCCATAGGTTTTAAGATACTTACCAGTCAGGTACATTCTTAGGTGTTTAATATGGGGTGTTGAGTCCATTTCGTTGAGCAAGGAGTAGCTCTTGTCTATTCCATATTTGGCTTAAAGAACTTTATCTGTGCTCATTTCAATCTGTGGTTTTATGTAGCACCCCAACTCACCTTTCCCCTTAAGCAAGCATAAGTTGGTTTTCTAAATTTGAGACCCTGTTCTGTTTTGTAATCCAGTTCCTGTGTAGCCAAGTTTACATTCTGTGTATTAGTGATATCTTATGATGTTTCATTTTCTGTGTGACTTATTTCAGTTAGAATCATCATACATGAATCTACTCATTATGCTGCTACGGGCCTGAAGACATAGATTTCATTGCTCAGGGATATTGCATTGTACGTAAGTACCACAACTTCTTTATCCATTTTTCACTTTCTGCGATACTGAACTTGTACCGTAAACGAGGTTCTTGTAAACAGAGCCGTCCCAAACTTTGGGGTGGCTGTGTCTTTTTGATTTAAATTTCCCTAAGCTATACGACCATAAGTGGAAGTGCCCTAGGCTCTGTTGCTTTGTTTCTTAGATGTTTCAGGAAACACCATACACTTCTCCCGAGTGTCTGTTGGCAATTTACATCCCGCCCATCAGCATAACAAGGCTCCCAGTTCTCCATGGCCTGTCCTGCCTTTCTGGATTTTACACTTTTTTCAGATGGCCCTTTTGACCGGGGGGAAGTGAGACTTCATTGTAGTGCAGATTTCCTCTGCAAGCTTGCTTGGTTGGCCAAAAAGGGCGTATGCGTTTTTTCCTCAGGAAGAAACGCATATGCACTTTTTGGCCAAGTGCATCATTGTGGACGTTCTGCCTCTTTTCCTATGCTTTCAATGCAATTCCAGTCTACCTCCTGAAAGCGGTTTCCTGCAATTCTGCCCCGCTTTCAAGTCCTCCTGGCAGCCTTACTTCAGTATATTTTTGGACGATAGCTGTCATTTATAACTCTGCAGGTTTGTGAATTACAGTGCCCCTGAGCTCCTTTCTTCAACTCGCTTTCTTGTGACCTGGCCGCAACACCGCAGGATGGCTTCAGGCCCTAATCTGGTTCCGGCACGGCACGCTGAGCCTTTGGTTATTTCCTCTTCCTGGTGGGAAATGAGAG
This sequence comes from Delphinus delphis, assembly GCF_949987515.2. Lineage (NCBI taxonomy): Eukaryota > Metazoa > Chordata > Mammalia > Artiodactyla > Delphinidae > Delphinus > Delphinus delphis. The sequence continues at coordinate 50,608 of NW_027192850.1, forward strand.
TTAAATTTGCCCGTCCAGACACCTCCAGCTAGTCTCTCATTGGTTCTCCCTATTCCTGTTCATCTTCCGCAGAAATTGCAAACTGGGCCAAACAGGAGGTTAAAGGGACTGACTCTCCAAGTCGGGAGAGTGTTAGTAAAACGTCTGGAATGTTGCACCCGAGTACCAGGGGAGGAAAACTGAGACATATTTGAACACGTCTCCTGTTCACACGGATGATCATACTCTAGGTTCCACATGCATGTTTTAGCTGAAGGAAGAATACCTTAAACCTGGGTAGTTGAGACCCGTGGAATGGGTACCATGCAATATGACTTCAAAGGGTCTTCATTTGCTCACCGAACCTTTCCAATCCTATCAGTGTTGCGTTTATGCCCCTGTACACACGCTTGATTCTCTTTCGGAGACATAGCAATCCATAGGTTTTAAGATACTTACTAGTCAGGTACATTCTTAGGCGTTTAATATGCGGTGTTGAGTCCATTTCGTTGAGCAAGGAGTAGCTCTTGTCTATTCCATATTTGGCTTAAGGAACTTTATCTGTGCTCATTTCAATCTCTGGTTTTATGCAGCACCCCAACTCACCTTTACCCTTAAGCAAGCGTAAGTTGGTTTTCTAAATTTGAGACCCTGTTCTGTTCTGTAATTCAGTTCCTGTGTAGACAAGTTTACATTCCGTGTATTACTGATATCTTATGATGTTTCTTTTTCTGTGTGACTTATTTCAGTTAGAATCATCATACCTGAATCCACTCATTGTGCTGCTAAAGGCCTGATGACATAGATTTCATTGCTGAGTGATACTGCATTGTACGTAAGTACCACAAGTTCTTTATCCATTTTTCACTTTCTGTGATGTTGAACTTGTACTGTAAACGAGGTTCTTGTAAACAGAGGCGTCCCAAACATTGGGGTGGCTGTGTCTTTTTGATTTTAATTTCCCTAAGCTATAGGACCATAAGTGGAAGTGCCCTAGGATCTGTTGCTTTGTTTTTTAGATGTTTCAGGAAACACCATACACTTCTCCCGAGTGTCTGTTGGCAATTTACATCCCGCCCATCAGCATAACAAGGCTCCCAGTTCTCCATGGCCTGTCCTGACTTTCTGGATTTTACACTTTTTTCAGATGGCCCTTTTGACCGGGGGGAAGTGAGACTTCATTGTAGTGCAGATTTCCTTTGCAAGCTTGCTTGGTTGGCCAAAAAGTGCGTATGCGTTTTTTCCTGAATATATTCAGGAAAAAACGCATACGCCCTTTTTGGCCAAGTGCATCATTGTGGACGTTCTGCCTCTTTTCCTATGCTTTCAATGCAATTCCAGTCTACCTCCTGAAATTGGTTTCCTGCAATTCTGCCCCGCTTTCAAGTCCTCTTGGCAGCCTTACTTCAGTATATTTTTGGACGATAGCTGTCATTTATAACTCTGCAGGTTTGTGAATTACAGTGCCCCTGAGCTCCTTTCTTCAACTCGCTTTCTTCTGACCTGGCCGCAACACGGCAGGATGGCTTCAGGCCCTAATCTGCTTCCGGCACGGCATGCTGAGCCTTTGGTCATTTCCTCTTCCTGGTCGGAAATGAAAGTTAAATTTGCCTGTCCAGACACCTCCAGCTAGTCTCTCATTGGTTCTTCCTATTCCTGTTCATCTTCCGCAGAAATTGCAAACTGGGCCAAACAGGAGGTTAAAGGCGCTGACTCTCCAAGTGGGGAGAGTGTTGGTAAAGCGTCTGGAATGTTCCACCCGAGTACCAGGGGAGGAAAACTGAGACATATTTGAACACGTCTCCCGATCACATGGTTGATCATACTCTGGGTTCCACATGCATGTTTTAGCTGAAGGAAGAATACCTTAAACCTGGGTAGTTGAAACCCGTGGAATGGGTACCATGCAATATGACTTCAAAGAGTCTTTATTTGCTCACCGAACCTCTCCAATCCTATCACTGCTGCGTTTATGCCCCTGTACACATGCTTGATTCTCTTTCGGAGACATAGCAATCCATAGGTTTTAAGATACTTACTAGTCAGGTACATTCTTAGGCGTTTAATATGGGGTGTTGAGTCCATTTCGTTGAGCAAGGAGTAGCTCTTGTCTATTCCATATTTGGCTTAAGAACTTTATCTGTGCTCATTTCAATCTCTGGTTTTATGCAGCACCCCAACTCACCTTTCCCCTTAAGCAAGCATAAGTTGGTTTTCTAAATTTGAGACCCTGTTCTGTTTTGGAATTCAGTTCCTGTGTAGCCAAGTTTACATTCCGTGTATTAGTGATATCTTATGATGTTTCTTTTACTGTGTGACTTATTTCAGTTAGAATCATCGTGCCTGAATCCACTCATTATGCTGCTACGGGCCTGATGACATAGATTTCATTGCTGAGTGATATTGCTTTGTAAGTAAATACCACACTTCTTTATCCATTTTTCACTTTCTGTGATATTGAACTTGTACCGTAAACGAGGTTCTTGTAAACAGAGGCGTCCCAAACTTTGGGGTGGCTGTGTCTTTTTGATTTTAATTTCCCTAAGCTATAGGACCATAAGTGGAAGTGCCCTAGGCTCTGTTGCTTTGTTTCTTAGATGTTTCAGGAAACACCATACACTTCTCCCAAGTGTGGGTTGGCAATTTACATCCCGCCCATCAGCATAACAAGGCTCCCAGTTCTCCATGGCCTGTCCTGCCTTTCTGGATTTTACACTTTTTTCAGATGGCCCCTTTGACCGGGGGGAAGTGAGACTTCATTGTAGTGCAGTTTTCCTTTGCAAGCTTGCTTGGTTGGCCAAAAAGGGCGTATGCGTTTTCCCTGAATATATACAGGAAAAAACGCATATGCCCATTTTGGCCAAGTGCATCATTGTGGACGTTCTGCCTCTTTTCCTATGCTTTCAATGCAATTCCAGTCTACCTCCTGAAATCGGTTTCCTGCAATTCTGCCCCGCTTTCAAGTCCTCTTGGCAGCCTTACTTCAGTATATTTTTGGACGATAGCTGTCATTTATAACTCTGCAGGTTTGTGAATTACAGTGCCCCTGAGCTCCTTTCTTCAACTCGCTTTCTTGTGAGCTGGCCGCAACACCGCAGGATGGCTTCAGGCACTAATCTGGTTCCGGCATGGCACGCTGAGCCTTTGGTTAATTCCTCTTCCTGCTGGGAAATGAGAGTTAAATTTGCCCGTCCAGACACCTCCAGCTAGTCTCTCATTGGTTCTCCCTATTCCTATTCATCTTCCGGAGAAATTGCAAATTGGGCCAAATAGGAGGTTAAACGGACTGACTCTCCAGGTCGGGAGAGTGTTAATAAAGCGTCTGGAATGTTGCACCCGAGTACCAGGGTACGAAAACTGAGACATATTTGAACACGTCTCCCGATCACATGGTTGATCATACTGTAGGTTCCACATGCATGTTTTAGCTGAAGGAAGAATCCCTTAAACCTGGAGAGTTGAGACCCGTGGAATGGGTACCATGCAATATGACTTCAAAGGGTCTTCATTTGCTCACCGAACCTCTCCAATCCTATCACTGCTGCCTTTATGCCCCTGTACACACGCTTGATTCTCTTTCGGAGACACAGCAATCCATAGGTTTTAAGATACTTACCAGTCAGGTACATTCTTAGGTGTTTAATATGGGGTGTTGAGTCCATTTCGTTGAGCAAGGAGTAGCTCTTGTCTATTCCATATTTGGCTTAAAGAACTTTATCTGTGCTCATTTCAATCTGTGGTTTTATGTAGCACCCCAACTCACCTTTCCCCTTAAGCAAGCATAAGTTGGTTTTCTAAATTTGAGACCCTGTTCTGTTTTGTAATCCAGTTCCTGTGTAGCCAAGTTTACATTCTGTGTATTAGTGATATCTTATGATGTTTCATTTTCTGTGTGACTTATTTCAGTTAGAATCATCATACATGAATCTACTCATTATGCTGCTACGGGCCTGAAGACATAGATTTCATTGCTCAGGGATATTGCATTGTACGTAAGTACCACAACTTCTTTATCCATTTTTCACTTTCTGCGATACTGAACTTGTACCGTAAACGAGGTTCTTGTAAACAGAGCCGTCCCAAACTTTGGGGTGGCTGTGTCTTTTTGATTTAAATTTCCCTAAGCTATACGACCATAAGTGGAAGTGCCCTAGGCTCTGTTGCTTTGTTTCTTAGATGTTTCAGGAAACACCATACACTTCTCCCGAGTGTCTGTTGGCAATTTACATCCCGCCCATCAGCATAACAAGGCTCCCAGTTCTCCATGGCCTGTCCTGCCTTTCTGGATTTTACACTTTTTTCAGATGGCCCTTTTGACCGGGGGGAAGTGAGACTTCATTGTAGTGCAGATTTCCTCTGCAAGCTTGCTTGGTTGGCCAAAAAGGGCGTATGCGTTTTTTCCTCAGGAAGAAACGCATATGCACTTTTTGGCCAAGTGCATCATTGTGGACGTTCTGCCTCTTTTCCTATGCTTTCAATGCAATTCCAGTCTACCTCCTGAAAGCGGTTTCCTGCAATTCTGCCCCGCTTTCAAGTCCTCCTGGCAGCCTTACTTCAGTATATTTTTGGACGATAGCTGTCATTTATAACTCTGCAGGTTTGTGAATTACAGTGCCCCTGAGCTCCTTTCTTCAACTCGCTTTCTTGTGACCTGGCCGCAACACCGCAGGATGGCTTCAGGCCCTAATCTGGTTCCGGCACGGCACGCTGAGCCTTTGGTTATTTCCTCTTCCTGGTGGGAAATGAGAGTTAAATTTGCCCGTCCAGACACCTCCAGCTAGTCTCTCATTGGTTCTCCCTATTCCTGTTCATCTTCCGCAGAAATTGCAAACTGGGCCAAACAGGAGGTTAAAGGGACTGACTCTCCAAGTCGGGAGAGTGTTAGTAAAACGTCTGGAATGTTGCACCCGAGTACCAGGGGAGGAAAACTGAGACATATTTGAACACGTCTCCTGTTCACACGGATGATCATACTCTAGGTTCCACATGCATGTTTTAGCTGAAGGAAGAATACCTTAAACCTGGGTAGTTGAGACCCGTGGAATGGGTACCATGCAATATGACTTCAAAGGGTCTTCATTTGCTCACCGAACCTCTCCAATCCTATCAGTGTTGCGTTTATGCCCCTGTACACACGCTTGATTCTCTTTCGGAGACATAGCAATCCATAGGTTTTAAGATACTTACTAGTCAGGTACATTCTTAGGCGTTTAATATGCGGTGTTGAGTCCATTTCGTTGAGCAAGGAGTAGCTCTTGTCTATTCCATATTTGGCTTAAGGAACTTTATCTGTGCTCATTTCAATCTCTGGTTTTATGCAGCACCCCAACTCACCTTTACCCTTAAGCAAGCGTAAGTTGGTTTTCTAAATTTGAGACCCTGTTCTGTTCTGTAATTCAGTTCCTGTGTAGACAAGTTTACATTCCGTGTATTACTGATATCTTATGATGTTTCTTTTTCTGTGTGACTTATTTCAGTTAGAATCATGATACCTGAATCCACTCATTGTGCTGCTAAAGGCCTGATGACATAGATTTCATTGCTGAGTGATACTGCATTGTACGTAAGTACCACAAGTTCTTTATCCATTTTTCACTTTCTGTGATGTTGAACTTGTACTGTTAACGAGGTTCTTGTAAACAGAGGCGTCCCAAACATTGGGGTGGCTGTGTCTTTTTGATTTTAATTTCCCTAAGCTATAGGACCATAAGTGGAAGTGCCCTAGGATCTGTTGCTTTGTTTTTTAGATGTTTCAGGAAACACCATACACTTCTCCCAAGTGTCTGTTGGCAATTTACATCCCGCCCATCAACATAACAAGGCTCCCAGTTCTCCATGGCCTGTCCTGACTTTCTGGATTTTACACTTTTTTCAGATGGCCCTTTTGACCGGGGGGAAGTGAGACTTCATTGTAGTGCAGATTTCCTTTGCAAGCTTGCTTGGTTGGCCAAAAAGTGCGTATGCGTTTTTTCCTGAATATATTCAGGAAAAAACGCATACGCCCTTTTTGGCCAAGTGCATCATTGTGGACGTTCTGCCTCTTTTCCTATGCTTTCAATGCAATTCCAGTCTACCTCCTGAAATTGGTTTCCTGCAATTCTGCCCCGCTTTCAAGTCCTCTTGGCAGCCTTACTTCAGTATATTTTTGGACGATAGCTGTCATTTATAACTCTGCAGGTTTGTGAATTACAGTGCCCCTGAGCTCCTTTCTTCAACTCGCTTTCTTCTGACCTGGCCGCAACACGGCAGGATGGCTTCAGGCCCTAATCTGGTTCCGGCACGGCATGCTGAGCCTTTGGTTATTTCCTCTTCCTGGTCGGAAATGAAAGTTAAATTTGCCTGTCCAGACACCTCCAGCTAGTCTCTCATTGGTTCTTCCTATTCCTGTTCATCTTCCGCAGAAATTGCAAACTGGGCCAAACAGGAGGTTAAAGGCGCTGACTCTCCAAGTGGGGAGAGTGTTGGTGAAGCGTCTGGAATGTTCAACCCGAGTACCAGGGGAGGAAAACTGAGACATATTTGAACACGTCTCCCGATCACATGGTTGATCATACTCTGGGTTCCACATGCATGTTTTAGCTGAAGGAAGAATACCTTAAACCTGGGTAGTTGAAACCCGTGGAATGGGTACCATGCAATATGACTTCAAAGAGTCTTTATTTGCTCACCGAACCTCTCCTATCCTATCACTGCTGTGTTTATGCCCCTGTACACACGCTTGATTCTCTTTTGGAGACATAGCAATCCATAGGTTTTAAGATACTTACTAGTCAGGTACATTCTTAGGCGTTTAATATGCGGTGTTGAGTCCATTTCGTTGAGCAAGGTGTAGCTCTTGTGTATTCCATATTTGGCTTAAGGAACTTTATCTGTGCTCATTTCAATCTCTGGTTTTATGCAGCACCCCAACTCACCTTTACCCTTAAGCAAGCATATGTTGGTTTTCTAAATTTGAGACCCTGTTCTGTTTTGGAATTCAGTTCCTGTGTAGCCAAGTTTACATTCCATGTATTAGTGATATCTTATGATGTTTCTTTTTCTGTGTGACTTATTTCAGTTAGAATCATCGTACCTGAATCCACTCATTATGCTGCTACGGGCCTGATGACATAGATTTCATTGCTGAGTGATACTGCATTGTACGTAAGTACCACAAATTCTTTATCCATTTTTCACTTTCTGTGATATTGAACTTGTACAGTAAATGAGGTTCTTGTAAACAGAGGCGTCCCAAACTTTGGGGTGGCTGTGTCTTTTTGATTTTAATTTCCCTAAGCTATAGGACCATAAGTGGAAGTGCCCTAGGCTCTGTTGCTTTGTTTTTTAGATGTTTCAGGAAACACCATACACTTCTCCAGAGTGTCTGTTGGCAATTTACATCCCGCCCATCAGCATAACAAGGCTCCCAGTTCTCCATGGTCTGTCCTGCCTTTCTGGATTTTACACTTTTTTCAGATGGCCCTTTTGACCAGGGGGAAGTGAGACTTCATTGTAGTGCAGATTTCCTTTGGAAGCTTGCTTGGTTGGCCAAAAAGGGCGTATGCGTTTTTTCCTGAATATATTCAGGAAAAAACGCATACGCCCTTTTTGGCCAAGTGCATCATTGTGGACGTTCTGCCTCTTTTCCTATGCTTTCAATGCAATTCCAGTCTACCTCCTGAAATCGGTTTCCTGCAATTCTGCCCCACTTTCAAGTCCTCTTGGCAGCCTTACTTCAGTATACTTTTGGACGATAGCTGTCATTTATAACACTGCAGGTTTGTGAATTACAGTGCCCCTGAGCTCCTTTCTTCAACTCGCTTTCTTTTGAGCTGGCCGCAACACCGCAGGATGGCTTCAGGCCCTAATCTGGTTCCGGCACTGCACGCTGAGCCTTTGGTTATTTCCTCTTCCTGGTGGGAAATGAGAGTTAAATTTGCCCGTCCAGACACCTCCAGCTAGCCTCTCATTGGTTCTCGCTATTCCTGTTCATCTTCCGCAGAAATTGCAAACTGGGCGAAACGGGAGGTTAAAGGGACTGACTCTCCAAGTCGGTAGAGTGTTAGTAAAGCGTCTGGAATGTTGCACCCGAGTACCAGGGTACGAAAACTGAGACATATTTGAACACGTCTCCCGATCACATGGTTGATCATACTCTAGGTTCCACATGCATGTTTTAGCTGAAGGAAGAATACCGTAAACCTGGGTAGTTGAAACCCGTGGAATGGGTACCATGCAATATGACTTCAAAGGGGCTTCATTTGCTCACCGAACCTCTCCAATCCTATCACTGCTGCGTTTATGCCCCTGTACACACGCTTGATTCTCTTTTCGAGACATAGCAATCCATAGGTTTTAAGACACTTACTAGTCAGGTACATTCTTAGACGTTTAATATGGGGTGTTGAGTCCATTTTGTTGAGCAAGGAGTAGCTCTTGTCTATTCCATATTTGGCTTAAGGAACTTTATCTGTGCTCATTTCAATCTCTGGTTTTATACAGCACCCCAATTCACCTTTCCCCTTAAGCAAGCATAAGTTGGTTTTCTAAATTTGAGACCCTGTTCTTTTTTGGAATTCAGTTCCTGTGTAGCCAAGTTTACTTTCCGTGTATTAGTGATATCTTATGATGTTTCTTTTTCTGTGTGACTTATTTCAGTTAGAATCATCATACCTGAATCCACTCATTATGCTGCTACGGGCCTGATGACATAGATTTCATTGCTGAGTGATACTGCATAGAACGTAAGTACAACAAGTTCTTTATCCATTTTTCACTTTCTGTGATATTGAACTTGTACGGTAAATGAGGTTCTTGTAAACAGAGGCGTCCCAAACTTTGGGGTGGCTGTGTCTTTTTGATTTTAATTTCCCTAAGCTATAGGACCATAAGTGGAAGTGCCCTAGGCTCTGTTGCTTTGTTTTTTAGATGTTTCAGGAAACACCATACACTTCTCCCGAGTGTCTGTTGGCAATTTCCATCCCGCCCATCAGCATAACAAGGCTCCCAGTTCTCCATGGCCTGTCCTGCCTTTCTGGATTTTACACTTTTTTCAGATGGCCCTTTTGACCGGGGGGAAGTGAGACTTCATTGTAGTGCAGATTTCCTTTGCAAGCTTGCTTGGTTGGCCAAAAAGGGCGTATGCGTTTTTTCCTGAATATATTCAGGAAAAAACGCATACGCCCTTTTTGGCCAAGTGCATCATTGTGGACGTTCTGCCTCTTTTCCTATGCTTTCAATGCAATTCCAGTCTACCTCCTGAAATCGGTTTCCTGCAATTCTGCCCCGCTTTCAAGTCCTCTTGGCAGCCTTACTTCAGTATATTTTTGGACGATAGCTGTCATTTATAACTCTGCAGGTTTGTGAATTACAGTGCCCCTGAGCTCCTTTCTTCAACTCGCTTTCTTTTGAGCTGCCCGCAACACCGCAGGATGGCTTCAGGCCCTAATCTGGTTCCGGCACGGCACGCTGCGCCTTTGGTTAATTCCTCTTCCTGGTGGGAAATGAGAGTTAAATTTGCCCGTCCAGACACCTCCAGCTAGTCTCTCATTGGTTCTCCCTATTCCTGTTCATCTTCCGCAGAAATTGCAAACTTGGCCAAACAGGATGTTAAAGGCGCTGACCCCCCAAGTGGGGAGAGTGTTAGTAAAGTGTCTGGAATGTTGCACCCGAGTACCAGGGGAGGAAAACTGAGACATATTTGAACACGTCTCCCGTTCACACGGTTGATCATACTCTGGGTTCCACATGCATGTTTTAGCTGAAGGAAGAATACCTTAAACCTGGAGAGTTGAGACCCGTGTAATGGGTACCATGCAATATGACTTCAAAGGGTCTTCATTTGCTCACCGAACCTCTCCAATCCTATCACTGCTGCGTTTATGCCCCTGTACACACGCTTGATTCTCTTTTGGAGACATAGCAATCCATAGGTTTTAAAATACTTACTAGTCAGGTACATTCTTAGACGTTTAATATGGGGTGTTGAGTCCATTTTGTTGAGCAAGGAGTAGCTCTTGTCTATTCCATATTTGGCTTAAGGAAATTTATCTGTGCTCATTTCAATCTCTGGTTTTATACAGCAACCCAATTCACCTTTCCCCTAAGCAAGCATATGTTGGTTTTCTAAATTTGAGACCCTGTTCTGTTTTGGAATTCAGTTCCTGTGTAGCCAAGTTTACATTCCGTGTATTAGTGATATCTCATGATGTGTCTTTTTCTGTGTAACTTATTTCAGTTAGAATCATCGTACCCGAATCCACTCATTATGCTGCTACAGGCCTGATGACATAGATTTCATTGCTGAGTGATATTGCTTTGTAAGTAAATACCACAAGTTCTTTATCCATTTTTCACTTTCTGCGATGTTGAACTTGTATTGTAAACGAGGTTCTTGTAAACAGAGCCGTTCCAAACTTTGGGGTGGCTGTGTCTTTTTGATTTTAATTTCCCTAAGCTATAGGACCATAAGTGGAAGTGCCCTAGGCTCTGTTGCTTTGTTTTTTAGATGTTTCAGGAAACACCATACACTTCTCCAGAGTGTCTGTTGGCAATTTACATCCCGCCCATCAGTATAACAAGGCTCCCAGTTCTCCATGGCCTGTCCTGCCTTTCTGGATTTTACACTTTGTTCAGATGGCCCTTTTGACCGGGGGGAAGTGAGACTTCATTGTAGTGCAGATTTCCTTTGCAAGCTTGCTTGGTTGGCCAAAAAGGGCGTATGCGTTTTTTCCTGAATATATTCAGGAAAAAACGCATACGCCCTTTTTGGCCAAGTGCCTCATTGTGGACGTTCTGCCTCTTTTCCTATTCTTGCAAGGCAATTCCAGTCTACCTCCTGAAATTGGTTTCCTGCAATTCTGCCCCGCTTTCAAGTCTTCTTGGCAGCCTTAGTTCAGTATATTTTTCCACGATAGCTGTCATTTATAACTCTGCAGGTTTGTGAATTACAGTGCCCCTGAGCTCCTTTCTTCAACTCGCTTTCTTGTGACCTGGCCGCAACACGGCAGGATGGCTTCAGGCTCTAATCTGGTTCCGGCACGGCACGCTGAGCCTTTGGTTAATTCCTCTTCCTGGTGGGAAATGAGAGTTAAATTTGCCCGTCCAGACACCTCCAGCTAGTCTCTCATTGGTTCTCGATATTCCTGTTCATCTTCCGCAGAAATTGCAAACTGGGCCAAACAGGAGGTTAAAGGGACTGACTCTCCAAGTCGGGAGAGTGTTAGTAAAGCGTCTGGAATGTTGCACCCGAGTACCAGGGTACGAAAACTGAGACATATTTGAACACGTCTCCCGATCACATGGTTGATCATACTCTAGGTTCCACATGCATGTTTTAGCTGAAGGAAGAATACCTTAAACCTGGGTAGTTGAAACCCGTGGAATGGGTACCATGCAATATGATTTCAAGGGGTCTTTATTTGCTCACCGAACCTCTCCAATCCTATGACTGCTGCGTTTTTGCCCCTGTGCACATGCTTGATTCTCTTTCGGAGACATAGCAATCCATAGGTTTTAAGATACTTACTAGTCATGTACATTCTTAGGCGTTTAATATGCGGTGTTGAGTCCATTTCGTTAAGCAAGGAGTAGCTCTTGTCTATTCCATATTTGGCTTAAGGAACTTTATCTGTGCTCATTTCAATCTCTGGTTTTATGCAGCACCCCAACTCACCTTTCCCCTTAAGCAAGCATAAGTTGGTTTCCTAAATTTGAGACCCTGTTCTGTTCTGTAATTCAGTTCCTGTGTAGCCAAGTTTACATTCCGTGTATTACTGATACCTTATGATGTTTCTTTTTCTGTGTGACTTATTTCAGTTAGAATCATCATACCTGAATCCACTCATTTTGCTGCTAAGGGCCTGATGACATAGATTTCATTGCTGAGTGATATTGCTTTGTAAGTAAATACCACAAGTTCTTTATCCATTTTTCACTTTCTGTGATGTTGAACTTGTACTGTAAACGAGGTTCTTGTAAACAGAGGCGTCCCAAACTTTGGGGTGGCTGTGTCTTTTTGATTTTAATTTCCCTAAGCTACAGGACCATAAGTGGAAGTGCCCTAGGCTCTGTTGCTTTGTTTTTTAGATGTTTCAGGAAACACCATACACTTGTCCCAAGTGTCTGTTGGCAATTTACATTCCGCCCATCAGCATAACAAGGCTCCCAGTTCTCCATGGCCTGTCCTGCCTTTCTGGATTTTACACTTTTTTCAGATGGTCCTTTTGACTGAGGGGAAGTGAGACTTCATTGTAGTGCAGATTTCCTTTGCAAGCTTGCTTGGTTGGCCAAAAAGGGCGTATGCGTTTTTTCCTGAATATATTCAGGAAAAAGCGCATACGTCCTTTTTGGCCAAGTGCATCATTGTGGACGTTCTGCCTCTTTTCCTATGCTTTCAATGCAATTCCAGTCTACCTCCTGAAATCGGTTTCCTGCAATTCTGGCCCGCTTTCAAGTCCTCTTGGCAGCCTTACTTCAGTATATTTTTGGACGATAGCTGTCATTTATAACTCTGCAGGTTTGTGAATTACAGTGTCCCTGATCTCCTTTCTTCAACTCGTTTTCTTGTGAGCTGGCCGCAACACCGCAGGATGGCTTCAGGCCCTAATCTGGTTCCGGCACGGCACGCTGCGCCTTTGGTTATTTCCTCTTCCTGGTGGGAAATGAGAGTTAAATTTGCCCGTCCAGACACCTCCAGCTAGTCTCTCATTGGTTCTCCCTATTCCTGTTCATCTTCCGCAGAAATTGCAAACTGGGCCAAACAGGAGGTTAAAGGCGCTGACTCTCCAAGTCGGGAGAGTGTTAGTAAAGCATCTGGAATGTTGCACCCGAGTACCAGGGGAGGAAAACTGAGACATATTTGAACACGTCTCCCGTTCACACAGTTGTTCATACTCTGGGTTCCACATGCATGTTTTAGCTGAAGGAAGAATACCTTAAACCTGGAGAGTTGAGACCCGTGTAATGGGTACCATGCAACATGACTTCAAAGGGTCTTCATTTGTTCACCGAACCTCTCCAATCCTATCACTGCTGCATTTATGCCCCTGTACACATGCTTGATTCTCTTTTGGAGACATAGCAATCCATAGGTTTTAAGATACTTACTAGTCAGGTACATTCTAAGGCGTTTAATATGGGGTGTTGAGTCCATTTCGTTGAGCAAGGAGTAGCTCTTGTCTATTCCATATTTGGCTTAAGGAACTTTATCTGTGCTCATTTCAATCTCTGGTTTTATGCAGCACCCCAACTCACCTTTCCCCTTAAGCAAGCATAAGCTGGTTTTCTAAATTTGAGACCCTGTTCTGTTTTGGAATTCAGTTCCTGTGTAGCCAAGTTTACATTCCGTGTATTAGAGATATCTTATGATGTTTCTTTTTCTGTGTGACTTATTTCAGTTAGAATCATCGTACCTGAATCCACTCATTATGCTGCTACGGGCCTGATTACATAGATTTCATTGCTGAGTGATACTGCATTGTACGTAAGTACCACAAGTTCTTTATCCATTTTTTACTTTCTGTGATATTGAACTTGTACGGTAAACGAGGTTCTTGTAAACAGAGGCGTCCCAAACTTTGGGGTGGCTGTGTGTTTTTTATTTTAATTTCCCTAAGCTATAGGACCATAAGTGGAAGTGCCCTAGGCTCTGTTGCTTTGTTTTTTAGATGTTTCAGGAAACACCATACACTTCTTCCGAGTGTCTGTTGGCAATTTACATCCCACCCATCAGCATAAAAAGGCTCCCAGTTCTCCATGGCCTGTCCTGCCTTTCTGGATTTTACACTTTTTTCAGATGGTCCTTTTGACCGGCGGGAAGTGAGACTTCATTGTAGTGCAGATTTCCTTTGCAAGCTTGCTTGGTTGTCCAAAAAGGGCGTATGCGTTTTTTCCTGAATATATTCAGGAAGAAACGCATACGCACTTTTTGGCCAAGTGCATCATTGTGGACGTTCTGCCTCTTTTCCTATGCTTTCAATGCAATTCCAGTCTACCTCCTGAAATCGGTTTCCTGCAATTCTGCCCCGCTTTCAAGTCCTCTTGGCAGCCTTACTTCAGTATATTTTTGGACGATAGCTGTCATTTATAACTCTGCAGGTTTGTGAATTACAGTGTCCCTGAGCTCCTTTCTTCAACTCGCTTTCTTGTGACCTGGCCGCAACACCGCAAGATGGCTTCAGGCTCTAATCTGGTTCCGGCACGGCACGCTGAGCCTTTGGTTAATTACTCTTCCTGGTGGGAAATGAGAGTTAAATTTGCCCGTCCAGACACCTCCAGCTAGTCTCTCATTGGTTCTCCCTATTCCTGTTCATCTTCCGCAGAAATTGCAAACTGGGCCAAACAGGAGGTTAAAAGGACTGACTCTCCAAGTCGGGAGAGTGTTAGTAAATCATCTGGAATGTTGCATCCGAGTACCAGGGTACGAAAACTGAGACATATTTGAACACGTCTCCCGATCACATGGTTGAGCATAATCTGGGTTCCACATGCATGTTTTAGCTGAAGGAAGAATACCTTAAACCTGGGTAGTTGAAACCCGTGTAATGGGTACCATGCAATATGACTTCAAAGGGTCTTCATTTGCTCACCGAACCTCTCCAATCCTATCACTGCTGTGTTTATGCCCCTGTACACATGCTTGATTCTCTTTTGCAGACATAGCAATCCATAGGTTTTAAGATACTTACTAGTCAGGTAATTCTTAGGCGTTTAATATGCGGTGTTGAGTCCATTTCATTGAGCAAGGAGTAGCTCTTGTCTATTCCATATTTGGCTTAAGGAACTTTATCTGTGCTCATTTCAATCTCTGGTTTTATGCAGCACCCCAACTCACCTTTCCCCTTAAGCAAGCATAAGTTGGTTTACTAAATTTGAGACCCTGTTCTGTTTTGGAATTCAGTTCCTGTGTAGCCAAGTTTACATTCCGTGTATTACTGATATCTTATGATATTTCTTTTTCTGTGTGACTTATTTCAGTTAGAATCATCATACCTGAATCCACTCATTATGCTGCTACGGGCCTGATGACATAGATTTCATTGCTCAGTGATACTGCATTGTACGTAAGTACCACAAGTTCTTTATCCATTTTTCACTTTCTGTGATATTGAACTTGTACGGTAAACGAGGTTCTTGTAAACAGAGCCGTTCCAAACTTTGGGGTGGCTGTGTCTTTTTGATTTTAATTTCCCTAAGCTATAGGACCATAAGTGGAAGTGCCCTAGGCTCTGTTGCTTTGTTTTTTAGATGTTTCAGGAAACACCATACACTTCTCCCGAGTGTCTGTTGGCAATTTACATCCCGCCCATCAGCATAACAAGGCTCCCAGTTCTCCATGGCCTGTCCTGCCTTTCTGGATTTTACACTTTTTTCAGATGGCCCTTTTGACCCGGGGGAAGTGAGACTTCATTGTAGTGCAGATTTCCTTTGCAAGTTTGCTTGGTTGGCCAAAAAGGGCGTATGCGTTTTTTCCTGAATATATTCAGGAAAAAACGCATACGCCCTTTTTGGCCAAGTGCATCATTGTGGACGCTCTGCCTCTTTTCCTATGCTTTCAATGCAATTCCAGTGTACCTCCTGAAATCGGTTTCCTGCAATTCTGCCCCGCTTTCAAGTCCTCTTGGCAGCCTTACTTCAGTATATTTTTGGACGATAGCTGTCATTTATAACTCTGCAGGTTTGTGAATTACAGTGCCCCTGAGCTCCTTTCTTCAACTCGCTTTCTTGTGAGCTGGCCGCAACACCGCAGGATGGCTTCAGGCCCTAATCTGGTTCCCGCATGGCACGCTGAGCCTTTGGTTAATTCCTCTTCCTGGTGGGAAATGAGAGTTCAATTTGCCCGTCCAGACACCTCCAGCTAGTCTCTCATTGGTTCTCGCTATTCCTGTTCATCTTCCGCAGAAATTGCAAACTGGGCCAAACAGGAGGTTAAAGGCGCTGACTCTCCAAGTGGGGAGAGTGTTAGTAAAGCGTCTAGAATGTTGCACCCGAGTACCAGGGTACGAAAACTGAGACATATTTGAACACGTCTCCCGATCAAATGGTTGATCATACTCTGGGTTCCACATGCATGTTTTAGCTGAAGGAAGAATACCTTAAACCTGGAGAGTTGAGACCCGTGGAATGGGTACCATGCAATATGACTTCAAAGGGTCTTCATTTGCTCACCGAACCTGTGCAATCCTATCACTGCTGCGTTTATGCCCCTGTACACACGCTTGATTCTCTTTTGGAGAGATAGCAATCCATAAGTTTTAAGATACTTACTAGTCAGGTACATTCTTAGGCGTTTAATATGGGGTGTTGAGTCCATTTCGTTGAGCAAGGAGTAGCTCTTGTCTATTCCATATTTGGCTTAAGGAACTTTATCTGTGCTCATTTCAATCTCTGCTTTTATGCAGCACCCCAACTCACCTTTCCCCTTAAGCAAGCATAAGTTGGTTTTCTAAATTTGAGACCCTGTTCTGTTTTGGAATTCAGTTCCTGTGTAGCCAAGTTTACATTCCGTGTATTAGTGATATCTTATGATGTTTCTTTTTCTGTGTGACTTATTTCAGTTAGAATCATCATACCTGAATCCACTCATTATGCTGCTACGGGCCTGATGACATAGATTTCATTGCTGAGTGATACTGCATTGTACGTAAGTAACACAAGTTCTTTATCCATTTTTCAAATTCTGCGATATTGAACTTGTACGGTATACGAGGTTCTTGTAAACAGAGACGTCCCAAATTTTGGGGTGGCTGTGTCTTTTCAATTTTAATTTCCCTAAGCTATAGGACCATAAGTGGAACTGCCCTAAGCTCTGTTGCTTTGTTTTTTAGATGTTTCAGGAAACACCATACACTTCTCCAGAGTGGCTGTTGGCAATTTTCATCTCACCCATCAGCATAATAAAGCTCCCAGTTCTCCATGGCCTGTCCTGCCTTTCTGGATTTTACACTTTTTTCAGATGGCCCTTTTGACTGGGGGGCAGTGAGACTTCATTGTAGTGCAGATTTCCTTTGCAAGCTTGCTTGGTTGGGCAGAAAGTGTGTATGCGTTTCTTCCTTAATATATTCAGGAAAAAACGCATACGCCCTTTTTGTCCAAATGCATGATTGTTGATGTTCTGAGTCTTTTCATATGTTTTCGATGCAATTCCAGTCTACCTCCTGAAATCGGTTTCCTGCAATTCTGCCTTGCTGTCAGTGCCTCTTCATAGCCTTACCTCAATATACTTTTGGAAAATAGTTGTCGTTTATAACTCTGCAGGTTTTTGAATTGCAGTTGCCCTTAGTTCCGTTTTTCAGGTCTTATTTTTGTGATCTTGCCTCATATCCACAGTATTTCTTCAGGCCCTATTCTTCTTCTGGGGCACCTTGCTGTGCCTTTGGTTAATTCTTCTTCCTATGTGAAATTAGAGTGACATGTGGCCATTGAAACCGCTACAGCTATTTTCTCACTGGTTCCCCCTATTCCCATTCATCCTCCACACTAACTGCAGACTGTGCGATACTGGAACTTAAAGGCATTCACTCTCCATGTGGGGATGTTGTTAGTAAAGTGGCTGGAATGTTGATCCGGAGCCCCAGGAGAGGAAAATGAGGTGCGTTTTAGAAACCTTTCCCGATCATATGGTATACCATCTGCTGGATTTCCCATGCAAGGTTTAGCTGTAGGAAGATTCCCTTCAACCTGGAGTGTTGGGACCCTTGGAATGAGTAGCATGAAGTATTGCATTAAACTTTCGGCAGTTGCTCACCAAAGCTCACCAATCCTCTCAACCCCAAGTGTCCAGTCTTATGTCTTATCCAGCTGTGGGTTTATATGTGGTCATTCCAGGTTGCATCACAGCCCCTGAGCGAATTTTGTAAGAATTTTTCTCTCTTTCATTGTTTCTGCGTTTTGGTTTTAAAATTTATTTCTATAATGGGGTTTAGCTCATTTTCACTGCTGTGTTTGTGCCGTTTTGCACACACTTGATTCCCTTATGGAGATATATCAATACATGGGTTTTAAGATTCTTATTACTCAGATATATTTCTCTGCGGTGTATAGGGTGTGTTGAGGCCAGTTCATTGAGCAAGGTGTAGATCTTGTCTAATACCTATTTGGTTTATTGAACGGTATCTGTGCTAATTTCAAACTCTGGTTTTATGCATCACCCCACCTCTCCTTTCCCCTTAAGCTGACATAAGTGTGTTTTCTAAATGTGAGACACTGTTCTGTTTTGTAATTCATTTTTAGTGCAGCCATATTTATCCTCCCTCTATAAGTGATATCTTATGATATGTTTCTTTTTCTGTTTGACTTATTTCAAGTAGTATTATCGGACCTAAATCCACTCTTTATCCTTCTACTAGCCTTATTACATTGATTTCATGGTGAAGAGATATTCCATTGTACATAAGTACCACATCTTCTTTATCCATTGTTCTCTTTCCTGGGATATTTAAGGTGTACTGAAGTTGAGGTTCTTGTAAACAGAGTAGCCCTAAACTGTGGTGTGCTTGTGTCTTGTTGATTTTTAGACTTCCCTAGATATACTCCCGTGATTGGAAGTGCCCTATGCTCTGTAGCTCTGTTTTTTAGATGATTTAGGAACCACCATACACTTCTCCAGAGTGGCTCCCGGCAGTTCACACACTGTCCATCAGCGTATAAAGGCTCCCTGTTCTCCATCGCCTGTCCTGCATTTCTGGTTTTTACAATTTTTTCGGGTGGCCCTTTTGACCGGTGGGAAATGAGACTTCTTTGTTGTGCACATTTGCATTGCTTGCTTGCTTGGTTGCCCATAAAGTGCGTATGCGTTTTTTCCTGGATATAATCAGGAAAAAACGCATACTCCCTTTTGGGCCAACTGCATCATTGTCGAAATTCTGCCGCTTTTCATGTGCTTTAAAGACGAGTCCAATCTATCTCTTGAAATCTGTTTCTTGCAATTCTGTCTTGCATTCAGATCCTCTTCTTTGCCTTACCTCAACATATTTTTGGACGTTAGTTTTCATTTATAACTCTGCAGGTTTGTGAATTGCAGTGACCCTGAGCTCCATTTTTTAAGTTGCTCTTTTGTGAGCTGGCCTCAAAGCCGCAGGATTGCTTCAGGCCCTATTTTGGCTCCGGTGAGGCAGGCTGAGCCTTTTTTTAATTCTTATTCTTAATGGGATATTAGAGTGACATGTGCCCGTCCAAACCCCTACAACTATTCTCTCATTGGTTCCCCCTCTTCCCGTTCATCCTCCTCACAATTTGCAAAATGTGTGAAACAGAAGTTTAAATGTGCTGATTCTCTAAGTGGGGAGATTCTAAGTAATGTGGCTGGAATGATGAACAGGAGCACCAGGAGAGGATAAATGAGCTGCATTTTAGACACATCTCCCGATCACATGGTGTACAGTCCTCTGGGTTTTCCATGCATGTTTTAGCTGTAGGAAGATTCCTTGAACCTGCAGATTTGGGACCCATTGAATGGGTACCAGGTAGTATTACTTTAAAGGGTGTGCATTTCCTCACCCAACGTCACATTTCTCTTAGCGTGAACAGTTTCCAGCCTTATGTCTCATCCTGCTGTGGGTCTAGATGTGTTCAATCCATGTTGCATCACCGTCCCTGAGGAAAAGTTGTAAGAGGTTTTCTCTGTCTCTCTGTCGTTTATTTTTTTCAATTTATTACTATATTGGTTACAGCTGATTTTCAAAGCTCTGTTTCTTGCTGCTGTACATCCACTTGATTCACGTACAGAGAGACATCAATAAATTCTTTTTCAGATTCTTACCAGTCATAGATATTCTTTTCCGGTGACTTGAGTGTGCTGAGTGCAGTTCTTTTAGCTACCGTGTAGGCCTTGTTGATTATCAGTTTGGTATTTGGAATGGTATCTTTGCTAATTTCAACCTCTTGGATGATGCCTCACCCCTCCCCACCTTTCCGTTTAGCAGCCTTATGCGTGTTTTCTACATATTTGACTATGTTTTTGTTTTGTAATTTATTTCATGTGTAGCCATTTTGGATTCCACCTTTAAGTGATATCTTATGATATGTGTCTTTTTCTTTTTGAATTATGTCACTTAGAAAGATCATACGTAACTCCTCCGGAGTTGTTACAACTGGCCATATTTCATTGATTTCCAGGCTGAGTAATATTCCACTCTACATAAGTACCACATCTCTATCCATTTTTTCCCTCCAGAGACATTTAAGTTATATCCTAGTTGAGGATCTTTTAAACAGAGAGGCAGTAAACATTGGGGTGCCTGTGTCCTCTCGATTTTTGTTTTTCCCAGGATATACGCCCATGAGTGCAAGTGCCCTATGCTCTGTAGCTCATTTTTTAGATGCTTTAGTAAACACAATACACTTCTCCAGAATGGCCGTTGGCAATATACATTTCCACTATAAGCCTCACAGGGCTCCCTCTTCTCCTTGCCCTGTCCTGCATTTCTGGTGTTTACACTTTATGAGGATGGCTCTTCTGACTGATGCGAAGTGATATCTTTTGTAGTATTGACCTCCAGTGCCCACCTGTTTGGTTGGCTAAAAAAGTGTATGCCCTTTTCTTGAATATATACAGAAAAAAACGCATACAGCCTTTTTGGCCAACTGCAATGTTGGCAATGTTCAGCTCCTTTTCTTGTGCTTAATGGCGAGTCCTTTCTACCTCCTCAAATCCCTTTCCTGCCATTCTCCCTTGCTTACCAATCCTTTTCTCTGACTTTCCTCAAGACATTTTTCAGTGATAGATATTTTCAACTCTGCAGTTTCGTGAATTTTACTGCCCCTGAGTTCCATTGTTCAACTTGTGTTTATGGGAACTGGCCACAAAGCAGTGGGATTTCCTCAAGCCCCATACTGTTTCCATGGGCAACCCTAGCCTTTGGTCAATTCATCTTCCTGATTGGAAATTAGAGTGACATGTGCCTGTCTGAACACCTAGGACTTGTCTCTCATTGTTCCTCATCCTCCCGCTTCATCCTCTGGACAAATTCCAAACTGTACGCAACAGGATGTTGACAGTGCTGACATCTCCAAGTGGGGAGACTGTTAGTAAAGACGCTGGAGGGGTGAACCCGAGCACCAGGAGATGAGGAGATGAGATGCCTTTTCCAAACTCTTCCCGATCAGACGGTATACCATCCTCTGGGTGTGACAGACATGTTTTAGCAGTAGGAAGAGTCCCATTCATGTAAGGAGAACACCAGGGCTTTTTCAAAATCAGTGTCTCCCCGAAACCCAAACTGGGGAATTTTTTAAGCTACGGCTACAGATATGTTCATTAAGGGCCTTGGGAAGTAGGCAGAGTCCAAACTTTAGATGATTGAAGTCTTCAGGGTCAGAAGCACTCACCACCGGCTTCCCTTAGGTTACACTTTAACTGTCATTGATAGATGATGTCAATAAAAATATCTATTCTTTTTCCGATTATTTCCCCTTATAAGTTATTGCAAAATATTGAGTGTAGTTCCCTGTGCTATACAGTAGTTCCTTGTTGATGATCTATTTTATACATAGCAGTGTGTATGTGTTAATTCCAAACTGTTAATTTATCCCTCCTCCCACCTTTCCCCTTTGGTAATAATAAATTATAAGATTTTATACTTCTCAGAAATGGGGGAGCTGAAAGAGAGGTATCATTTTCAATGGAAAAGCATTTAAAACAAGATTGAAGCTTTAACCAAGATTATTAGATGTACATCCTTGGAAAGAAATCACTTCATTTGCCTAATATTGACCTGACAAATAAGACAAACCTTTTCACTGAACTTGCTTATAATAAAGTGATGGAAATATCAAATGGAAGTGTTAGAAACATCTTATTTTACCCGAGCCTTATACACTGTTCTATGTTAACTACAGTTTGGCTCACACATCTGTTCATTGAAGTTACAATAGTCTCAATTTCTGTTACTGATCCTCCAGAGTGGACCCCAACAAGTGTCCCCCTGCCCAGTGTCATTGGGGCCAACAGATCGAGACTGAGTTTGGTTCACAAGCAAAGGAAACTTTATATTTTGATCAGAGAATGGAGAGGTGAGAGCATGCACTACCCCGTGGGCTGTGGGCTGGGCTGCTGTGTAGAGATCCTGTCAGAGTCAGTGGGAGGGAGGGGGCGGAGCTCTCGAGGGTCGGGTTGGCTGCAGCTCAGGCTCTATATCTCGGAGTCTGCACTGGGCCCCAGGAGCTGAGGTGTCGACCCAGCCATTCTGCACTAGGAAATCTGGTCTGAAGTGCCGGGTGTGGAACCTCTGCATGCGGGACCCTAGGAGCACGTGAAATTAGACAAAGCACAAAGGATAAAAAAGGTCAGACTTGACTTTATTGCCCAGATTCTATTTTTATCTCCCAGGGATTTTTAATGGGCTTTGCTGGGGACAAACCCCTCCTCTGCCTTTTGTCCCGTTCCTCATTCTTGGAGTGCTGAGGGTGCAGACCCTTCTTCTGTAACTGCTGAGTGCTGAGTTGGGAGCCCTCATACCAGGGGACGAGGGTCAGAACTTCTTTCCAGCAGCCTCCAGGTGACGTTGATTGGCCCCAGGACCCCTGCCTCCCTGCTCGTCCGCCTGAGCACCAGCATTGGAAGTGTTATAGATTCTAATGACCTTTAAGGGTCCAGGAAAGAGATGTGCAGAGACGCTGTGGGGGCCGATTTCACCCCGCCCCACATTTGTTCGGCCACCTTAGGCTGACCGTTTCTGCCAGCCTAGATGCTCTGGCCAGTAGTCTGCGCTTTCTTCAATTAGGCCCCTGAATTAACGTACAAACAGCACCAGGTGTCAGAGCCCTGCCTGCTCAACTCCCAGACAGTCCAGGGTCAGTGGTGATCAAGGACCATGATGGCCACTGAGTCAACAGCCTTTTGAAGTAAACAGGAGTCCAGCCGGTCTTATTGGCCACCATCATCACGGTGTCTGTAGGCTTTTCTATGGTGACAGTGTGATATACGGTTCCCCCGCCAAGATTATTAGCTCCCCTCCGGGTGCAGTAAGTCCTGCAAGCAGTAGTCTACTCCTTTGGGACACACTATTGTTGTTTTATGAGAGAAACTCCAGGTCAAGTGATGTTCACACGAGTCGTCATGGTGCCCTGTTGCCCCCGGTTATCTCTCTGGATGTTGGAGTTGGAGGGCCTCCTCGGTCGAGGTCGGTGTGCCCACGGAGCAAACCCTGCAACTTCAGGGCATGGTTAGTGATTAGGATCACCACGTGGGGTCCTTTTCCCTTAGGAGGGAGGTGGCCTTTTGGGCTGCTGATTTCCAGGTTTTTAGATACCGCCAGTATCTTGGCCAGATGTGGCAGTGGGCCAAGCCCCTTGGTGACTCTAGTTTATCCTACCTGGATAGCATTCTTGCGTTGTTCCATTTCAAGTGGTCCCAGTTTTTGCACTAATTCTCCAATGGCGATTCACCTTTCACCGGGAATGTAAAGGTCAAAGGGTTTAGCTCAATTAGAGAGTTCCAGGGCAAGGGTCTGAATTGACTGCTCTTTCCATTCTTGAAAGGCCACTTCTGGATTCTGTTCAAAAGGATCATCATCTTTTCCTTTCAGTGTTTCATATAGAGGCCCAGCTAGTAGACTGTAGTTAGGGATCCAGAAGCAGCAAACCCTGGCCTCCCCAGGAACCCCTAAGCTGTCTTCTAGTTTTAGAAAGGGGTAAGGCTGAAAATGGTTTCTTCCCTTTCCTGGGATGGGCTTCTCTGACCTTGTGTGAGAATGAAGCCCAGGCAGGTCACTGCAGTCTGTGATATTTGAGCTTTTTCTTGGACAACTTCTATCCTTTATTGGCTTGGTAGTTCAGAGGCCTCCTTAGTAGGGCTGGCAATCAGAATGTCATCTGCATATTGAAGGAGGGTTTCCTTTTCCAGAGGTAGAACTTTTCGGTCTTTAGCTAAGCTTTCCCCAAAGATGGTGTGGGAATTTTTGCACCCTTGGGGCAAGACGGCCCGGAAGTATTGTTTTAGTTGTATGTTGAGTCCTGCCACTCACAAGCCAAAATTTCTTGTGACTCTGGGACTAATGGAATACAAAAGAAGGCATCATTGAAGACTAATACAGAATACCATGTCCTGGTGGTTGGTAGAATGACCAGCAGGGTGTAGGAATCAGGAGCAACTGGAGGTATATCCTCGGTGGCTTCACTGACTGTCCTGACATCCTTTACCAGGTACCCAGCAGCCCATGGGGCTCTCGTGGTCAGGCCAATCCCAGGATATGGAGCTCTCCTGGGCAGGTACCCCACCCCCAACCCAGCCCACGGGGCTCTCATGGTCAGGCCCCTCCCAGGATACAGAGCTACCCTTGCAGGTACCGTGGCAGGGCTGGGCACACAGGAACCGTGCACATAGCCCTCATTGCAGAGCACCCCCAGCTCACCTGTCGCTCAGAGCTGACACAGAGAACCTCAGAGCAGGACTTGAACTAACAAACAGCAGCTCCGACAGGTCTGTGACCCTGGGCATCACTCTGTGTGGCCTCCCTCCACCTGGTCTTCCAGAGACTTCCACTGCACCCAGGGCACCAGGCCTCTGTCTCCAACCACCACCCACCCCTCCTCTCCGTGACTCCTGGGTTCCTCTCATTAGGAGAGGGTTTTCTTGAAGTTGTCTCCCACTCATGGGCCAGATAAAATGATTAGAAAACAAGCCAAAGCTGCAGCCCCTTGTCTATCCTGACTCTCAGGAGCCCACACCTGTTCCTTGGACCTGGCCGGTTCAGCAAGTTCCATTTTCTGCAACTGTGAGCCCCTGAGGGGTGATGATTGGCTGACCTGGGCAGCCTTACCATGCCAGCCAGCCCTCCCCAGGTGTGCCTGGGTTGAGATCAATATAAATACCACTCCAGGCAGCAAGAGCCCCTGCAGCTGTGCCTGACGCCATTTTCTCTGCCCTGTCAGCAGTCTCGGGGCTGGGCTGGTGGGAGGGAGTGAGAGGCCACGGCTTTGTGGGTGGCCCAGTGTGAGTGGGGCTCTGCTGGACTTTCTGCAGCAGTTGCCAGGCTGCCACCTGCTAAAGAAGAGGATGTGTCACCCATACCTGCTGCTGGAATTTCTCCCTGGGCAGAGGTGAGGAAGGAAAAAAGCAGTGGGGGCAGGGACAGGACGGGTATCTCAGGCAGGGAATTGGAAATCTTCCAGAAGAGCACCCAGGGCCAGGACCATCCTGGCTGGCCTGCAGGCACCAAGTCAGCTGGCATCCTGTCACTCGTGTGGCTCCATGGCCCTTCCTCTAGGCTTTCAAGTCCTTGTATATATTCAGGTGTTTTACCTGGGAAGGGTGGGAACAGTTCAGCAGCAACTGGCCTGGGGCTCAGCTCACGTTTACTCACAGATGCCTCGGCACGGTGCCCCAGCTTTGCAATGAGGACGCTTGTTGTGTGGGGGCTGCTGGCTGAATGGGAGACGATTCCCCACCACTGACCAACTTCAGAATTGTTTACAACTGGAGCAAGTGCCTTGATACGGTTTTCCTCTGAGTAACTGGTGGGTTCTGTTTTTTTTTTTTCTCTTTTTCCTTTTTGGTTCAAGGTAGATTTTATTCCTCTTTTTTGTATTTACAGATATAAGCATGGAAATAATTTATTCATATAAATACATGTATGTGAAGGGAATAATTGTTTTTTCTGTTTTATTTTTTAAATTTTATTTCTTTTTAATTTTGAATTTTATTTTATATTTTTATACAGCAGGTTCTTATTGGTTATCTATTTTATACATATAAATGTTTACATGCCAATCCCAATCTCTCAAATCCTCCCACCACCACCCTCCCAAGAGCTTTCCCCCCTTGTTGTCCATACGATTGTTGTCTACATCTGTTGCTCTATTTATGCCTTGCAAAATGGTTAATCTGTACAGTTTTTCTAGGTTCCACATATATGCATGAATATACAAGATTTGTTTTTCTCTTTCTGACTTACTTCACTCTGTATGACAGTCTCTAGATCCATCGACGTCTCTACAAATGACCCAATTTCATTCCTTTCATGGCTTAGTAATATTCCATTTTATATATGTACCACAGCTTTATGCATTCGTCTGTCTGTGGGCATTTAGGTTGCTTCCATTACCTCGATATTGTAAATAGTGATGCAATGAACATTGCAGTGAATGTCTCTTTTTGATTTCTGGTTTTGTCTGGGTATATGTCCAGTACTGGGATTGCTGTATCATATGGTAATTCTATTATTAGTTTCTTAAGAAACTCCATATTGTTCTCCATAGTGACTGTATCAATTTATATTCCCAACAATAGTGGAAGAGGCTTCCTTTTCTCCACACCCTTTCCAGCATTTGTTGTTTGTAGATTTTCAGATGATGCCCATTCTAACAGGTGTGAGGTGATACCTCATTGTTGAGTCCATTTCGTTGAGCAAGGGGTAGGTCTTGTCTATTACATATTTGGCTTATGGAACGGTATCTGTGCTAATTTCAAACTCTGGTTTTATGCAGCACCCCAACTCACCTTTCCCCTTAAGCAAGCATAAGTTGGTTTTCTAAACTTGAGACCCTGTTCTGTTTTGTAATTCAGTCCATGTGTAGCCAAGTTTACATTCCATGCATTAGTGATACCTTATGATGTTTCTTTTTCTGTGTGACTTATTTCACTTAGAATCATCGTGCCTCAATCCACTCATTATGCTGGTACAGGCATGGTGACACAGATTTCATTGCTGAGTGGTATTCTGTTGTACGTAAGTACCGCAACTTCTTTATCAATTATTTGTTCTCTGGGATATTTAACGTGTATTGTAGAAGAGGTTCCTGTAAACAGATCCGTCCCAAATTTTGGGGTGGCTGTGTTTTTGATTTTAATTTCCCTAAGCTATAGGACCATAAGTGGAAATACCCTAGACTCTGTTGCTTTGTTTTTCAGATGTATCAGGAAACACCATACACTTCTCCAGAGTGGCTGTTGGCAATTTACATCCTGCCCATCAGCATAACAAGGCTCCTTTTCCCCCATGGCCTGTCTTGCCTTTCTGGATTTTACACTTTTTTCAGATGGCCCTTTAGACCGGGGGGAAGTGACACTTCATAGTAGTTCGGATTTCCATTGCAAGCTTGCTTGGTTTGCCAAAACGGGCGTATGCGTTTTTTCCTGAATATATTCAGGAACAAACTCATACGTCCTTTTTTGCCAAGTGCATCATTGTCGATGTTCTGCCTCTTTTCCTATGCTTTAAATGCAAATCCAGTCTACCTCCTGAAATCGGTTTCCTGAAATTCTGCCCCGCTTTGAAGTCCTCTTCGCAGCCTTACTTCAATATATTTTTGGACGTTATCTGTCATTTATAACTCTGCAGGTTTGTGAATTACAGGGCCCCTGAGCTCCTTTCTTCAACTCGCTTTCTTGTGAGCTGGCCGCAAACCCACAAGACTGCTTCAGGCCCTAATCTGCTTCTGGCAGGGCATGCTGAGCCTTTGGTTAATTCCTCTTCCTGGTGGGAAATGAGTGTTAAAAATGCCCGTCCAGACACCTACCTCACTCTCAACCCCTTGGTGATGTGGGTCCTCTGGTTTGTGGCCACCTTTGCTGGGTTCCTCACCTTTCGATGATGTGGCCCCACTAGTGTGAGGACACTCCTGCCTGGTTCCTATCCACGTGGTTATGTGGACCCCCTGGTGAGAGTCTGTTCCTGGCTGTGTTCCTCACCCTTCTGTGAGGGAGACCCTTTGCTGATAGGTCACTCCTGCATGGCTGGCACACATTGCCTTGGTGAAATCAGCCGTGTGGTGGCAGTTGGAGCGTGCTGGGAATCTCCTCCCCCCGGTGATGAGGGCCCTCTTGCGTCAGGCCCTAACTGCTGGGCTCACCAACTTTTCTTAGTGAGCCCAGTGATGCTTTGGCACTCCTCTTAGGATCCCATCTCCATGGGGATGTGGGCCTTCTGCTCTGAGGTCCCAACGGCCGGGTTGTTCACATTTTCATGATGTGGGCTCTCTGGTGTTAGTTCACAGAGGCCTGGATCCCATAGCCTCTGTGCTCTTGGCCACCTGCTGGGAGGTTCCAACTGCTGGATTCCTCACTTTTTTAATTTTTGGGGCCCTCTGTTGTGAGGATCCTCCTGTCTGCCTCACTCCCAGCCCCTTCGTGATGTGTGTCGTCTGGTTTGAGGCCACATGTGCTGGGTTCCTCACCTTTCGATGATGTGGGACCAATGGTCTTAGGAGACTCCTGCCTGGTTCACATCCCCTTGGTGATGTGGGCCCTCTGTTGAGAGTCTGATCCTGGCTGGGTTCCTCACCCATCTGTGAGGTGGGCCGTCTGCTGTGAGGTCACTCCTGCCTGGCTTGCTCACCTCGCCTTGTGGACATGAGACCTCTGGTGGCACTTGGAGCCTGCTGGGAGCCTCCTTCCCTCGGTGATGAGGGCCCTCTGGCGTCAGACCCTAACTGCTGGGCTCCCCACATTTTGTGATGTGCGCCCAGTGGTGCGAGGACACTCCAGCCAGGTTCACATCCCCATTGGGATGTGGGCCTTCTGCTCTGAGGTCCCAACGCCTGGGTTGCTCACAGTTTCATGATGTGGGTTCTCTGCTGTTAGTTCACTCCTGCCTGCATCCCATAGCTTCTGTGCTCTCGGCCGCCTGCGGGGAGGTTCCAACTGCTGGATTCCTCCCCTTTCTTATTCTTTGGGCCCTCTGTTTTTAGGCTACTCCTGCCTGCCTCACTCCCATTCCCTTTGTGATATGTGTCCTCTGATTTGAGGCCACATGTGCTGGGTTCCGCACCTTTCGATGATGTGGCCCCACTGGAGGGAAGACAGTCCTGACTGGTTCCCATCCCCTTGCTGATGTGGGCCCTCAGGTGAGAGTCTGATCCTGCCTGGGTTCCTCACCCTTCTGTGAGGTGGGCCCTCTGCTGTGAGGTCAATCATGCCTGTCTGGCACACGTCACCTTGGCGACGTGAGCCCTCTGGTGGCAGTTGGAGTGTGCTGGGATCCTCCTCCCCTCGGTGATGAGGGCCCTCTTGCCTTAGGCCATAACTGCTGGGCTCCCCACATTTTCTGATGTGCGCCAAGTGAGTGAGGACACTCTTGCCAGGTTCCCATCCCCATGGGGATATGGGCCTTCTGCTCTGAGGTCAAAACGGCTGGCTTGCTCACAGTACCATGATGTGGGCCCTCTGCTGTGAGTTCACTCCGGCAAGGATCCCTTATCATCGGTGCTCTGAGCCGCCTGCTGGGAGGTTCCAACTGCTGGATTCCTCAACTTCTTTATTCTATGTGCCCTCTGTTGTGAGGCTCCTCCTGCCTGCCTCACTGCCAGCCCCTTGGTGATGGCTGTCCTATGGCTTGAGGCCACATGTGCTGCATTCCTCACCTTTCGATGATGTGGCCCCACTCGTGTGAGGACACTCCTGCCTGGTTCCCATCCCCTTGGTGAGGTGGGCCCTCTGGCGAGAGTCTAATCCTGGCTGGGTTCCTCAACGTTCTGTGAGGTGGGCCCTCTTCTGTGAGGTCACTCCTGCCTGGCTGGCACACGTCACCTTGCAGACGTGAGCTCTCTGGTGGCAGTTGGAGCGTGCAGGGTGCCTCGTCCTCTCGGTGATGACGGCCCTCTGGCGTCAGGCCCTAAATGGTGGGCTCCCCACATTTTCTGATGTGCGCCCAGTGGTGCGAGGACACTCCAGCCAGGTTCCCATTCCCATGGGGATGTGGGCCTTCTGTGCTGAGGTCCCAACGCCTGGGTTGCTCACAGTTTTATGATGTGGGCCCTCTGCTGTGAGTTCACTGTGGCCTGGATCCCATAGCCTTGGTGTTCTGGGCCGCCTGCTGGAAGGTCTAAATGCTGGAATCCTCATGTTTTTTATATTATGTGCCCTGTGTTGTGAGGCTACTCCTGCCTGCCTCACTCCAAGGCCCTTGGTGATGTGGGTCCTCTGGTTTGAGGACACATGTGCTGGGTTCCTCACCTTAAGATGATGAGGCCCCACTTGTGTGAGGATAATCCTGACTGGTTCCCATCCCCTTCGTGATGTGGGCCCTCTGGTAAGAGTCTGATCCTGGCTCGGTTCCTCACCCTTCTGTGAGATAGGCCCTCTGCTGTGAGGTCACTACTGCCTGGCTGGCGCATGCCACCTTGTAGACGTGGGCCCTCTGTTGGCAGTTGAAACCTGCTGGGAGTCTCCTCCCCTCAGTTATGAGGGCCCCCTGGCGTCAGGCCCTAACTGCCGGGCTCCTAACATTTTCTGATATGTGCTAAGTGGTGCGAAGCCACTCCTGCCAGGTTCCCATCCCAATGGGGATGTGGGCCTTCTGTTCTGAGGTCCCAACGGCTGGGCTGCTCACAGGTTCATGATGTGGGTCCTCTGCTGTGAGTTCACTGTGGCCTGGATCCCATAGCCTCGGTGCTCTGGGCCACTTGCTGGGAGGTTCCAACTGCTGGATTCCTCAACTTTTATATTCTATGGACCCTGTGTTGTGAGGCCGGTCCTGCCAGCCTCATTCCGAACCCCTTGGTGATGTGGTTCCTCTGGTTTGAGGCTACATGTGCTGGGATCCTCACCTTTCGATGATGTTGTCCCACTGGTGTGGGGACACTCCTGCCTGGTTCCCATCCCCTTGGTGATGTGGGCCCTCTGGTGAGAGTCTGATCCTGGCTGTGTTCCTCACCCTTCTGTGAGGTGGGCCCTCTGCTGTGAGGTCACTCCTGCCGGGCTGGCACACATCGCCTTGGCGACGTTGGCCCTCTGTTGGCAGCTGGAGCCTGCTGGGAGCCTCCTCCTCTCAGTGATGAGTGCCCTCTAGCGTCAGGCCCTAACTTCTGAGCACCCCACGTTTTCTGATGTGAGCCCAGTGATGCCAGGACACTCCTGTCATGTTCCCATCACCATGGGGATGTGGGCCTTCTGCTCTGAGGTCCCAATGTCTGGGTTGCTCACAGTTTCATGATGTGGGCTGTCTGGTGTTAGTTCACTCCGGCCTGGATCCCATAGCCTCTGAGCTCTGGGCCGCCTGCTGGGAGGTTCCAAATGCTGGATTCCTCACCTTTCTTATTTTTGGGCCCTCTGTTATGAGGCTCCTCCTGCCTGCCTCACTCCCAGCCCCTTGGTGATGGGTGTCCTATGGTTTGAAGCCACATGTTCTGGGTTCCTCACCTTTAGATGATGTGGCCCTACTCATGTGAGGACACTCCTGCCTGGTTCCAATCCATTTGGTGATGTGGGCCCTCTGGTGCGAGTCTGATCCTGACTGGGTTCGTCACACTTCTCTGAGGTGGGCCCTCTGCTGTGAGGTCATTCGTGCCTGGTTGGCACACATCACCTTGGCGACGTCAGCCCTCTGGTGGCAGTTGGAGCCTGCTGGGAGCCTCCTTCCCTTGGTGATGAGGGTCCTCTGGCATCAGGCCCTAACTGCTGGTCTCCCAAAATTTTCTGATACGTTCTCAGTGGTGCGAGGACACTCCTACCAGATTTCCATCCCCATGGGGATGTGGGCCTCTTGCTCTGAGGTCCCAATGGCTGGGTTGCTCAGTTTCATGACATGGGCCCTCTTCTGTGAGTTCACTGTGGCCTGGATCCCATAGCCTCGGTGCTCTGGGCTGCCTGCTGGGAGGTTCCAACTGCTGGATTCCTCACTTTTTTATTCTATGGGCCCAGTGTTGTGAGGCTACTCCTGCCTGCCTCACTCCGAGGCCCTTGGTGATGTGAGTCCTCTGGTTTGAGGACACATGTGCTGAGTACCTCACCTTTAGATGATGTGGCCCCACTGGTGTGAAGACACTCCTGCCTGGTTACCATCCCCTTGGTGATGTGGGCCCTCTGGTGAGAGTCTGATGTTGGCTGGGTTTCTCACCCTTCTGTAAGGTGGGACCTCTGCTGTGAGGTAACTCCTGCCTGGCTTGCTCACGTTGCCTTGGCAATGTGAGCCCTCAGGTGGCAGTTAAACCTGCTGGGAATCTCCTCCCCTCAGTTATGAGAGCTCTGGATAAAACACATATGCCCTTTTTTGCCAAGTCCATTATTTTCCAAGTTCTGTCTCTTTCCTATGCTTTAAGAGCGACTCCCGTGTACCTTCTGAAATCGGTTTCCAGCAATTCTGCCCCGCATTCAAGTCCTCTTCGCAGCCTTACTTCAGTATAATTTTGGATGATAGCTGTCATTTATAACTCCGCAGGTTTGTGAATTACAGTGTCCCTGAGCTCCTTTCTTCAACTCGATTTCTTGTGAGCTGGCTGCAAAACGGCAGGATCTCTTCAGGCCCTAATCTGGTTCCGGCACGGCATGCTGAGCCTTTGGTTATTTCCTCTTCCGGGTGGGAAATGAGAGTTAAATTTGCCCGTCCAGACACCTCCAGCTAGTCTCTCATTGGTTCTCCCTATTCCTGTTCATCTTCCGCAGAAATTGCAAACTGGGCCAAACAGGAGGTTAAAGTGACTGACTCTCCAAGTCGGGAGAGTGTTAGTAAAGGATCTGGAATGTTGCACCCGAGTACCAGGGGACGAAAACTGAGACATATTTGAACACGTCTCCCGATCACACGGTTGATCATACACTGGGTTCCACATGCATGTTTCAGCTGAAGGAAGAATCCCTGAAACCTGGAGAGTTGAGACCCGTGGAATGGGTACCATGCAATATGACTTCAAAGGGTCTTCATTTGCTCACCGAACCTCTCCAATCCTATCACTGCTGCGTTTATGCCCCTGTACACACGCTTGATTCTCTTTCGGAGACATAGCAATCTATAGGTTTTAAATTACTTACTAGTCAGGTACATTCTTAGGTGTTTAATATGGGGTGTTGAGTCCATTTCGTTGAGCAAGGAGTAGCTCTTGTCTGTTACATATTAGGCTTAAGGAACTTTATCTGTGCTCATTTCAATCTCTGGTTTTATGCAGCACCCCTACTCACCTTTCCCCTTAAGCAAGCATAAGTTGGTTTTCTAAATTTGAGACCCTGTTCTGATTTGTAATTCAGTACCTGTGTAGCCACGTTTACATTCCGTGTATTAGTGATATCTTATGATGTTTCTTTTTCTGTGTGACTTATTTCAGTTAGAATCATCATACCTGAATCCACTCATTTTGCTGCTAAGGGCCTGATGACATAGATTTCATTGCTGAGTGATATTGCTTTGTAAGTAAATACCACAACTTCTTTATCCATTTTTCACTTTCTGCAATGTTGAACTTGTACTGTAAACGAGGTTCTTGTAAACAGAGGCGTCCCAAACTTTGGGGTGGCTGTGTCTTTTTGATTTTAATTTCCCTAAGCTATAGGACCATAAGTGGAAGTGCCCTAGGCTCTGTTGCTTTGTTTTTTAGATGTTTCAGGAAACACCATACACTTCTCCCAAGTGTCTGTTGGCAATTTACATCCCGCCCATCAGCATAACAAGGCTCCCAGTTCTCCATGGCCTGTCCTGCCTTTCTGGATTTTACACTTTTTTCAGATGGCCCTTTTGACCGGGGGGAAGTGAGACTTCATTGTAGTGCAGATTTCCTTTGCAAGCTTGCTTGGTTGGCCAAAAAGGGCGTATGCGTTTTTTCCTGAATATATTCAGGAAAAAACGCATACGCCCTTTTTGGCCAAGTGCATCATTGTGGACGTTCTGCCTCTTTTCCTGTGCTTTCAATGCAATTCCAGTCTACCTCCTGAAATCGGTTTCCTGCAATTCTGCCCCGCTTTCAGGTCCTCTTGGCAGCCTTACTTCAGTATATTTTTGGACGATAGCTGTCATTTATAACTCTGCAGGTTTGTGAATTACAGTGCCCCTGAGCTCCTTTCTTCAATTCGCTTTCTTGTGAGCTGGCCGCAACACCGCAGGATGGCTTCAGGCCCTATTCTCGTTCCGGCACGGCACGCTGAGCCTTTGGTTAATTCCTCTTCCTGGTGGGAAATGAGAGTTAAATTTGCCTGTGCAGAAACCTCCAGCTAGTCTCTCATTGGTTCTCCCTATTTCTGTTCATCTTCCGCAGAAATTGCAAACTGGGCCAAACAGGAGGTTAAACGGACTGACTCTCCAAGTCGGGAGAGTGTTAGTAAAGCGTCTGGAATGTTGCACCCGAGTACCAGGGTACGAATACTGAGACATATTTGAACACGTCTCCCGTTCACACGGTTGATCATACTCTGGGTTCCACATGCATGTTTTAGCTGAAGGAAGAATACGTTAAACCTGGGTAGTTGAAACCCATGGAATGGGTACCATGCAATATGACTTCAAAGGGTCTTCATTTGCTCACCGAACCTCTCCAATCCTATCACTGCTGCGTTTATGCCCCTGTACACATGCTTGATTCTCTTTCGGAGACATAGCAATCCATAGGTTTTAAGATACTTACTAGTCAGGTACATTCTTAGGCGTTTAATATGCGGTGTTGAGTCCATTTCGTTGAGCAAGGAGTAGCTCTTGTCTATTCCATATTTGGCTTAAGGAACTTTATCTGTGCTCATTTCAATCTCTGGTTTTATGCAGCACCCCAACTCACCTTTCCCCTTAAGCAAGCATAAGTTGGTTTTCTAAATTTCAGACCCTGTTCTGTTCTGTAATTCAGTTCCTGTGCAGCCAAGTTCACATTCCGTGTATTAGTGATATCTTATGATGTTTCTTTTTCTGTGTGACTTATTTCACTTAGAATCATCATACCTGAATCCACTCATTGTTCTGCTAAGGGCCTGATGACATAGATTTCATTGCTGAGTGATATTGCTTTGTAAGTAAATACCACAACTTCTTTATCCATTTTTCACTTTCTGCGATGTTGAACTTGTACTGTAAACGAGTTTCTTGTAAACAGAGGCGTCCCAAACTTTGGGGTGGCTGTGTCTTTTTGATTTTAATTTCCCTAAGCTATAGGACCATAAGTGGAAGTGCCCTAGGCTCTGTTGCTTTGTTTTTTAGATGTTTCAGGAAACACCATACACTTCTCCCAAGTGTCTGTTGGCAATTTACATCCCGCCCATCAGCATAACAAGGCTCCCAGTTCTCCATGGCCTGTCCTGCCTTTCTGGATTTTACACTTTTTTCAGATGGCCCTTTTGTCCGGGGGGAAGTGAGACTTCATTGTAGTGCAGATTTCCTTTGCAAGCTTGCTTGGTTGGCCAAAAAGGGCGTATGCGTTTTTTCCTGAATATATTCAGGAAAAAACGCATACGCCCGTTTTGGCCAAGTGCATCATTGTGGACGTTCTGCCTCTTTTCCTATGCTTTCAATGCAATTCCAGTCTACCTCCTGAAATCGGTTTCCTACAATTCTGCCCCGCTTTCAAGTCCTCTTGGCAGCCTTACTTCAGTATATTTTTGGACGATAGCTGTCATTTATAACTCTGCAGGTTTGTGAATTACAGTGCCCCTGAGCTCCTTTCTTCAACTCGATTTCTTTTGAGGTGGCCGCAACACCGCAGGATGGCTTCAGGCCCTAATCTGGTTCCGGCTCTGCACGCTGAGCCTTTAGTTATTTCCTCTTCCTGGTGGGAAATGAGAGTTAAATTTGCCCGTCCAGACACCTCCAGCTAGTCTCTCATTGGTTCTCCCTATTCCTGTTCATCTTCCGCAGAAATTGCAAACTGGGCCAAACAGGAGGTTAAAGGCGCTGACTCTCCAAGTGGGGAGAGTGTTAGTAAAGCGTCTGGAATGTTGCACCCGAGTACCAGGGGAGGAAAACTGAGACATATTTTAACACGTCTCCCATTCACACGGTTGATCATACTCTGGGTTCCACATGCATGTTTTAGCTGAAGGAAGAATACCTTAAACCTGGAGAGTTGAGACCCGTGTAATGGGTACCATGCAATATGACTTCAAAGGGTGTTCATTTGCTCACTGAACCTCTACAATCCTATCACTGCTGCGTTTATGCCCCTGTACACACGCCTGATTCTCTTTTGGAGACATAGCAATCCATAGGTTTTAAGATACTTACTAGTCAGGTACATTCTTAGGCGTTTAATATGGGGTGTTGAGTCCATTTCGTTGAGCAAGGAGTAGCTCTTGTCTATTCCATATTTGGCTTAAGGAACTTTATCTGCGCTCATTTCAATCTCTGGTTTTATGCAGCACCCCAACTCACCTTTCCCCTTAGGAAGCATAAGTTGGTTTTCTAAATTTGAGACCCTGTTCTGTTTTAGAATTCAGTTCCTGTGTAGCCAAGTTTACATTCCGTGCATTAGTGATATCTTATGATGTTTCTTTTTCTGTGTGACTTATTTCAGTTAGAATCATCGTACCTGAATCCACTCATTATGCTGCTATGGGCCTGATGACATAGATTTCATTGCTGAGTGATACTGCATTGTACGTAAGTACCACAAGTTCTTTATCCATTTTTCACTTTTTGTGATATTGAACTTGTACGGTAGACGAGGTTCTTGTAAACAGAGGCGTCCCAAAATTTGGGGTGGCTGTGTCTTTTTGATTTTAATTTCCCTAAGCTATAGGACCATAAGTGGAAGTGCCCTAGGCTCTGTTGCTTTGTTTTTTAGATGTTTCAGGAAACACCATACACTTCTCCCGAGTGTCTGTTGGCAATTTACATCCCGCCCATCAGCATAACAAGGCTCCCAGTTCTCCATGGCCTGTCCTGCCTTTCTGGATTTTACAGGTTTTTCAGATGGCCCTGTTGACCGGGGGGAAGTGAGACTTCATTGTAGTGCAGATTTCCTTTGCAAGTTTGCTTGGTTGGCCAAAAAGGGCGTATGCGTTTTTTCCTGAATATATTCAGGAAAAAACGCATACGCCCTTTTTGGCCAAGTGCATCATTGTGGACGTTCTGCCTCTTTTCCTATGCTTTCAATGCAATTCCAGTCTACCTCCTGAAATCGGTTTCCTGCAATTCTGCCCCGCTTTCAAGTCCTCTTGGCAGCCTTACTTCAGTCTATTTTTGGACGATAGCTGTCATTTATATCTCTGCAGGTTTGTGAATTACAGTGCCCCTGAGCTCCTTTCTTCAACTCGCTTTGTTTTGAGCTGGCCGCAATACCGCAGGATGGCTTCAGGCCCTAATCTGGTTCCGGCACGGCACGCTGAGCCTTTGGTTATTTCCTCTTCCTGGTGGGAAATGAGAGTTAAATTTGCCCGTCCAGACACCTCCAGCTAGTCTCTCATTGGTTCTCGCTATTCCTGTTCATCTTCCGCAGAAATGGCAAACTGGGCCAAACAGGAGGTTAAAGGCGCTGACTCTCCAAGTGGGGAGAGTGTTAGTAAAGTGTCTGGAATGTTGCACCCGAGTACCAGGGGAGGAAAACTGAGACATATTTGAACACGTCTCCCGTTCACACGTTTGATCATACTCTGGGTTCCACATGCATGTTTTAGCTGAGGGAAGAATACCTTAAACCTGGGTAGTTGAAACCCGTGGAATGGGTACCATGCAATATGACTTCAAAGGGTCTTCATTTGCTCACCGAACCTCTCCAATCCTATCACTGCTGCGTTTATGCCCCTGTACACATGCTTGATTCTCTTTCGGAGACATAGCAATCCATAGGTTTTAAGATACTTACCAGTCAGGTACATTCTTAGGCGTTTAATATGGGGTGTTGAGTCCATTTCGTTGAGCAAGGAGTAGCTCTTGTCTATTCCATATTTGGCTTAAGGAACTTTATCTGTGCTCATTTCAATCTCTGGTTTTATGCAGCACCCCAACTCACCTTTACCCTTAAGCAAGCATAAGTTGGTTTTCTAAATTTGAGACCCTGTTCTGTTCTGTAATTCAGTTCCTGTGTAGCCAAGTTTACGTTCCGTGTATTACTGATATCTTATGATGTTTCTTTTTCTGTGTGACTTATTTCAGTTAGAATCATCATACCTGAATCCACTCATTGTGCTGCTAAGGGCCTGATGACATAGATTTCATTGCTGAGTGATACTGCATTGTACGTAAGTACCACAAGTTCTTTATCCATTTTTCACTTTCTGCGATATTGAACTTGTATGGTAAACGAGGTTCTTGTAAACAGAGGCATCCCAAACTTTGGGGTGGCTGTGTCTTTTTGATTTTAATTTCCCTAAGCTATAGGACCATAAGTGGAAGTGCCCTAGGCTCTGTTGCTTTGTTTTTTAGATGTTTCAGGAAACACCATACACTTCTCCCGAGTGTCTGTTGGCAATTTACATCCCGCCCATCAGCATAACAAGGCTCCCAGTTCTCCATGGCCTGTCCTGCCTTTCTGGATTTTACACTTTTTTCAGATGGCCCTGTTGACCGGGGGGAAGTGAGACTTCATTGTAGTGCAGATTTCCTTTGCAAGTTTGCTTGGTTGGCCAAAAAGGGCGTATGCGTTTTTTCCTGAATATATTCAGGAACAAACGCATACGCCCTTTTTGGCCAAGTGCATCATTGTGGACGTTCTGCCTCTTTTCCTATGCTTTCAATGCAATTCCAGTCTACCTCCTGAAATCGCTTTCCTGCAATTCTGCCCCGCTTTCAAGTCCTCTTGGCAGCCTTACTTCAGTATATTTTTGGACGATAGCTGTCATTTATAACTCTGCAGGTTTGTGAATTACAGTGCCCCTGAATTCCTTTCTTCAACTCGCTTTCTTGTGAGCTGGCCGCAACACCGCAGGATGGCTTCAGGCCCTAAACTGGTTCCGGCACGGCACACTGAGACTTTGGTTAATTCCTCTTCCTGGTGGGAAATGAGAGTTAAATTTGCCCGTCCAGACACCTCCAGCAAGTCTCTCATTGGTTCTCGCTATTCCTGTTAATTTTCTGCAGAAATTGCAAACTGGGCCAAACAGGAGGTTAAAGGGACTGACTCTCCAAGTCGGGAGAGTGTTAGTAAAGCGTCTGGAATGTTGCACCCGAGTACCAGGGTACGAAAACTGAGACATATTTGAACTCGTCTCCCGATCACATGGTTGATCATACTCTAGGTTCCACATGCATGTTTTAGCTGAAGGAAGAATACCTTAAACCTTGGTAGTTGAAACCCGTGGAATGGGTACCATGCAATATGACTTCAAAGGGTCTTCATTTGCTCACCGAACCTCTCCAATCCTATCACTGCTGCGTTTATGCCCCTGTACACATGCTTGATTCTCTTTCGGAGACATAGCAATCCATAGGTTTTAAGATACTTACCAGTCAGGTACATTCTTAGGCGTTTAATATGGGGTGTTGAGTCCATTTCGTTGAGCAAGGAGTAGCTCTTGTCTATTCCATATTTGGCTTAAGGAACTTTATCTGTGCTCATTTCAATCTCTGGTTTTATGCAGCACCCCAACTCACCTTTACCCTTAAGCAAGCATAAGTTGGTTTTCTAAATTTGAGACCCTGTTCTGTTCTGTAATTCAGTTCCTGTGTAGCCAAGTTTACATTCCGTGTATTACTGATATCTTATGATGTTTCTTTTTCTGTGTGACTTATTTCAGTTAGAATCATCATACCTGAATCCACTCATTGTGCTGCTATGGGCCTGATGACATAGATTTCATTGCTGAGTGATACTGCATTGTACATAAGTACCAGAAGTTCTTTATCCATTTTTCACTTTCTGTGATATTGAACTTGTATGGGAAACGAGGTTCTTGTAAACAGAGGCGTCCCAAACTTTGGGGTGGCTGTGTCTTTTTGATTTTAATTTCCCTAAGCTATAGGACCATAAGTGGAAGTGCCCTAGGCTCTGTTGCTTTGTTTTTTAGATGTTTCAGGAAACACCATACACTTCTCCCGAGTGTCTGTTGGCAATTTACATCCCGCCCATCAGCATAACAAGGCTCCCAGTTCTCCATGGCCTGTCCTGCCTTTCTGGATTTTACACTTTTTTCAGATGGCCCTTTTGACCGGGGGGAAGTGAGACTTCATTGTAGTGCAGATTTCCTTTGCAAGCTTGCTTGGTTGGCCAAAAAGGGCGTATGCGTTTTTTCCTGAATATATTCAGGAAAAAACGCATACACCCTTTTTGGCCAAGTGCATCATTGTGGACGTTCTGCCTCTTTTCCTATGCTTTCAATGCAATTCCAGTCTACCTCTAGAATTCGGTTTCCTGCAATTCTGCCCCGCTTTCAAGTCCTCTTGGCAGCCTTACTTCAGTATATTTTTGGACGATAGCTGTCATTTATAACTCTGCAGGTTTGTGAATTACAGTGCCCCTGAGCTCCTTTCTTCAACTCGCTTTCTTTGGAGCTGGCCGCAACACCGCAGGAAGGCTTCAGGCCCTAATCTGGTTCCGGCACGGCACGCTGAGCCTTTGGTTATTTCCTCTTCCCGGTGGGAAATGAGAGTTAAATTTGCCCGTCCAGACACCTCCAGCTAGTCTCTCATTGGTTCTCCCTATTCCTGTTCATCTTCCGCAGAAATTGCAAACTGGGCCAAACAGGAGGTTAAAGGCGATGACTCTCCAAGTGCGGAGAGTGTCAGGAAAGCGTCTGGAATGTTGCACCCGAGTACCAGGGGAGGAAAACTGAGACATATTTGAACACGTCTCCCGTTCACACGGTTGATCATACTCTGGGTTCCACATGCATGTTTTAGCTGAAGGAAGAATACCTTAAACCTGGAGAGTTGAGACCCGTGGAATGGGTACCATGCAATATGACTTCAAAGGGTCTTCATTTGCTCACCGAACCTCTCCAATCCTATCACTGCTGCGTTTATGCCCCTGTACACACGCTTGATTCTCTTTTGGAGACATAGCAATCCATAGGTTTTAAGATACTTACTAGTCAGGTACATTCTTAGGCGTTTAATATGTGGTGTTGAGTCTATTTCGTTGAGCAAGGAGTAGCTCTTGTCTATTCCATATTTGGCTTAAGGAACTTTATTTGTGCTCATTTCAATCTCTGGTTTTATGCAGCACCCCAACTCACCTTACCCTTAAGCAAGCATAAGTTGGTTTTCTAAATTTGAGACCCTGTTCTGTTTTAGAATTCAGTTCCTGTGTAGCCAAGTTTACATTCCGTGTATTAGTGATATCTTATGATGTTTCTTTTTCTGTGTGACTTATTTCAGTTAGAATCATCGTACCTGAATCCACTCATTATGCTGCTACGGGCCTGATGACATAGATTTCATTGCTGAGTGATACTGCATTGTATGTAAGTACCACAAGTTCTTTATCCATTTTTCAATTTCTGTGATATTGAACTTGTATGGTAAACGATGTTCTTGTAAACAGAGGCGTCCCAAACTTTGGGGTGGCTGTATCTTTTTGATTTTAATTTCCCTAAGCTATAGGACCATAAGTGGAACTGCCCTAGGCTCTGTTGCTTTGTTTTTTAGATGTTTCAGGAAACACCATACACTTGTCCCGATTGTCTGTTGGCAATTTACATCCCGCCCATCAGCATAACAAGGCTCCCAGTTCTCCATGGCCTGTCCTGCCTTTCTGGATTTTACACTTTTTTCAGATGGCCCTTTTGACCGGGGGGAAGTGAGACTTCATTGTAGTACAGATTTCCTTTGCAAGCTTGCTTGGTTGGCCAAAAAGGGCGTATGCGTTTTTTCCTGAATATATTCAGGAAAAAACGCATACGCCCTTTTTGGCCAAGTGCATCATTGTGGACGTTCTGCCTCTTTTCCTATGCTTTCAATGCAATTCCTGTCTACCTCCAGAAGTCGGTTTCCTGCAATTCTGCCCCGCTTTCAAGTCCTCTTGGCAGCCTTACTTCAGTATATTTTTGGACGATAGCTGTCATTTATAACTCTGCAGGTTTGTGAATTACAGTGCCCCTGAGCTCCTTTCTTCAACTCGCTTTCTTTTGAGCTGGCCGCAACAACGCAGGAAGGCTTCAGGCCCTAATCTGGTTCCGGCACGGCACGCTGAGCCTTTGGTTATTTCCTCTTCCCGGTGGGAAATGAGAGTTAAATTTGCCCGTCCAGACACCTCCAGCTAGTCTCTCATTGGTTCTCCCTATTCCTGTTCATCTTCCGCAGAAATTGCAAACTGGGCCAAACAGGAGGTTAAAGGCGATGACTCTCCAAGTGCGGAGAGTGTTAGTAAAGCGTCTGGAATGTTGCACCCGAGTACCAGGGGAGGAAAACTGAGACATATTTGAACACGTCTCCCGTTCACACGGTTGATCATACTCTGGGTTCCACATGCATGTTTTAGCTGAAGGAAGAATACCTTAAACCTGGAGAGTTGAGACCCGTGGAATGGGTACCATGCAATATGACTTCAAAGGGTCTTCATTTGCTCACCGAACCTCTCCAATCCTATCACTGCTGCGTTTATGCCCCTGTACACACGCTTGATTCTCTTTTGGAGACATAGCAATCCATAGGTTTTAAGATACTTACTAGTCAGGTACATTCTTAGGCGTTTAATATGTGGTGTTGACTCTATTTCGTTGAGCAAGGAGTAGCTCTTGTCTATTCCATATTTGGCTTAAGGAACTTTATTTGTGCTCATTTCAATCTCTGGTTTTATGCAGCACCCCAACTCACCTTTCCCCTTAAGCAAGCATAAGTTGGTTTTCTAAATTTGAGACCCTGTTCTGTTTTAGAATTCAGTTCCTGTGTAGCCAAGTTTACATTCCGTGTATTACTGATATCTTATGATGTTTCTTTTTCTGTGTGACTTATTTCAGTTAGAATCATCGTACCTGAATCCACTCATTATGCTGCTATGGGCCTGATGACATAGATTTCATTGCTGAGTGATACTGCATTGTATGTAAGTACCACAAGTTCTTTATCCATTTTTCACTTTCTGTGATATTGAACTTGTACAGTAAACGAGGTTCTTGTAAACAGAGGCGTCCCAAACTTTGGGGTGGCTGTGTCTTTTTGATTTTAATTTCCCTAAGCTATAAGACCATAAGTGGAAGTGCCCTAGGCTCTGTTGCTTTGTTTTTTAGATGTTTCAGGAAACACCATACACTTCTCCCGAGTGTCGGTTGGCAATTAACATCCCGCCCATCAACATAACAAGGCTCCCAGTTCTCCATGGCCTGTCCTGCCTTTCTGGATTTTACACGTTTTTCAGATGGCCCTGTTGACCGGGGGGAAGTGAGACTTCATTGTAGTGCAGATTTCCTTTGCAAGTTTGCTTGGTTGGCCAAAAAGGGCGTATGCGTTTTTTCCTGAATATATTCAGGAAAAAACGCATACGCCCTTTTTGGCCAAGTGCATCATTGTGGACGTTCTGCCTCTTTTCCTATGCTTTCAATGCAATTCCAGTCTACCTCCTGAAATCGGTTTCCTGCAATTCTGCCCCGCTTTCAAGTCCTCTTGGCAGCCTTACTTCAGTCTATTTTTGGACGATAGCTGTCATTTATAACTCTGCAGGTTTGTGAATTACAGTGCCCCTGAGTTCCTTTCTTCAACTCGCTTTCTTGTGAGCTGGCCGCAACACCGCAGGATGGCTTCAGGCCCTAATCTGGTTCCGGCACGGCACGCTGAGCCTTTGGTTAATTCCTCTTCCTGGTGGGAAATGAGAGTTAAATTTGCCCGTCCAGACACCTCCAGCTAGTCTCTCATTGGTTCTCGCTATTCCTGTTCATCTTCCGCAGAAATTGCAAACTGGGCCAAACAGGAGGTTAAAGGGACTGACTCTCCAAGTCGGGAGAGTGTTAGTAAAGCGTCTGGAATGTTGCACCCGAGTACCAGGGTACGAAAACTGAGACATATTTGAACACGTCTCCCGATCACATGGTTGATCATACTCTAGGTTCCACATGCATGTTTTAGCTGAAGGAAGAATACCTTAAACCTGGGTAGTTGAAACACCTGGAATGGGTACCATGCAATATGACTTCAAAGGGTCTTCATTTGCTCACCGAACCTCTCCAATCCTATCACTGCTGCGTTTATGTCCCTGTACACATGCTTGATTCTCTTTCAGAGACATCGCAATCCATAGGTTTTAAGATACTTACTAGTCAGGTACATTCTTA
Source organism: Delphinus delphis (assembly GCF_949987515.2). Classification (NCBI taxonomy): domain Eukaryota; kingdom Metazoa; phylum Chordata; class Mammalia; order Artiodactyla; family Delphinidae; genus Delphinus; species Delphinus delphis. The sequence goes on from NW_027192850.1 coordinate 94,325, forward strand.
GGCGTTTAATATGGGGTGTTGAGTCCATTTCGTTGAGCAAGGAGTAGCTCTTGTCTATTCCATATTTGGCTTAAGGAACTTTATCTGTGCTCATTTCAATCTCTGGTTTTATGCAGCACCCCAACTCACCTTTACCCTTAAGCAAGCATAAGTTGGTTTTCTAAATTTGAGACCCTGTTCTGTTTTGGAATTCAGTTCCTGTGTAGCCAAGTTTACATTCCGTGTATTAGTGATATCTTATGATGTTTCTTTTGCTGTGTGACTTATTTCAGTTAGAATCATCGTACCTGAATCCACTCATTATGCTGCTATGGGCCTGATGACATAGATTTCATTGCTGAGTGATACTGCATTGTACGTAAGTACCACAAGTTCTTTATCCATTTTTCACTTTCTGTGATATTGAACTTGTACGGTAAACGAGGTTCTTGTAAACAGAGGCGTCCCAAACTTTGGGGTGGCTGTGTCTTTTTGATTTTAATTTCCCTAAGCTATAGGACCATAAGTGGAAGTGCCCTAGGCTCTGTTGCTTTGTTTTTTAGATGTTTCAGGAAACACCATACACTTGTCCCGAGTGTCTGTTGGCAATTTACATCCCGTCCATCAGCATAACAAGGCTCCCAGTTCTCCATGGCCTGTCCTGCCTTTCTGGATTTTACACTTTTTTCAGATGGCCCTTTTGACCGGGGGGAAGTGAGACTTCATTGTAGTGCAGATTTCCTTTGCAAGCTTGCTTGGTTGGCCAAAAAGGGCGTATGCGTTTTTTCCTGAATATATTCAGGAAAAAACGCATACGCCCTTTTCGGCCAAGTGCATCATTGTGGACGTTCTGCCTCTTTTACTATGCTTTCAATGCAATTCCAGTCTACCTCCTGAAATCGGTTTCCTGCAATTCTGCCCCGCTTTCAAGTCCTCTTGGCAGCCTTACTTCAGTCTATTTTTGGACGATAGCTGTCATTTATAACTCTGCAGGTTTGTGAATTACAGTGCCCCTGAGCTCCTTTCTTCAACTCGCTTTCTTTTGAGCTGGCCGCAACACCGCAGGATGGCTTCAGGCCCTAATCTGGTTCCGGCACGGCACGCTGAGCCTTTGGTTATTTCCTCTTCCCGGTGGGAAATGAGCGTTCAATTTGCCCGTCCAGACACCTCCAGCTAGTCTCTCATTGGTTCTCCCTATTCCTGTTCATCTTCCGCAGAAATTGCAAACTGGGCCAAACAGGAGGTTAAAGGCGCTGACTCTCCAAGTGAGGAGAGTGTTAGTAAAGCGTCTGGAATGTTGCACCCGAGTACCACGGGAGGAAAACTGAGACATATTTGAACACGTCAGCCGATCACATGGTTGATCATATTCTAGGTTCCACATGCATGTTTTAGCTGAAGGAAGAATACCTTAAACCTGGGTAGTTGAAACACCTGGAATGGGTACCATGCAATATGACTTCAAAGGGTCTTCATTTGCTCACCGAACCTCTCCAATCCTATCACTGCTGCGTTTATGCCCCTGTACACACGCTTGATTCTCTTTCGGAGACATAGCAATCCATAGGTTTTAGGATACTTACAAGTCAGGTACATTCTTAGGCGTTTAATATGGGGTGTGTGTCCATTTCATTGAGCAAGGAGTAGCTCTTGTCTATTCCGTGTGTGGCTTAAGGATCTTTATCTGTGCTCATTTCAATCTCTGGTTTTATGCAGCACCCCAACTCACCTTTCCCCTTAAGCAAGCATAAGTTGGTTTTCTAAATTTGAGACCCTGTTCTGTTCTGTAATTCAGTTCCTGTGTAGCCAAGTTTATATTCCGTGTATTACTGATATCTTATGATGTTTCTTTTTCTGTGTGACTTATTTCAGTTAGAATCATCATACCTGAATCCACTCATTGTGCTGCTAAGGGCCTGATGACATAGATTTCATTGCTTAGTGATATTGCTTTGTAAGTAAATACCACAACTTCTTTATCCATTTTTCACTTTCTGCGATGTTGAACTTGTACTGTAAATGAGGTTCTTGTAAACAGAGCCATTCCATACATTGGGGTGGCTGTTTCTTTTTGATTTTAATTTCCCTAAGCTATAGGACCATAAGTGGAAGTGCCCTAGGCTCTGTTGCTTTGTTTTTTAGATGTTTCAGGAAACACCATACAATTCTCCAGAGTGTCTGTTGGCAATGTACATCCCGCCCATCAGCATAACAAGGCTCCCAGTTCTCCATGGCCTGTCCTGCCTTTCTGGATTTTACACTTTTTTCAGATGGCCCTTTTGACCGGGGGGAAGTGAGACTTCATTGTAGTGCAGATTTCCTTTGCAAGCTTGCTTGGTTGGCCAAAAAGGGCGTATGCGTTTTTTCCTGAATATATTCAGGAAAAAATGCATACGCCCTTTTTGGCCAAGTGCAACATTGTGGACGTTCTGCCTCTTTTCCTATGCTCTCAGTGCAATTCCAGTCTACCTCCTGAAATCGGTTTCCTGCAATTCTGCCCCGCTTTCAAGTCCTCTTGGCAGCCTTACTTCAGTATATTTTTGGACGATAGCTGTCATTTATAACTCTTTAAGTTTGTGAATTACAGTGCCCCTGAGCTCCTTTCTTCAACTCGCTTTCTTGTGACCTGGCCGCAACACCGCAGGATGGCTTCAGTCCCTAATCTGGTTCCGGCACGGCACGCTGAGACTTTGGTTATTTCTTCTTCCTGGCGGGAAATGAGAGTTAAATTTGCCCGTCCAGACTCCTCCAGCTAGTCTCTCATTGGTTCTCCCAATTCCTGTTCATCTTCCGCAGAAATTGCAAACTGGGCCAAACAGGAGGTTAAAGGCGCTGACTCTCCAAGTGGGGAGAGTGTTACTAAAGCGTCTGGAATGTTGCACCCGAGTACCAGGGGAGGAAAACTGAGACATATTTGAACACGTCTCCCGATCACATGGTTGATCATACTCTGGGTTCCACATGCATGTTTTAGCTGAAGGAAGAATACCTTAAACCTGGGTAGTTGAAACCCGTGGAATGGGTACCATGCAATATGACTTCAAAGGGTCTTCATTTGCTCACCGAACCTCTCCAATCCTATCACTGCTGCGTTTATGCCCCTGTACACATGCTTGATTCTCTTTTGGAGACATAGCAATCCATAGGTTTTAAGATACTTACTAGTCAGGTACATTCTTAGGCGTTTAATATGGGGTGTTGAGTCCATTTCGTTGAGCAAGGAGTAGCTCTTGTCTATTCCATATTTGGCTTAAGGAACTTTATCTGTGCTCATTTCAATCTCTGGTTTTATGCAGCACCCCAACTCACCTTTCCCCTTAAACAAGCATAAGTTGGTTTTCTAAATTTGAGAAACTGTTCTGTTCTGTAATTCAGTTCCTGTGTAGCCAAGTTTACATTCCGTGTATTACTGATATCTTATGATGTTTCTTTTTCTGTGTGACTTATTTCAGTTAGAATCATCATACCTGAATCCACTCATTGTGCTGCTAAGGGCCTGATGACATAGATTTCACTGCTGAGTGATATTGCTTTGTAAGTAAATACCACAACATCTTTATCCATTTATCACTTTCTGCAATGTTGAACTTGTACTGTAAACGAGGTTCTTGTAAACAGAGCCGTTCCATACTTTGGGGTGGCTGTGTCTTTTTGATTTTAATTTCCCTAAGCTATAGGACCATAAGTGGAAGTGCCCTAGGCTCTGTTGCTTTGTTTTTTAGATGTTTCAGGAAACACCATACACTTGTCCCGAGTGTCTGTTGGCAATTTACATGCCGCCCATCAGCATAACAAGGCTCCCAGTTCTCCATGGCCTGTCCTGCCTTTCTGGATTTTACACTTTTTTCAGATGGCCCTTTTGACCGGGGGGAAGTGAGACTTCATTTTAGTGCAGATTTCCTTTGCAAGCTTGCTTGGTTGGCCAAAAAGGGCATATGCGTTTTTTCCTGAATATATTCAGGAAAAAACGCATATGCCCTTTTTGGCCAAGTGCATCATTGTGGACGTTCTGCCTCTTTTCCTATGCTTTAAATGCAATTCCAGTCTACCTCCTGAAATCGGGTTCCTGCAATTCTGCCCCGCTTTCAAGTCCTCTTAGCAGCCTTACTTCAGTATATTTTTGGACGATAGCTGTCATTTATAACTCTGCAGGTTTGTGAATTACAGTGCCCCTGATCTCCTTTCTTCAACTCGCTTTCTTGTGACCTGGCCGCAACACTGCAGGATGGCTTCAGGCCCTAATCTGGTTCCGGCACGGCACACTGAGCCTTTGGTTATTTCCTCTTCCTGGTGGGAAATGAGAGTTAAATTTGCCCGTCCAGACACCTCCAGCTAGTCTCTCATTGGTTCTCCCTATTCCTGTTCATCTTCCGCAGAAATTGCAAACTGGGCCAAACAGGAGGTTAAATGCGCTGACTCTCCAAGTGGAGAGAGTGTTAGTAAAGCGTCTGGAATGTTGCACCCGAGTACCAGGGGAGGAAAACTGAGACATATTTGAACACGTCTCCCGTTCACACGGTTGATCATACTCTGGGTTCTACATGCATGTTTTAGCTGAAGGAAGAATACCTTAAACCTGGGTAGTTGAAACCCGTGGAATGGGTACCATGCAATATGACTTCAAAGGGTCTTCATTTGCTCATCGATCCTCTCCAATCCTATCACTGCTGCGTTTATACCCCTGTACACATGCTTGATTCTCTTTCGGAGACATAGCAATCCATAGGTTTTAAGATACTTACTAGAAGGGACATTCTTAGGCGTTTAATATGGGGTGTTGAGTCCATTTCGTTGAGCAATGAGTAGCTCTTGTCTATTCCATATTTGGCTTAAGGAACTTTATCTGTGCTCATTTCAATCTCTGGTTTTATGCAGCACCCCAACTCACCTTTCCCCTTAAGCAAGCGTAAGTTGGTTTTCTAAATTTGAGACCCTGTTCTGTTTTGGAATTCAGTTCCTGTGAGCCAGTTTATATTCCGTGTATTAGTGATAGCTTATGATGTTTCTTTTTCTGTGTGACTTATTTCAGTTAGAATCATCGTACCTGAATCCACTCATTATGCAGCTACGGGCCTGATGACATAGATTTCATTGCTGAGTGATACTGCACTGTACGTAAGTACCACATGTTCTTTATCCATTTTTCACTTTCTTTGATACTGAACTTGTACGGTAAACGAGGTTCTTGTAAACAGAGGCGTCCCAAACTTTGGGGTGGCTGTGTCTTTTTGATTTTAATTTCCCTAAGCTATAGGACCATAAGTGGAAGTGCCCTAGGCTCTGTTGCTTTGTTTTTTAGATGTTTCAGGAAACACCATACACTTCTCCCGAGTGTCTGTTGGCAATTTACATCCCGCCCATCAGCATAACAAGGCTCCCAGTTCTCCATGGCCTGTCCTGCCTTTCTGGATTTTACACTTTTTTCAGATGGCCCTTTTGACCGGGGGGAAGTGAGACTTCATTGTAGTGCAGATTTCCTTTGCAAGCTTGCTTGGTTGGCCAAAAAGGGCGTATGCGTTTTTTCCTGAATATATTCAGGAAAAAACGCATACGCACTTTTTGGCCAAGTGCCTCATTGTGGACGTTCTGCCTCTTTTCCTATGCTTTGAATACAATTTCAGTCTACCTCCTGAAATCGGTTTCCTGCAATTCTGCCCCGCTTTCAAGTCCTCTTGGCAGCCTTACTTCAGTCTATTTTTGGACGATAGCTGTCATTTATAACTCTGCAGGTTTGTGAATTACAGTGCCCCTGAGCTCCTTTCTTCAAGTTGCTTTCTTGTGACCTGGCCGCAACACCGCAGGATGGCTTCAGGCCCTAATCTGGTTCCGGAACGGCACGCTGAGCCTTTGGTTATTTCCTCTTCCTGGTGGGAAATGAGAGTTAAATTTGCCCGTCCAGACACCTCCAGCTAGTCTCTCATTGGTTCTCGCTATTCCTGTTCATCTTCCGCAGAAATTGCAAACTGGGCCAAACAGGAGGTTAAAGGGACTGACTCTCCAAGTCGGGAGAGTGTTAGTAAAGCGTCTGGAATGTTGCACCCGAGTACCAGGGTACGAAAACTGAGACATATTTGAACACATCACCCGATCGCATGGTTGATCATACTCTAGGTTCCACATGCATGTTTTAGCTGAAGGAAGAATACCTTAAACCTGTGTAGTTGAAACCCGTGGAATGGGTACCATGCAATATGACTTCAAAGGGTCTTCATTTGCTCACCGAACCTCTCCAATCCTATCACTGCTGCGTTTATGCCCCTGTACACATGCTTGATTCTCTTTCGGAGACATAGCAATACATAGATTTTAAGATACTTACTAGTCAGGTACATTCTTAGGCGTTTAATATGCGGTGTTGAGTCCATTTCGTTGAGCAAGGAATAGCTCTTGTCTATTCCAGATTTGGCTTAAGGAACTTTATCTGTGCTCATTTCAATCTCTGGTTTTATGCAGCACCCCAACTCACCTTTCCCCTTAAGCAAGCATAAGTTGGTTTTTTAAATTTGAGACCATGTTCTGTTCTGTAATTCAGTTCCTGTGTAGCCAAGTTTACATTCCTTGTATTACTGATATCTTATGTTGTTTCTTTTTCTGTGTGACTTATTTCAGTTAGAATCATCATACCTGAATCCACTCATTGTGCTACTAAGGGCCTGATGACATAGATTTCATTGCTGAGTGATATTGCTTTGTAAGTAAATACCACAACTTCTTTATCCATTTTTCACTTTCTGCAATGTTGAACTTGTACTGTAAACGAGGTTCTTGTAAACAGAGGCGTCCCAAACTTTGGGGTGGCTGTGTCTTTTTGATTTTAATTTCCCTAAGCTATAGGACCATAAGTGGAAGTGCCCTAGGCTCTGTTGCTTTGTTTTTTAGATGTTTCAGGAAACACCATACACTTGTCCCGAGTGTCTGTTGGCAATTTACATCCCGCCCATCAGCATAACAAGGCTCCCAGTTCTCCATGGCCTGTCCTGCCTTTCTGGATTTTACACTTTTTTCAGATTGCCCTTTTGACTGGGGGGCAGTGAGACTTCATTGTAGTGCAGATTTCCTTTTCAAGCTTGCTTGGTTGGCCAGAAAGGGTGTATGCGTTTCTTCCTGAATATATTCAGGAAAAAACGCATATGCCCTTTTTGTCCAAGTGCATGATTGTTGATGTTCTGAGTCTTTTCATATGTTTTCGATGCAATTCCAGTCTACCTCCTGAAATCGGTTTCCTGCAATTCTGCCTTGCTGTCAGTGCCTCTTCATAGCCTTATCTCAATATATTTTTGGAAAATAGTTGTCGTTTATAACTGTGCAGGTTTTTGAATTGCAGTTGCCCTTAGTTCCATTTTTCAGGTCTTATTTTTGTGATCTTGCCTCATATCCACAGGATTTCTTCAGGCCCTATTCTTCTTCTGGGGCACCTTGCTGTGCCTTTGGTTAATTCTTCTTCCTATGTGAAATTAGAGTGACATGTGGCCATTGAAACCGCTACAGCTATTTTCTCACTGGTTCCCCCTATTCCCATTCATCCTCCACACTAACTGCAGACTGTGCGATACCGGAACTTAAAGGCATTCACTCTCCATGTGGGGATGTTGTTAGTAAAGTGGCTGGAATGTTGATCCGGAGCCCCAGGAGAGGAAAATGAGGTGCGTTTTAGAAACCTTTCCCGATCATATGGTATACCATCTGCTGGATTTCCCATGCAAGGTTTAGCTGTAGGAAGATTCCCTTCAACCTGGAGTGTTGGGACCCTTGGAATGAGTAGCATGAAGTATTGCATTAAACTTTCGGCAGTTGCTCACCAAAGCTCACCAATCCTCTCAACCCCAAGTGTCCAGTCTTATGTCTTATCCAGCTGTGGGTTTATATGTGGTCATTCCAGGTTGCATCACAGCCCCTGAGCGAATTTTGTAAGAATTTTTCTCTCTTTCATTGTTTCTGCGTTTTGGTTTTAAAATTTATTTCTATAATGGGGTTTAGCTCATTTTCACTGCTGTGTTTGTGCCGTTTTGCACACACTTGATTCCCTTATGGAGATATATCAATACATGGGTTTTAAGATTCTTATTTCTCAGATATATTTCTCTGCGGTGTATAGGGTGTGTTGAGGCCAGTTCATTGAGCAAGGTGTAGATCTTGTCTAATACCTATTTGGTTTATTGAACGGTATCTGTGCTAATTTCAAACTCTGGTTTTATGCATCACCCCACCTCTCCTTTCCCCTTAAGCTGACATAAGTGTGTTTTCTAAATGTGAGACACTGTTCTGTTTTGTAATTCATTTTTAGTGCAGCCATATTTATCCTCCCTCTATAAGTGATATCTTATGATATGTTTCTTTTTCTGTTTGACTTATTTCAAGTAGTATTATCGGACCTAAATCCACTCTTTATCCTTCTACTAGCCTTATTACATTGATTTCATGGTGAAGAGATATTCCATTGTACATAAGTACCACATCTTCTTTATCCATTGTTCTCTTTCCTGGGATATTTAAGGTGTACTGAAGTTGAGGTTCTTGTAAACAGAGTAGCCCTAAACTGTGGTGTGCTTGTGTCTTGTTGATTTTTAGACTTCCCTAGATATACTCCCGTGATTGGAAGTGCCCTATGCTCTGTAGCTCTGTTTTTTAGATGATTTAGGAACCACCATACACTTCTCCAGAGTGGCTCCCGGCAGTTCACACACTGTCCATCAGCCTATAAAGGCTCCCTGTTCTCCATGGCCTGTCCTGCATTTCTGGTTTTTACAATTTTTTCGGGTGGCCCTTTTGACCGGTGGGAAATGAGACTTCTTTGTTGTGCACATTTGCATTGCTTGCTTGCTTGGTTGCCCATAAAGTGCGTATGCGTTTTTTCCTGGATATATTCAGGAAAAAACGCATACTCCCTTTTGGGCCAACTGCATCATTGTCGAAATTCTGCCGCTTTTCATGTGCTTTAAAGACGAGTCCAATCTATCTCTTGAAATCTGTTTCTTGCAATTCTGTCTTGCATTCAGATCCTCTTCTTTGCCTTACCTCAACATATTTTTGGATGTTAGTTTTCATTTATAACTCTGCAGGTTTGTGAATTGCAGTGACCCTGAGCTCCATTTTTTAAGTTGCTCTTTTGTGAGCTGGCCAAAGCCGCAGGATTGCTTCAGGCCCTATTTTGGCTCTGGTGAGGCAGGCTGAGCCTTTTTTTAATTCTTATTCTTAATGGGATATTAGAGTGACATGTGCCCGTCCAAACCCCTACAACTATACTCTCATTGGTTCCCCCTCTTCCCGTTCATCCTCCTCACAATTTGCAAAATGTGTGAAACAGAAGTTTAAATGTGCTGATTCTCTAAGTGGGGAGATTCTAAGTAACGTGGCTGGAATGATGAACAGGAGCACCAGGAGAGGATAAATGAGCTGCATTTTAGACACATCTCCCGATCACATGGTGTACAGTCCTCTGGGTTTTCCATGCATGTTTTAGCTGTAGGAAGATTCCTTGAACCTGCAGATTTGGGACCCATTGAATGGGTACCAGGTAGTATTACTTTAAAGGGTGTGCATTTCCTCACCCAACCTCACATTTCTCTTAGCGTGAACAGTTTCCAGCCTTATGTCTCATCCTGCTGTGGGTCTAGATGTGTTCAATCCATGTTGCATCACCGTCCCTGAGGAAAAGTTGTAAGAGGTTTTCTCTGTCTCTCTGTCATTTATTTTTTTCAATTTATTACTATATTGGTTACAGCTGATTTTCAAAGCTCTGTTTCTTGCTGCTGTACATCCACTTGATTCACGTACAGAGAGACATCAATAAATTCTTTTTCAGATTCTTACCAGTCATAGATATTCTTTTCCGGTGACTTGAGTGTGCTGAGTGCAGTTCTTTTAGCTACCGTGTAGGCCTTGTTGATTATCAGTTTGGTATTTGGAATGGTATCTTTGCTAATTTCAACCTCTTGGATGATGCCTCACCCCTCCCCACCTTTCCGTTTAGCAGCCTTATGTGTGTTTTCTACATATTTGACTATGTTTTTGTTTTGTAATTTATTTCATGTGTAGCCATTTTGGATTCCACCTTTAAGTGATATCTTATGATATGTGTCTTTTTCTTTTTGAATTATGTCACTTAGAAAGATCATACGTAACTCCTCCGGAGTGTTACAACTGGCCATATTTCATTGATTTCCAGGCTGAATAATATTCCACTCTACATAAGTACCACATCTCTATCCATTTTTTCCCTCCAGAGACATTTAAGTTATATCCTAGTTGAGGATCTTTTAAACAGAGAGGCAGTAAACATTGGGGTGCCTGTGTCCTCTCGATTTTTGTTTTTCCCAAGATATACGCCCATGAGTGCAAGTGCCCTATGCTCTGTAGCTCATTTTTTAGATGCTTTAGTAAGCACAATACACTTCTCCAGAATGGCCGTTGGCAATATACATTTCCACTATAAGCCTCACAGGGCTCCCTCTTCTCCTTGCCCTGTCCTGCATTTCTGGTGTTTACACTTTATGAGGATGGCTCTTCTGACTGATGCGAAGTGATATCTTTTGTAGTATTGATTTCCAGTGCCCACCTGTTTGGTTGGCTAAAAAAGTGTATGCCCTTTTCTTGAATATATACAGAAAAAAACGCATACAGCCTTTTTGGCCAACTGCAATGTTGGCAATGTTCAGCCCCTTTTCTTGTGCTTAATGGCGAGTCCTTTCTACCTCCTCAAATCCCTTTCCTGCCATTCTCCCTTGCTTACAAGTCCTTTTCTCTGACTTTCCTCAAGACATTTTTCAGTGATAGATATTTTCAACTCTGCAGTTTCGTGAATTTTACTGCCCCTGAGTTCCATTGTTCAACTTGTGTTTATGGGAACTGGCCACAAAGCAGTGGGATTTCCTCAAGCCCCATACTGTTTCCATGGGCAACCCTAGCCTTTGGTCAATTCATCTGCCTGATTGGAAATTAGAGTGACATGTGCCTGTCTGAACACCTAGGACTTGTCTCTCATTGTTCCTCATCCTTCCGCTTCATCCTCTGGACAAATTCCAAACTGTACGCAACAGGATGTTGACAGTGCTGACATCTCCAAGTGGGGAGACTGTTAGTAAAGACGCTGGAGGGGTGAACCTGAGCACCAGGAGATGAGGAGATGAGATGCCTTTTCCAAACTCTTCCCGATCAGACGGTATACCATCCTCTGGGTGTGACAGACATGTTTTAGCAGTAGGAAGAGTCCCATTCATGTAAGGAGAACACCAGGGCTTTTTCAAAATCAGTGTCTCCCCGAAACCCAAACTGGGGAAGTTTTTAAGCTACGGCTACACATATGTTCATTAAGGGCCTTGGGAAGTAGGCAGAGTCCAAACTTTAGATGATTGAAGTCTTCACGGTCAGAAGCACTCACCACCAGCTTCCCTTAGGTTACACTTTAACTGTCATTGATAGATGATGTCAATAAAAATATCTATTCTTTTTCCGATTATTTCCCCTTATAGGTTATTGCAAAATATTGAGTGTAGTTCCCTGTGCTATACAGTAGTTCCTTGTTGATGATCTATTTTATACATAGCAGTGTGTATGTGTTAATTCCAAACTGTTAATTTATCCCTCCTCCCACCTTTCCCCTTTGGTAATAATAAATTATAAGATTTTATGCTTCTCAGAAATGGGGGAGCTGAAAGAGAGGTATCATTTTCAATGGAAAAGCATTTAAAACAAGATTGAAGGTTTAACCAAGATTATTAGATGTACATCCTTGGAAAGAAATCACTTCATTTCTCTAATATTGACCTGACAAATAAGACAAACCTTTTCACTGAACTTGCTTATAATAAAGTGATGGAAATATCAAATGGAAGTGTTAGAAACATCTTATTTTACCCGAGCCTTATACACTGTTCTATGTTAACTACAGTTTGGCTCACACATCTGTTCATTGAAGTTACAATAGTCTCAATTTCTGTTACTGATCCTCCAGAGTGGACCCCAACAAGTGTCCCCCTGCCCAGTGTCATTGGGGCCAACAGATCGAGACTGAGTTTGGTTCACAAGCAAAGGAAACTTTATATTTTGATCAGAGAATGGAGAGGTGAGAGCATGCACTACCCCGTGGGCTGTGGGCTGGGCTGCTGTGTAGAGATCCTGTCAGAGTCAGTGGGAGGGAGGGGGCGGAGCTCTCGAGGGCCGGGTTGGCTGCAGCTCAGGCTCTATATCTCGGAGTCTGCACTGGGCCCCAGGAGCTGAGGTGTCGACCCAGCCATTCTGCACTAGGAAATCTGGTCTGAAGTGCCGGGTGTGGAACCTCTGCATGCGGGACCCTAGGAGCACGTGAAATTAGACAAAGCACAAAGGATAAAAAAGGTCAGACTTGACTTTATTGCCCAGATTCTATTTTTATCTCCCAGGGATTTTTAATGGGCTTTGCTGGGGACAAACCCCTCCTCTGCCTTTTGTCCCGTTCCTCATTCTTGGAGTGCTGAGGGTGCAGACCCTTCTTCTGTAACTGCTGAGTGCTGAGTTGGGAGCCCTCATACCAGGGGACGAGGGTCAGAACTTCTCCCCAGCAGCCTCCAGGTGACGTTGATTGGCCCCAGGACCCCTGCCTCCCTGCTCGTCCACCTGAGCACCAGCATTGGAAGTGTTATAGATTCTAATGACCTTTAAGGGTCCAGGAAAGAGATGTGCAGAGACGCTGTGGGGGCCGATTTCACCCCGCCCCACATTTGTTCGGCCACCTTAGGCTGACCGTTTCTGCCAGCCTAGATGCTCTGACCAGTAGTCTGCACTTTCTTCAATTAGGCCCCTGAATTAACGTACAAACAGCACCAGGTGTCAGAGCCCTGCCTGCTCAACTCCCAGACAGTCCAGGGTCAGTGGTGATCAAGGACCATGATGGCCACTGAGTCAACAGCCTTTTGAAGTAAACAGGAGTCCAGCCGGTCTTATTGGCCACCATCATCACGGTGTCTGTAGGCTTTTCTATGGTGACAGTGTGATATACGGTTCCCCCGCCAAGATTATTAGCTCCCCTCCGGGTGCAGTAAGTCCTGCAAGCAGTAGTCTACTCCTTCGGGACACACTATTGTTGTTTTATGAGAGAAACTCCAGGTCAAGTGATGTTCACACGAGTCGTCATGGTGCCCTGTTGCCCCCGGTTATCTCTCTGGATGTTGGAGTTGGAGGGCCTCCGCACTCGAGGTCGGTGTGCCCACGGAGCAAACCCTGCAACTTCAGGGCATGGTTGGTGATTAGGATCACCACGTGGGGTCCTTTTCCCTTAGGAGGGAGGTGGCCTTTTGGGCTGCTGATTTCCAGGTTTTTAGATACCGCCAGTATCTTGGCCAGATGTGGCAGTGGGCCAAGCCCCTTGGTGACTCTAGTTTATCCTACCTGGATGGCATTCTTGCGTTGTTCCATTTCAAGTGGTCCCAGTTTTTGCACTAATTCTCCAATGGCGATTCACCTTTCACCGGGAATGTAAAGGTCAAAGGGTTTAGCTCAATTAGGGAGTTCCAGGGCAAGGGTCTGAATTGACTGCTCTTTCCATTCTTGAAAGGCCACTTCTGGATTCTGTTCAAAAGGATCATCATCTTTTCCTTTCAGTGTTTCATATAGAGGCCCAGCTAGTAGACTGTAGTTAGGGATCCAGAAGCAGCAAACCCTGGCCTCCCCAGGAACCCCTAAGCTGTCTTCTAGTTTTAGAAAGGGGTAAGGCTGAAAATGGTTTCTTCCCTTTCCTGGGATGGGCTTCTCTGACCTTGGGTGAGAATGAAGCCCAGGCAGGTCACCGCCGTCTGTGATATTTGAGCTTTTTCTTGGACAACTTCTATCCTTTATTGGCTTGGTAGTTCAGAGGCCTCCTTAGTAGGGCTGGCGATCAGAATGTCGTCTGCATATTGAAGGAGGGTTTCCTTTTCCAGAGGTAGAACTTTTCGGTCTTTAGCTAAGCTTTCCCCAAAGATGGTGTGGGAATTTTTGCACCCTTGGGGCAAGACGGCCCGGAAGTATTGTTTTAGTTGTATGTTGAGTCCTGCCACTCACAAGCCAAAATTTCTTGTGACTCTGGGACTAATGGAATACAAAAGAAGGCATCATTGAAGACTAATACAGAATACCATGTCCTGGTGGTTGGTAGAATGACCAGCAGGGTGTAGGAATCAGGAGCAACTGGAGGTATATCCTCGGTGGCTTCACTGACTGTCCTGACATCCTTTACCAGGTCCCCAGCAGCCCATGGGGCTCCCGTGGTCAGGCCAATCCCAGGATATGGAGCTCTCCTGGGCAGGTACCCCACCCCCAACCCAGCCCACGGGGCTCTCATGGTCAGGCCCCTCCCAGGATACAGAGCTACCCTTGCAGGTACCGTGGCAGGGCTGGGCACACAGGAACCGTGCACATAGCCCTCATTGAAGAGCACCCCCAGCTCACCTGTCGCTCAGACCTGACACAGAGCACCTCAGAGCAGGACTTGAACTAACAAACAGCAGCTCCGACAGGTCTGTGACCCTGGGCATCACTCTGTGTGGCCTCCCTCCACCTGGTCTTCCAGAGACTTCCACTGCACCCAGGGCACCAGGCCTCTGTCTCCAACCACCACCCACCCCTCCTCTCCGTGACTCCTGGGTTCCTCTCATTAGGAGAGGGTTTTCTTGAAGTTGTCTCCCACTCATGGGCCAGATAAAATGATTAGAAAACAAGCCAAAGCTGCAGCCCCTTGTCTATCCTGACTCTCAGGAGCCCACACCTGTTCCTTGGACCTGGCCGGTTCAGCAAGTTCCATTTTCTGCAACTGTGAGCCCCTGAGGGGTGATGATTGGCTGACCTGGGCAGCCTTACCATGCCAGCCAGCCCTCCCCAGGTGTGCCTGGGTTGAGATCAATATAAATACCACTCCAGGCAGCAAGAGCCCCTGCAGCCGTGCCTGACGCCATTTTCTCTGCCCTGTCAGCAGTCTCGGGGCTGGGCTGGTGGGAGGGAGTGAGAGGCCATGGATTTGTGGGTGGCCCAGTGTGAGTGGGGCTCTGCTGGACTTTCTGCAGCAGTTGCCAGGCTGCCACCTGCTAAAGAAGAGGATGTGTCACCCATACCTGCTGCTGGAATTTCTCCCTGGGCAGAGGTGAGGAAGGAAAAAAGCAGTGGGGGCAGGGACAGGACGGGTATCTCAGGCAGGGAAATGGAAATCTTCCAGAAGAGCACCCAGGGCCAGGACCATCCTGGCTGGCCTGCAGGCACCAAGTCAGCTGGCATCCTGTCACTCGTGTGGCTCCATGGCCCTTCCTCTAGGCTTTCAAGTCCTTGTATATATTCAGGTGTTTTACCTGGGAAGGGTGGGAACAGTTCAGCAGCAACTGGCCTGGGGCTCAGCTCACGTTTACTCACAGATGCCTCGGCACGGTGCCCCAGCTTTGCAATGAGGACGCTTGTTGTGTGGGGGCTGCTGGCTGAATGGGAGACGATTCCCCACCACTGACCAACTTCAGAATTGTTTACAACTGGAGTAAGTGCCTTGATACGGTTTTCCTCTGAGTAACTGGTGGGTTCTGTTTTTTTTTTTCTCTTTTTCCTTTTTGGTTCAAGGTAGATTTTATTCCTCTTTTTTGTATTTACAGATATAAGCATGGAAATAATTTATTCATATAAATACATGTATGTGAAGGGAATAATTGTTTTTTCTGTTTTATTTTTTAAATTTTATTTCTTTTTAATTTTGAATTTTATTTTATATTTTTATACAGCAGGTTCTTATTGGTTATCTATTTTATACATATAAATGTTTACATGCCAATCCCAATCTCTCAAATCCTCCCACCACCACCCTCCCAAGAGCTTTCCCCCCTTTTTGTCCATACGATTGTTGTCTACATCTGTTGCTCTATTTATGCCTTGCAAAATGGTTAATCTGTACAGTTTTTCTAGGTTCCACATATATGCATGAATATACAAGATTTGTTTTTCTCTTTCTGACTTACTTCACTCTGTATGACAGTCTCTAGATCCATCGACGTCTCTACAAATGACCCAATTTCATTCCTTTCATGGCTTAGTAATATTCCATTTTATATATGTACCACATCTTTATGCATTCGTCTGTCTGTGGGCATTTAGGTTGCTTCCATTACCTCGATATTGTAAATAGTGATGCAATGAACATTGCGGTGAATGTCTCTTTTTGATTTCTGGTTTTGTCTGGGTATATGTCCAGTACTGGGATTGCTGTATCATATGGTAATTCTATTATTAGTTTCTTAAGAAACTCCATATTGTTCTCCATAGTGACTGTATCAATTTATATTCCCAACAATAGTGGAAGAGGCTTCCTTTTCTCCACACCCTTTCCAGCATTTGTTGTTTGTAGATTTTCAGATGATGCCCATTCTAACAGGTGTGAGGTGATACCTCATTGTTGAGTCCATTTCGTTGAGCAAGGGGTAGGTCTTGTCTATTACATATTTGGCTTATGGAACGGTATCTGTGCTAATTTCAAACTCTGGTTTTATGCAGCACCCCAACTCACCTTTCCCCTTAAGCAAGCATAAGTTGGTTTTCTAAACTTGAGACCCTGTTCTGTTTTGTAATTCAGTCCATGTGTAGCCAAGTTTACATTCCGTGCATTAGTGATACCTTATGATGTTTCTTTTTCTGTGTGACTTATTTCACTTAGAATCATCGTGCCTCAATCCACTCATTATGCTGGTACAGGCATGGTGACACAGATTTCATTGCTGAGTGGTATTCTGTTGTACGTAAGTACCGCAACTTCTTTATCAATTATTTGTTCTCTGGGATATTTAACGTGTATTGTAGAAGAGGTTCCTGTAAACAGATCCGTCCCAAATTTTGGGGTGGCTGTGTTTTTGATTTTAATTTCCCTAAGCTATAGGACCATAAGTGGAAATACCCTAGACTCTGTTGCTTTGTTTTTCAGATGTATCAGGAAACACCATACACTTCTCCAGAGTGGCTGTTGGCAATTTACATCCTGCCCATCAGCATAACAAGGCTCCTTTTCCCCCATGGCCTGTCTTGCCTTTCTGGATTTTACACTTTTTTCAGATGGCCCTTTAGACCGGGGGGAAGTGACACTTCATAGTAGTTCGGATTTCCATTGCAAGCTTGCTTGGTTTGCCAAAACGGGCGTATGCGTTTTTTCCTGAATATATTCAGGAACAAACTCATACGTCCTTTTTTGCCAAGTGCATCATTGTCGATGTTCTGCCTCTTTTCCTATGCTTTAAATGCAAATCCAGTCTACCTCCTGAAATTGGTTTCCTGAAATTCTGCCCTGCTTTGAAGTCCTCTTCGCAGCCTTACTTCAATATATTTTTGGACGTTATCTGTCATTTATAACTCTGCAGGTTTGTGAATTACAGGGCCCCTGAGCTCCTTTCTTCAACTCGCTTTCTTGTGAGCTGGCCGCAAACCCGCAAGACTGCTTCAGGCCCTAATCTGCTTCTGGCAGGGCATGCTGAGCCTTTGGTTAATTCCTCTTCCTGGTGGGAAATGAGTGTTAAAAATGCCCGTCCAGACACCTACCTCACTCTCAACCCCTTGGTGATGTGGGTCCTCTGGTTTGTGGCCACCTTTGCTGGGTTCCTCACCTTTCGATGATGTGGCCCCACTAGTGTGAGGACACTCCTGCCTGGTTCCTATCCACGTGGTTATGTGGACCCCCTGGTGAGAGTCTGTTCCTGGTTGTGTTCCTCACCCTTCTGTGAGGGAGACCCTTTGCTGATAGGTCACTCCTGCATGGCTGGCACACATTGCCTTGGTGAAATCAGCCGTGTGGTGGCAGTTGGAGCGTGCTGGGAATCTCCTCCCCCCGGTGATGAGGGCCCTCTTGCGTCAGGCCCTAACTGCTGGGCTCACCAACTTTTCTTAGTGAGCCCAGTGATGCTTTGGCACTCCTCTTAGGATCCCATCTCCATGGGGATGTGGGCCTTCTGCTCTGAGGTCCCAACGGCCGGGTTGTTCACATTTTCATGATGTGGGCTCTCTGGTGTTAGTTCACAGAGGCCTGGATCCCATAGCCTCTGTGCTCTTGGCCGCCTGCTGGGAGGTTCCAACTGCTGGATTCCTCACTTTTTTAATTTTTGGGGCCTTCTGTTGTGAGGATCCTCCTGTCTGCCTCACTCCCAGCCCCTTCGTGATGTGTGTCGTCTGGTTTGAGGCCACATGTGCTGGGTTCCTCACCTTTCGATGATGTGGGACCAATGGTCTTAGGAGACTCCTGCCTGGTTCACATCCCCTTGGTGATGTGGGCCCTCTGTTGAGAGTCTGATCCTGGCTGGGTTCCTCACCCATCTGTGAGGTGGGCCGTCTGCTGTGAGGTCACTCCTGCCTGGCTTGCTCACCTCACCTTGTGGACATGAGCCCTCTGGTGGCACTTGGAGCCTGCTGGGAGCCTCCTTCCCTCGGTGATGAGGGCCCTCTGGCGTCAGGCCCTAACTGCTGGGCTCCCCACATTTTGTGATGTGCGCCCAGTGGTGCGAGGACACTCCAGCCAGGTTCACATCCCCATTGGGATGTGGGCCTTCTGCTCTGAGGTCCCAACGCCTGGGTTGCTCACAGTTTCATGATGTGGGTTGTCTGTTGTTAGTTCACTCCTGCCTGCATCCCATAGCTTCTGTGCTCTCGGCCGCCTGCTGGGAGGTTCCAACTGCTGGATTCCTCCCCTTTCTTATTCTTTGGGCCCTATGTTTTTAGGCTACTCCTGCCTGCCTCACTCCCATTCCCTTTGTGATATGTGTCCTCTGATTTGAGGCCACATGTGCTGGGTTCCGCACCTTTCGATGATGTGGCCCCACTGGAGGGAAGACAGTCCTGACTGGTTCCCATCCCCTTGCAGATGTGGGCCCTCAGGTGAGAGTCTGATCCTGGCTGGGTTCCTCACCCTTCTGTGAGGTGGGCCCTCTGCTGTGAGGTCAATCATGCCTGTCTGGCACACGTCACCTTGGTGACGTGGGCCCTCTGGTGGCAGTTGGAGTGTGCTGGGATCCTCCTCCCCTCGGTGATGAGGGCCCTCTTGCCTTAGGCCATAACTGCTGGGCTCCCCACATTTTCTGATGTGCGCCAAGTGAGTGAGGACACTCTTGCCAGGTTCCCATCCCCATGGGGATATGGGCCTTCTGCTCTGAGGTCAAAACGGCTGGCTTGCTCACAGTACCATGATGTGGGCCCTCTGCTGCGAGTTCACTCCGGCAAGGATCCCTTATCATCGGTGCTCTGAGCCGCCTGCTGGGAGGTTCCAACTGCTGGATTCCTCAACTTCTTTATTCTATGTGCCCTCTGTTGTGAGGCTCCTCCTGCCTGCCTCACTGCCAGCCCCTTGGTGATGGCTGTCCTATGGCTTGAGACCACATGTGCTGCATTCCTCACCTTTCGATGATGTGGCCCCACTCGTGTGAGGACACTCCTGCCTGGTTCCCATCCCCTTGGTGAGGTGGGCCCTCTGGCGAGAGTCTAATCCTGGCTGGTTTCCTCAACGTTCTGTGAGGTGGGCCCTCTGCTGTGAGGTCACTCCTGCCTGGCTGGCACACATCACCTTGGAGACGTGAGCTCTCTGGTGGCAGTTGGAGCGTGCAGGGTGCCTCCTCCTCTCGGTGATGACGGCCCTCTGGCGTCAGGCCCTAAATGGTGGGCTCCCCACATTTTCTGATGTGCGCCCAGTGGTGCGAGGACACTCCAGCCAGGTTCCCATTCCCATGGGGATGTGGGCCTTCTGTGCTGAGGTCCCAACGCCTGGGTTGCTCACAGTTTTACGATGTGGGCCCTCTGCTGTGAGTTCACTGTGGCCTGGATCCCATAGCCTTGGTGTTCTGGGCCGCCTGCTGGAAGGTCTAAATGCTGGAATCCTCATGTTTTTTATATTATGTGCCCTGTGTTGTGAGGCTACTCCTGCCTGCCTCACTCCAAGGCCCTTGGTGATGTGGGTCCTCTGGTTTGAGGACACATGTGCTGGGTTCCTCACCTTAAGATGATGAGGCCCCACTTGTGTGAGGATAATCCTGACTGGTTCCCATCCCCTTTGTGATGTGGGCCCTCTGGTAAGAGTCTGATCCTGGCTGGGTTCCTCACCCATCTGTGAGGTGCGCCCTCTACTATCAGGTAACTCTTGCCTGGCTTGCTCACCTCGCCTTGTTGACATGAGTCCTCTGGTGGCACTTGGACCCTGCTGGGAGCCTCCTCACCTCTGTGATGAGGGCCCTCTGACGTCAGGCCCTAACTGCTGGGCTCCCCAACTTTTCTTAGTGAGCCCAGTGATGCTCGGGCACTCCTCTTAGGTTCCCATCTCCATGGGGATGTGGGCCTTCTGCTCTGAGGTTCCAACGGCTGGGTTGATCACAATTTCATGATGTGGGCTCTCTGGTCTTAGTTCACTGTGGCCTGGATCCCATAGCCTCTGTGCTCTTGGCTGCCTGCTGGGAGGTTCTAACTGCTCGATTCCTCAACTTTTGTATTCTATGGGTCCTGTGTTGTGATGCTCCTCCTGCCTGCCTCACTCGCAACCCCTTCGTGATGTGGGTCTTCTGGTTTGAGGCCACATGTGCTGGGTTCTGCAACTTTCAATGATGTGGCCCCACTGGTGTGAGGACACTCCTGCCTGGTTCCCATCCCCTTGGTGATGTGGGCCTTCTGGTGACAGTCTTATCCTGGCTGGGTTCCTCACTCTTCTGTGAGGTAGACCCTCTGCTGTGAGGTCAATCCTGCCTGACTTGCACACATCACCTTGGCAACGTGGGCCCTCTGTTGGCACATGGAACCTGCTGGGAGCCTCCTCCCCTCGGTGATGACGGCCCTCTAGCATCAGGCCCTAACTGCTGGGCTCCCCACGTTTTCTGATGTGAGCCCAGTGTTGCCAGGACACTCCTGTCAGGTTCCCATCCCCATGGGGATGTGGGCTTTCTGCTCTGAGGTCCCAACGCCTGGGTTGCTCACAGTTTCATGATGTGGGCTCTCTGGTGTTAGTTCACTCCTGCCTGCATCCCATAGCTTCTGTGCTCTCGGCCGCCTGCTGGGAGGTTCCAAATGCTGGATTCCTCACCTTTTTTATTCTTTGGGCCCTCTGTTTTTAGGCTACTCCTACCTGCCTCACTCCCATCCCCTTTGTGATGTATGTCCTCTGATATGAGGCCACATGTGCTGGGTTCCTCACCTTTCGATGATGTGGCCCCACTGGTGGGAGGACAGTCCTGACTGGTTCCCATCCCCTTGGTGTTGTGGGCCCTCTGGTGAGAGTCTCATCCTGCCTCGGTTCCTCACCCTTCTGTGAGATAGGCCCTCTGCTGTGAGGTCACTACTGCCTGGCTGGCGCATGCCACCTTGTAGACGTGGGCCCTCTGTTGGCAGTTGAAACCTGCTGGGAGTCTCCTCCCTTCAGTTATGAGGGACCCTGGCGTCAGGCCCTAACTGCCGGGCTCCTAACATTTTCTGATATGTGCTAAGTGGTGCAAAGCCACTCCTGCCAGGTTCCCATCCCAATGGGGATGTGGGCCTTCTGTTCTGAGGTCCCAACGGCTGGGCTGATCACAGGTCCATGATGTGGGTCCTCTGCTGTGAGTTCACTGTGGCCTGGATCCCATAGCCTCGGTGCTCTGGGCCACTTGCTGGGAGGTTCCAACTGCTGGATTCCTCAACTTTTATATTCTATGGACCCTGTGTTGTGAGGCCGGTCCTGCCAGCCTCATTCCGAACCCCTTGGTGATGTGGTTCCTCTGGTTTGAGGCTACATGTGCTGGGATCCTCACCGTTCGATGATGTTGTCCCACTGGTGTGGGGACACTCCTGCCTGGTTCCCATCCCCTTGGTGATGTGGGCCCTCTGGTGAGAGTCTGATCCTGGCTGTGTTCCTCACCCTTCTGTGAGGTGGGCCCTCTGCTGTGAGGTCACTCCTGCCGGGCTGGCACACATCGCCTTGGCGACGTTGGCCCTCTGTTGGCAGCTGGAGCCTGCTGGGAGCCTCCTCCTCTCAGTGATGAGTGCCCTCTAGCGTCAGGCCCTAACTTCTGAGCACCCCACGTTTTCTGATGTGAGCCCAGTGATGCCAGGACACTCCTGTCATGTTCCCATCACCATGGGGATGTGGGCCTTCTGCTCTGAGGTCCCAATGTCTGGGTTGCTCACAGTTTCATGATGTGGGCTGTCTGGTGTTAGTTCACTCCGGCCTGGATCCCATAGCCTCTGAGCTCTGGGCCGCCTGCTGGGAGGTTCCAAATGCTGGATTCCTCACCTTTCTTATTTTTGGGCCCTCTGTTATGAGGCTCCTCCTGCCTGCCTCACTCCCAGCCCCTTGGTGATGGGTGTCCTATGGTTTGAAGCCACATGTTCTGGGTTCCTCACCTTTAGATGATGTGGCCCTACTCATGTGAGGACACTCCTGCCTGGTTCCAATCCATTTGGTGATGTGGGCCCTCTGGTGCGAGTCTGATCCTGACTGGGTTCGTCACACTTCTCTGAGGTGGGCCCTCTGCTGTGAGGTCATTCGTGCCTGGTTGGCACACATCACCTTGGCGACGTCAGCCCTCTGGTGGCAGTTGGAGCCTGCTGGGAGCCTCCTTCCCTTGGTGATGAGGGTCCTCTGGCATCAGGCCCTAACTGCTGGTCTCCCAAAATTTTCTGATACGTTCTCAGTGGTGCGAGGACACTCCTACCAGATTTCCATCCCCATGGGGATGTGGGCCTCTTGCTCTGAGGTCCCAATGGCTGGGTTGCTCAGTTTCATGACATGGGCCCTCTTCTGTGAGTTCACTGTGGCCTGGATCCCATAGCCTCGGTGCTCTGGGCCGCCTGCTGGGAGGTTCCAACTGCTGGATTCCTCACTTTTTTATTCTATGGGCCCAGTGTTGTGAGGCTACTCCTGCCTGTCTCACTCCGAGGCCCTTGGTGATGTGGGTCCTCTGGTTTGAGGACACATGTGCTGAGTACCTCACCTTTAGATGATGTGGCCCCACTGGTGTGAAGACACTCCTGCCTGGTTACCATCCCCTTGGTGATGTGGGCCCTCTGGTGAGAGTCTGATGTTGGCTGGGTTTCTCACCCTTCTGTAAGGTGGAACCTCTGCTGTGAGGTAACTCCTGCCTGGCTTGCTCACGTTGCCTTGGCAATGTGAGCCCTCAGGTGGCAGTTAAACCTGCTGGGAATCTCCTCCCCTCAGTTATGAGAGCTCTGGATAAAACACATATGCCCTTTTTTGCCAAGTCCATTATTTTCCAAGTTCTGTCTCTTTCCTATGCTTTAAGAGCGACTCCCGTGTACCTTCTGAAATCGGTTTCCAGCAATTCTGCCCCGCATTCAAGTCCTCTTCGCAGCCTTACTTCAGTATAATTTTGGATGATAGCTGTCATTTATAACTCCGCAGGTTTGTGAATTACAGTGTCCCTGAGCTCCTTTCTTCAACGCGATTTCTTGTGAGCTGGCCGCAAAACTGCAGGATCTCTTCAGGCCCTAATCTAGTTCCAGCACGGCATGCGGAGCCTTTGGTTCATTCGTCTTCCTGGTGGGAAATGAGAGTTAAATTTGCCCGTCCAGACACCTCCAGCTAGTCTCTCATTGGTTCTCCCTATTCCTGTTGAATTTCCGCAGAAATTGTACACTGGGCCAAACAGGAGGTTAAAGGCACTGACTCTCCAAGTGGGAAGAGTGTTAGTAAAGCGTCTGGAATGTTGCACCCGAGTACCAGGGGACAAAAACTGAGACGCATTTGAACACGTTTCCCGATCACATGGTGGATCATACTCTGGGTTCCACATGCATGGTTTAGCTGAAGGAAGAATCCCTTAAACCTGGAGAGTTGAGACCCGTGGAATGGGTACCATGCAATATGACTTCAAAGGGTCTTCATTTGCTCACCGAACCTCTCCAATCCTATCACTGCTGCGTTTATGCCCCTGTACACACGCTTGATTCTCTTTTGCAGACATAGAAATCCATAGGTTTTAAGATACTTGCTAGTCAGGTACATTCTTAGGCGTTTAATATGCGGTGTTGAGTCCATTTTGTTGAGCAAGGAGTAGCTCTTGTCTATTCCATATTTGGCTTAAGGAACTTTATCTGTGCTCATTTCAATCTCTGGTTTTATGCAGCACCCCAACTCACCTTTCCCCTTAAGCAAGCATAAGTTGGTTTTCTAAATTTGAGACCCTGTTCTGTTTTGGAATTCAGTTCCTGTGTAGCCAAGTTTACATTCCGTGTATTAGTGATATCTTATGATGTTTCTTTTTCTGTGTGACTTATTTTAGTTACAATCATCGTACCTGAATCCACTCATTATGCTGCTACGGGCCTGATGACATAGATTTCATTGCTGAGTGATACTGCATTGTACGTAAGTACCACAAGTTCTTTATCCATTTTTCACTTTCTGTGATACTGAACTTGTACGGTAAATGAGGTTCTTGTAAACAGAGGCGTCCCAAACTTTGGGGTGGCTGTGTCTTTTTGATTTTAATTTCCCTAAGCTATAGGACCATAAGTGGAAGTGCCCTAGGCTCTGTTGCTTTGTTTTTTAGATGTTTCAGGAAACACCATACACTTCTCCCGAGTGTCTGTTGGCAATTTTCATCCCGCCCATCAGCATAACAAGGCTCCCAGTTCTCCATGGCCTGTCCTGCCTTTCTGGATTTTACACTTTTTTCAGATGGTCCTTTTGACCGGGGGGAAGTGAGACTTCATTGTACTGCAGATTTGCTTTGCAAGCTTGCTTGGTTGGCCAAAAAGGGCGTATGCGTTTTTTCCTGAATATATTCAGGAAAAAACGCATACGCCCTTTTTGGCCAAGTTCATCATTGTGGACGTTCTGCCTCTTTTCCTATGCTTTCAATGCAATTCCAGTCTACCTCCTGAAATCGGTTTCCTGCAATTCTGCCCCGCTTTCAAGTCCTCTTGGCAGCCTTACTTCAGTATATTTTTGGACGATAGCTGTCATTTATAACTCTGCAGGTTTGTGCATTACAGTGCCCCTGAGCTCCTTTCTTCAACTGGCTTTCTTGTGAGCTGG
Organism: Delphinus delphis; assembly: GCF_949987515.2. Lineage (NCBI taxonomy): Eukaryota > Metazoa > Chordata > Mammalia > Artiodactyla > Delphinidae > Delphinus > Delphinus delphis. The sequence goes on from NW_027192850.1 coordinate 119,268, forward strand.
CCGCAACACCGCAGGATGGCTTCAGGCCCTAATCTGGTTCCGGCACGGCACGCTGAGCCTTTGGTTATTTCCTCTTCCTGGTGGGAAATGAGAGTTAAATTGGCCCGTCCAGACACCTCCAGCTAGTCTCTCATTGGTTCTCGCTATTCCTGTTCATCTTCCGCAGAAATTGCAAACTGGGCCCAACAGGAGGTTAAAGGCGCTGACTCTCCAATTCGGGAGAGTGTTAGTAAAGCATCTGGAATGTTGCACCCGGGTACCAGGGTACGAAAACTGAGACGTATTTGAACACGTCTCCCGATCACATGGTTGAACATACTCGAGGTTCCACATGCATGTTTTAGCTGAAGGAAGAATACCTTAAACCTGTGTAGTTGAAACCCGTGGAATGGGTACCATGCAATATGACTTCAAAGGGTCTTCATTTGCTCACCGAACCTCTCCAATCCTATCACTGCTCTGTTTACACCCCTGTGCACATGCTTGATTCTCTTTCGGAGACATAGCAATCCATAGGTTTTAAGATACTTACTAGTCAGGTACATTCTTAGGCGTTTAATATGGGGTGTTGAGTCCATTTCGTTGAGCAAGGAGTAGCTCTTGACTATTCCATATTTGGCTTAAGGAACTTTATCTGTGCTCATTTCAGTCTCTGGTTTTATGCAGCACCCCAACTCACCTTTCCCCTTAAGCAAGCATAAGTTGGTTTTCTAAATTTGAGACCCTGTTCTGTTCTGTAATTCAGTTCCTGTGTAGCCAAGTTTACATTCCGTGTATTACTGATATCTTATGATGTTTCTTTTTCTGTGTGACTTATTTCAGTTAGAATCATCATACCTGAATCCACTCATTGTGCTGCTAAGGGCCTGATGACATAGAGTTCATTGCTGAGTGATATTGCTTTGTAAGTAAATACCACAACTTCTTTATCCATTTTTCACTTTCTGCGATGTTGAACTTGTACTGTAAACGAGGTTCTTGTAAACAGAGGCGTCCCAAACTTTGGGGTGGCTGTGTCTTTTTGAATTTAATTTCCCTAAGCTATAGGACCATAAGCGGAAGTGCCCTAGGCTCTGTTGCTTTGTTTTTTAGATGTTTCAGGAAACACCATACACTTTTCCCAAGTGTCTGGTGGCAATTTACATCCCGCACATCATCATAACAAGGCTGCCAGTTCTCCATGGCCTGTCCTGCCTTTCTGGATTTTACACTTTTTTCAGATGGCCCTTTTGACCGGGGGGAAGTGAGACTTCATTGTAGTGCAGATTTCCTTTGCAAGCTTGCTTGGTTGGCCAAAAAGGGCGTATGCGTTTTTTCCTGAATATATTCAGGAAAAAACGCATACGCCCTTTTTGGCCAAGAGCATCATTGTGGACATTCTGCCTCTTTTCCTATGCTTTCAATGCAATTCCAGTCTACCTCCTGAAATCGGTTTCCTGCAATTCTGCCCCGCTTTCAAGTCCTCTTGGCAGCCTTACTTCAGTATATTTTTGGACGATAGCTGTCATTTATAACTCTGCAGGTTTGTGAATTACAGTGCCCCTGAGCTCCTTTCTTCAACTCGCTTTCTTGTGACCTGGCCACAACACCGCAGGATGGCTTCAGGCCCTAATCTGGTTCCGGCACGGCACGCTGAGCCTTTGGCTATTTCCTCTTCCTGGTGGGAAATGAGAGTTAAATTTGCCCGTCCAGACACCTCCAGCTAGTCTCTCATTGGTTCTCGCTATTCCTGTTCATCTTCCGCAGAAATTGCAAACTGAGCCAAACAGGAAGTTAAAGGCGCTGACTCTCCAAGTGGGGAGAGTGTTAGTAAAGCATCTGGAATGTTGCACCCGAGTACCAGGGGAGGAAACCTGAGACATATCTGAACACGTCTCCCGTTCACACGGTTGATCATACTCTGGGTTCCACATGCATGTTTTAGCTGAAGGAAGAATACCTTAAACCTAGAGAGTTGAGACCCGTGTAATGGGTACCATGCAATATGACTTCAAAGGGTCTTCATTTGCTCACCGAACCTCTCCAATCCTATCACTGCTGCGTTTATGCCCCTGTACACACGCTTGATTCTCTTTTGGAGACATAGCAATCCATAGGTTTTAAGATACTTACTAGTCAGGTACATTCTTAGGCGTTTAATATGGGGTGTTGAGTCCATTTCGTTGAGCAAGGAGTAGCTCTTGTCTATTCCATATTTGGCTTAAGGAACTTTATCTGTGCTCATTTCAATCTCTGGTTTTATACAGCATCCCAACTCACCTTTCCCCTTAAGTAAGCATAAGTTGGTTTTCTAAATTTGAGACCCTGTTCTGTTTTGGAATTCAGTTCCTGTGTAGCCAAGTTTACATTCCGTGCATTACTGATATCTTATGATGTTTCTTTTTCTGTGTGACTTATTTCAGTTAGAATCATCGTACCTCAATCCACTCATTATGCTGCTATGGGCCTGATGACATAGATTTCATTGCTGAGTGATACTGCATTGTACATAAGTACCACAAGTTCTTTATCCATTTTTCACTTTCTGTGATATTGAACTTGTGCGGTAAACGAGGTTCTTGTAAACAGAGGCGTCCCAAACTTTGGGGTGGCTGTGTCTTTTTGATTTTAATTTCCCTAAGCTGTAGGGCCATAAGTGGAAGTGCCCTAGGCTCTGTTGCTTTGTTTTTTATATGTTTCAGGAAACACCATACACTTCTCCCGAGTGTCTGTTGGCAATTTCCATCCCGCCCCTCAGCATAACAAGGCTCCCAGTTCTCCATGGCCTGTCCTGCCTTTCTGGATTTTACACTTTTTTCAGATGGCCCTTTTGACCGGGGGGAAGTGAGACTTCATTGTAGTGCAGATTTCCTTTGCAAGTTTGCTTGCTTGGCCAAAAAGGGCGTATGCGTTTTTTCCTGAATATATTCAGGAAAAAACGCATACTCCCTTTTTGGCCAAGTGCATCATTGTGGATGTTCTGCCTCTTTTCCTATGCTTTCAATGCAATTCCAGTCTACCTCCTGAAATCGGTTTCCTGCAATTCTGACCCGCTTTCAAGTCCTCTTGGCAGCCTTACTTCAGCATATTTTTGGACGATAGCTGTCATTTATAACTCTGCAGGTTTGTGAATTACAGTGGCCCTGAGCTCCTTTCTTCAACTCGCTTTCTTTTGAGCTGGTCGCAACACCGCAGGATGGCTTCAGGCCCTAATCTGGTTCCGGCTCGGCACGCTGAGCCTTTGGTTAATTCCTTTTCCTGGTGGGAAATGAGAATTAAATTTGCCCGTCCAGACACCTCCAGCTAGTCTCTCATTGATTCTCCCTATTCCTGTTCATCTTCCGCAGAAATTGCAAACTGGGCCAAGCAGGAGGTTAAAGGCGCTGACTCTCCAAGTGTGGAGAGTGTTAGTAAAGCGTCTGGAATGTTGCACCCGAGTACCAGGGGAAGAAAACTGAGACATATTTGAACACGTCTCCCGATCACATAGATGATCATACTCTAGGTTCCACATGCATGTTTTAGCTGAAGGAAGAATACCTAAAACCTGGGTAGTTGAAACCCGTGGAATGGGTACCATGCAATATGACTTCAAAGGGTCTTCATTTGCTCACCGAACCTCTCCAATCCTATCACTGCTGCGTTTATGCCCCTGTACACACGCTTGATTCTCTTTCGGAGACATAGCAATCCATAGGTTTTAAGATACTTACTAGTCAGGTACATTATTAGGCGTTTAATATGTGGTGTTGAGTCCATTTCGTTGAGCAAGGAGTAGCTCTTGTCTATTCCATATTTGGCTTAAGGAACTTTATCTGTGCTCATTTCAATCTCTGGTTTTATGCAGCACCCCAACTCACCTTTCCCCTTAAGCAAGCATAAGTTGGTTTTCTAAATTTGAGACCCTGTTCTGTTTTGGAATTCAGTTCCTGTGTAGCCAAGTTTACATTCCGTGTATTAGTGATATCTTATGATGTTTCTTTTGCTGTGTGACTTATTTCAGTTAGAATCATCATACCTGAATGCACTCATTATGCTGCTACGGGCCTGATGACATAGATTTCATTGCTGAGTGATACTGCATTGTACATAAGTACCACAAGTTCTTTATCCATGTTTCACTTTCTGTGATATTGAACTTGTACGGTAAACGAGGTTCTTGTAAACAGAGGCGTCCCAAACTTTGGGGTGGCTGTGTCTTTTTGATTTTAATTTCCCTAAGCTATAGGACCATAAGCGGAAGTGCCCTAGGCTCTGTTGCTTTGTTTTTTAGATGTTTCAGGAAACACCATACACTTCTCCCGAGTGTCTGTTGGCAATTTACTCCTGCCCATCAGCATAACAAGGCTCCCAGTTCTCCATGGCTTGTCCTGCCTTTCTGGATTTTACACTTTTTTCAGATGGCCCTTTTGACCGGGGGGAAGTGAGACTTCATTGTAGTTCAGATTTCCTTTGCAAGCTTGCTTGGTTGTCCAAAAAGGGCGTATGCGTTTTTTCCTGAATATATTCAGGAAAAAACGCATACGCCCTTTTTGGCCAAGTACATCATTGTGGACGTTCTGCCTCTTTTCCTATGCTTTCAGTGCAATTCCACTCTACCTCCTGTAATCGGTTTCCTACAATTCTGCCCCGCTTTCAAGTCCTCTTGGCAGCCTTACTTCAGTATATTTTTGGACGATAGCTGTCATTTATAACTCTGCAGGTTTGTGAATTACAGTGCCCCTGAGCTCCTTTCTTCAACTCGCTTTCTTTTGAGCTGGCCACAACACCGCAGGATGGCTTCACGCCCTAATCTGGTTCCGGCACGGCACGCTGAGCCTTTGGTTATTTCCTCTTCCTGGTGGGAAATGAGAGTTAAATTTGCCCGTCCAGACACCTCGAGCTAGTCTCTCATTGGTTTTCCCTATTCCTGTTCATCTTCCGCAGAAATTGCCAACTGAGCCAAACAGGAGGTTAAAAGCGCTGACTCTCCAAGTGGGGAGAGTGTTAGTAAAGCGTCTGGAATGTTGCACCCGAGTACCAGGGGAGGAAAACTGAGACATATTTGAACACGTCTCCCGTTCACATGGTTGATCATACTCTAGGTTCCACATGCATGTTTTAGCTGAAGGAAGAATACCTTAAACCTGGAGAGTTGAGACCCGTGTAATGGGTACCATGCAATATGACTTCAAAGGGTCTTCATTTGCTCACCGAACCTCTCCAATCCTATCACTGCTGCGTTTATGCCCCTGTACACACGCTTGATTCTCTTTTGGAGACATAGCAATCCATAGGTTTTAAGATACTTACTAGTCAGGTACATTCTTAGGCGTTTAATATGGGGTGTTGAGTCCATTTCAATGAGCAAGGAGTAGCTCTTGTCTATTCCATATTTGGCTTAAGGAACTTTATCTGTGCTCATTTCAATCTCTGGTTTTATGCAGCACCCCAACTCACCTTTCCCCTTAAGCAAGCATAAGTTGGTTTTCTAAATTTGAGACCCTGTTCTGTTCTGTAATTCAGTTCCTGTGTAGCCAAGTTTACATTCTGTGTATTACTGATATCTCATGATGTTTCCTTTTCTGTGTGACTTATTTCAGTTAGAATCATCATACCTGAATCCACTCATTGTGCTGCTAAGGGCCTGATGACATAGATTTCATTGCTGAGTGATATTGCTTTGTAAGTAAATACCACAACTTCTTTATCCATTTTTCACTTTCTGCGATGTTGAACTTGTACTGTAAACGAGGTTCTTGTAAACAGAGGCGTCCCAAACTTTGGGGTGGCTGTGTCTTTTTGATTTTAATTTCCCTAAGCTATAGGACCATAAGTGGAAGTGCCCTAGGCTCTGTTGCTTTGTTTTTTAGATGTTTCAGGAAACACCATACACTTCTCCCGAGTGGCTGTTGGCAATTTACATCCCGCCCATCAGCATAACAAGGCTCCCAGTTCTCCATGGCCTGTCCTGCCTTTCTGGATTTTACACTTTTTTTAGATGGCCCTTTTGACCGGGGGGAAGTGAGACTTCATTGTAGTGCAGATTTCCTTTGCAAGCTTGCTTGGTTGTCCAAAAAGGGCGTATGCGTTTTTTCCTGAATATATTCAGGAAAAAACGCATACGCCCTTTTTGGCCAAGAGCATCATTGTGGACGTTCTGCCTCTTTTCCTATGCTTTCAATGCAATTCCAGTCTACCATCTGAAATCGGTTTCCTGCAATTCTGCCCCGCTTTCAAGTCCTCTTGGCAGCCTTACTTCAGTATATTTTTGGACGATAGCTGTCATTTATAACTCTGCAGGTTTTGAATTATAGTGCCCCTGAGCTCCTTTCTTCAAGTCTCTTTCTTGTGAGCTGGCCGCAATACCGCAGGATGGCTTCAGGCCCTAATCTGGTTCCGGCACGGCACGCTGAGCCTTTGGTTATTTCCTCTTCCTGTTGGGAAATGAGAGTTAAATTTGCCCGTCCAGACACCTCCAGCTAGTCTCTCATTGGTTCTCCCGATTCCTGTTCAACTTCCACAGAAATTGCAAACTGGGCCAAACAGGAGGTTAAAGGCGCTGACTCTCCAAGTCGGGAGAGTGTTAGTAAAGCGTCTGGAATGTTGCACCCGAGTACCAGGGTACGAAAACTGAGACATATTTGAACATGTCTCCCGTTCACATGGTTGATCATACTCTGGGTTCCACATGCATGTTTTAGCTGAAGGAAGAATACCTTAAACCTGGAGAGTTGAGACCCGTGCAATGGGTACCATGCAATATGACTTCAAAGGGTCTTCATTTGCTCACCGAACCTCTCCAATCCTATCACTGCTGCGTTTATGCCCCTGTACACATGCTTGATTCTCTTTTGGAGACATAGCAATCCATAGGTTTTAAGGTACTTACTAGTCAGGTACATTCTTAGGCGTTTAATATGGGGTTTTGAGTCCATTTCGTTGAGCAAGGAGTAGCTCTTGTCTATTCCATATTTGGCTTAAGGAACTTTATCTGTGCTCATTTCAATCTCTGGTTTTATGCAGCACCCCAACTCACCTTTCCCCTTAAGCAAGCATAAGTTGGTTTTCTAAATTTGAGACCCTGTTCTGTTTTGGAATTCAGTTCCTGTGTAGTCAAGTTTACATTCCGTGTATTAGTGATATCTTATGATGTATCTTTTGCTGTGTGACTTATTTCAGTTAGAATCATCATACCTGAATGCACTCATTATGCTGCTAAGGGCCTGATGACATAGATTTCATTGCTGAGTGATACTGCATTGTACATAAGTACCACAAGTTCTTTATCCATTTTTCACTTTCTGTGATATTGAACTTGTACGGTAAACGAGGTTCTTGTAAACAGAGGCGTCCCAAACTTTGGGGTGGCTGTGTCTTTTTGATTTTAATTTCCCTAAGCTATAGGACCATAAGCGGAAGTGCCCTAGGCTCTGTTGCTTTGTTTTTTAGATGTTTCAGGAAACACCATACACTTCTCCCGAGTGTCTGTTGGCAATTTACATCCTGCCCATCAGCATAACAAGGCTCCCAGTTCTCCATGGCTTGTCCTGCCTTTCTGGATTTTAGACTTTTTTCAGATGGCCCTTTTCACCGGGGGGAAGTGAGACTTCATTGTAGTGCAGATTTCCTTTGCAAGTTTGCTTGGTTGGCCAAAAAGGGCGTATGCGTTTTTTCCTGAATATATTCAGGAAAAAACGCATACGCCCTTTTTGGCCAAGTGCATCATTGTGGACGTTCTGCCTCTTTTCCTATGCTTTCAATGCTATTCCAGTGTACCTACTGAAATCGGTTTCCTGCAATTCTGCCCCGCTTTCAACTCCTCTTGGCAGCCTTACTTCAGTATATTTTTGGACGATAGCTGTCATTTATAACTCTGCAGGTTTGTGAATTACAGTGCCCCTGAGCTCCTTTCTTCAACTCGTTTTCTTGTGACCTGGCCGCAACACCGCAGGATGGCTTCAGGCCCTAATCTGGTTCCGGCATGGCACGCTGAGCCTTTGGTTAATTCCTCTTCCTGGTGGGAAATGAGAGTTAAATTTGCCCGTCCAGACACCTCCAGCTAGTCTCTCATTGGTTCTCCCTATTCCTGTTCATCTTCCGCAGAAATTGCAAACTGGGCCAAACAGGAGGTTAAAGGGACTGACTCTCCAAGTCGGGAGAGTGTTAGTAAAGCATCTGGAATGTTGCACCCGAGTACCAGGGGAAGAAAACTGAGACATATTTGAACACGTCTCCCGATCACATGGTTGATCATACTCTAGGTTCCACATGCATGTTTTAGCTGAAGGAAGAATACCTTAAACCTGGGTAGTTGAAACCCGTGGAATGGGTACCATGCAATATGACTTCAAAGGGTCTTCATTTGCTCACCGAACCTCTCCAATCCTATCACTGCTGCGTTTTTGCCCCTGTACACATGCTTGATTCTCTTTCGGAGACATAGCAATCCATAGGTTTTAAGATACTTACTAGTCAGGTACATTCTTAGGCGTTTAATATGCGGTGTGGAGTCCATTTCGTTGAGCAAGGAGTAGCTCTTGTCTATTCCATATTTGGCTTAAGGAACTTTATCTGTGCTCATTTCAATCTCTGGTTTTATGCAGCACCCCAACTCACCTTTCCCCTTAAGCAAGCATATGTTGGTTTTCTAAATTTGAGACCCTGTTCTGTTCTGTAATTCAGTTCCTGTGTAGCCAGGTTTACATTCCGTGTATTACCGATATCTTATGATGTTTCTTTTTCTGTGTGACTTATTTCAGTTAGAATCATCATACCTGAATCCACTCATTGTGCTGTTAGGGGCCTGATGACATAGATTTCATTGCTGAGTGATATTGCTTTGTAAGTAAATACCACAACTTCTTTATCCATTTTTCACTTTCTGCGATGTTGAACTTGTACTGTAAATGAGGTTCTTGTAAACAGAGGCGTCCCAAACTTTGGGGTGGCTGTGTCTTTTTGATTTTAATTTCCCTAAGCTATAGGACCATAAGTGGAAGTGCCCTAGGCTCTGTTGCTTTGTTTTTTAGATGTTTCAGGAAACACCATACACTTGTCCCGAGTGTCTGTTGGCAATTTACATCCCGCCCATCAGCATAACAAGGCTCCCAGTTCTCCATGGCCTGTCCTGCCTTTCTGGATTTTACACTTTTTTCAGATGGCCCTTTTGACCGGGGGGAAGTGAGACTTCATTGTAGTGCAGATTTCCTTTGCAAGCTTGCTTGGTTGGCCAAAAAGGGCGTATGCGTTTTTTCCTGAATATATTCAGGAAAAAACGCATACGCCCTTTTAGGCCAAGTGCATCATTGTGGACGTTCTGCCTCTTTTCCTACGCTTTCAATGCAATTCCAGTCTACCTCCTGAAATCGGTTTCCTGCAATACTGCCCCGCTTTCAAGTCCTCTTGGCAGCCTTACTTCAGTATATTTTTGGACGAGAGCTGTCATTTATAACTCTGCAGGGTTGTGAATTACAGTGCCCCTGAGCTCCTTTCTTCAACTCGCTTTCTTTTGAGCTGGCTGCAACACCGCAGGATGGCTTCAGGCCCTAATCTGGTTCCGGCACAGCACGCTGAGCCTTTGGTTAATTCCTCTAACTGGTGGGAAATGAGAGTTAAATTTGACCGTCCAGACACCTCCAGCTAGTCTTTCATTGGTTCTCCCTATTCCTGTTCATCTTCCGCAGAAATTGCAAACTGGGCCAAACAGGAGGTTAAAGGCGCTGACTCTCCAAGTGGGGAGAGTGTTAGTAAAGCGTCTGGAATGTTGCACCCGAGTACCAGGGTACGAAAACTGAGACATATTTGAACACGTCTCCCGTTCACACTGTTGATCATACTCTGGGTTCCACATGCATGTTTTAGCTGAAGGAAGAATACCTTAAACCTGGAGCGTTGAGACCCGTGTAATGGGTACCATGCAATATGACTTCAAAGGGTCTTCATTTGCTCACCGAACCTCTCCAATCCTATCACTGCTGCATTTATGCCCCTGTACACATGCTTGATTCTCTTTTGGAGACATAGCAATCCATAGGTTTTAAGATACTTACTAGTCAGGTACATTGTTAGGCGTTTAATATGGGGTGTTGAGTCCATTTCGTTGAGCAAGGAGTAGCTCTTGTCTATTCCATATTTGGCTTAAGGAACTTTATCTGTGCTCATTTCAATCTCTGGTTTTATGCAGCACCCCAACTCACCTTTCCCCTTAAGCAAGCAGCAGTTGGTTTTCTAAATTTTGACCCTGTTCTGTTCTGTAATTCAGTTCCTGTGTAGCCAAGTTTACATTCCGTGTATTACTGATATCTTATGATGTTTCTTTTTCTGTGTGACTTATTTCAGTTAGAATCATCGTACCTGAATCCACTCGTTTTGCTGCTAAGGGCCTGATGACATAGATTTCATTGCTGAGTGATATGGCTTTGTAAGTAAATACCACAAGTTCTTTATCCATTTTTCACTTTCTGCGATTTTGAACTTGTACTGTAAACGAGGTTCTTGTAAACAGAGGCGTCCCAAACATTGGGGTGGCTGTGTCTTTTTGATTTTAATTTCCCTAAGCTATAGAACCATAAGTGGAAGTGCCCTAGGCTCTGTTGCTTTGTTTTTTAGATGTTTCAGGAAACACCATACACTTCACCGGAGTGTCTGTTGGCAATTAACATTCCGCCCATCAGCATAACAAGGCTCCCAGTTCTCCATGGCCTGTCCTGCCTTTCTGGATTTTACACTTTTTTCAGATGGCCCTTTTGACCGGGGGGAAGTGAGACTTCATTGTAGTGCAGATTTCCTTTGCAAGTTTGCTTGGTTGGCCAAAAAGGGCGTATGCGTTTTTTCCTGAATATATTCAGGAAAAAACGCATACGCCCTTTTTGGCCAAGTGCATCATTGTGGACGTTCTGCCTCTTTTCCTATGCTTTCAATGCAATTCCAGTCTACCTCCTGAAATCGGTTTCCTGCAATTCTGCCCCGCTTTCAAGTCCTCTTGGCAGCCTGACTTCAGTATATTTTTGGACGATAGCTGTCATTTATAACTCTGCAGGTTTGTGAATTACAGTGCCCCTGAGCTCCTTTCTTCAACTCGCTTTCTTGTGACCTGGCCGCAACACGGCAGGATGGCTTCAGGCCCTAATCTGGTTCCGACACGTCTCGCTGAGCCTTTGGTGAATTCCTCTTCCTGGTGGGAAATGAGAGTTAAATTTGCCCGTCCAGACACCTCCAGCTAGTGTCTCATTGGTTCTCGCTATTCCTGTTCATCTTCTGCAGAAATTGCAAACTGGGCCAAACAGGAGGTTAAAGGGACTGACTCTCCAAGTCGGAAGAGTGTTAGTAAAGCGTCTGGAATGTTGCACCCGAGTACCAGGGTACGAAAACTGAGACATATTTGAACACGTCTCCCGTTCACACGGTTGATCATACTCTGGGTTCCACATGCATGTTTTAGCTGAAGGAAGAATACCTTAAACCTGGAGAGTTGAGACCCGTGTAATGGGTACCATGCAATATGACTTCAAAGGGTCTACATTTGCTCACCGAACCACTCCAATCCTATCACTGCTGCATTTATGCCCCTGTACACACGCTTGATTCTCTTTTGGAGACATAGCAATCCATAGGTTTTAAGATACTTACTAGTCAGGTACATTATTAGGCGTTTAATATGGGGTGTTGAGTCCATTTCGTTGAGCAAGGAGTAGCTCTTGTCTATTCCATATTTGGCTTAAGGAACTTTATCTGTGCTCATTTCAATCTCTGGTTTTATGCAGCACGCCAACTCACCTTTCCCCTTAAGCAAGCATAAGATGGTTTTCTAAATTTGAGACCCTGTTCTGTTTTGGAATTCAGTTCCTGTGTAGCCAAGTTTACATTCCGTGTATTAGTGATATCTTATGATGTTTCTTTTGCTGTGTGACTTATTTCAGTTAGAATCATCATACCTGAATCCACTCATTATGCTGCTACGGGCCTGATGACATAGATTTCATTGCTGAGTGATACTGCATTGTACGTAAGTACCACAAGTTCTTTATCCAATTTTCACTTTCTGTGATATTGAACTTGTACGGTAAACGAGGTTCTTGTAAACAGAGGCGTCCCAAACTTTGGGGTGGCTGTGTCTTTTTGATTTTAATTTCCCTAAGCTATAGGACCATAAGTGGAAGTGCCCTAGGCTCTGTTGCTTTGTTTTTTAGATGTTTCAGGAAACACCATACACTTCTTCCAAGTGTCTGTTGGCAATTTACATCCCACCCATCAGCATAACAAGGCTCCCAGTTCTCCATGGCCTGTCCTGCCTTTCTGGATTTTACACTTTATTCAGATGGCCCTTTTGACCAGGGGGAAGTGAGACTTCATTGTAGTGCAGATTTCCTTTGCAAGCTTGCTTGTTTGGCCAAAAAGGGCGTATGCGTTTTTTCCTGAATATATTCAGGAAAAAACACATACGCCCGTTTTGGCCAAGTGCATCATTGTGGACGTTCTGCCTCTTTTCCTATGCTTTCAATGCAATTCCAGTCTACCTCCTGAAATCGGTTTCCTGCAATTCTGCCCCGCTTTCAAGTCCTCTTGGCAGCCTTACTTCAGTATATTTTTGGACGATAGCTGTCATTTATAACTCTGCAGGTTTGTGAATTACAGTGCCCCTGAGCTCCTTTCTTCAACTCGCTTTCTTTTGAGCTGGCCGCAACACCGCAGGATGGCTTCAGGCCCTAATCTGGTTCTGGCACGGCACGCTGAGCCTTTGGTTAATTCCTCTTCCTGGTGGGAAATGAGAGTTAACTTTGCCCGTCCAGACACCTCCAGCTAGTCTCTCATTGGTTCTCCCTATTTCTGTTCATCTTCTGCAGAAATTGTAAACTGGGCCAAAAGGAGGTTAAAGGCGCTGACACTCCAAGTGGGGAGAGTGTTAGTAAAGCGTCTGGAATGTTGCACCCGAGTACCAGGGCAGGAAAACTGAGACATATTTGAACACGTCTCCCGTTCACACGGTTGATCATACTCTGGGTTCCATATGCATGTTTTAGCTGTAGGAAGAATACCTTAAACCTGGAGAGTTGAGACCCGTGCAATGGGTACCATGCAATATGACTTCAAAGGGTCTTCATTTGCTCACTGAACCTCTCCAATCCTATCACTGCTGCGTTTATGCCCCTGTACACACGCTTGATTCTCTTTTGGAGACATAGCAATCCATAGGTTTTAAGATACTTACTAGTCAGGTACATTCTTAGGCGTTTAATATGGGGTGTTGAGTCGATTTCGTTGAGCAAGGAGTAGCTCTTGTCTATTCCATATTTAGCTTAAGGAACTTTATCTGTGCTCATTTCAATCTCTGGTTTTATGCAGCACCCCAACTCGCCTTTCCCCTTAAGCAAGCATAAGTTGGTTTTCTAAATTTGAGACCCTGTTCTGTTTTGGAATTCAGTTCCTGTGTAGCCAAGTTTACATTCGATGTATTACTGATATCTTATGATGTTTCTTTTTCTGTGTGACTTATTTCAGTTAGAATCATCATACCTGAATCCACTCATTGTGCTGCTAAGGGCCTGATGACATAGATTTCATTGCTGAGTGATATTGCTTTGTAAGTAAATACCACAACTTCTTTATCCATTTTTCACTTTCTGCGATTTTGAACTTGTACTGTAAACGAGGTTCTTGTAAACAGAGGCGTCCCAAACATTGGGGTGGCTGTGTCTTTTTGATTTTAATTTCCCTAATCTATAGGACCATAAGTGGAAGTGCCCTAGGCTCTGTTGCTTTGTTTTTTAGATGTTTCAGGAAACACCATACACTTCTCCCGAGTGTCTGTTGGCAATTTACATACCACCCATCAGCATAACAAGGCTCCCAGTTCTCCATGGCCTGTCCTGCCTTTCTGGATTTTACACTTTATTCAGATGGCCCTTTTGACCAGGCGGAAGTGAGACTTCATTGTAGTGCAGATTTCCTTTGCAAGCTTGCTTGGTTGGCCAAAAAGTGCGTATGCGTTTTTTCCTGAATATATTCAGGAAAAAATGCATACGCCTTTTTTGCCAAGTGCATCATTGTGGACGTTCTGCCTCTTTTCCTATGCTTGAAATGTAATTCCAGTCTACCTCCTGAAATCGGTTTCCTGCAATTCTGCCCCGCTTTCAAGTCCTCTTGGCAGCCTTACTTCAGTATATTTTTGGACGATAGCTGTCATTTATAACTCTGCAGGTTTGTGCATTACAGTGCCCCTGAGCTCCTTTCTTCAACTCGCTTTCTTTTGAGCTGGCCGCAACACCTCAGGATGGCTTCAGGCCCTAATCTGGTTCTGGCACGGCACGCTGAGCCTTTGGTTAATTCCTCTTCCTGGTGGGAAATGAGAGTTAAATTTGCCCGTCCAGACACCTCCAGCTAGTCTCCCATTGGTTCTCCCTATTCCTGTTCATCTTCCGCAGAAATTGTAAACTGGGCCAAACAGGAGGTTAAAGGCGCTGACTCTCCAAGTGGGGAGAGTGTTAGTAAAGCGTCTGGAATGTTGCACCCGAGTACCAGGGGAGGAAAACTGAGACATATTTGAACACGTCTCCCGTTCACACGGTTGATCATACTCTGGGTTCCACATGCATGTTTTAGCTCTAGGAAGAATACCTTAACCCTGGAGAGTTGAGACCCGTGGAATGGGTACCATGCAATATGACTTCAAAGGGTCTTCATTTGCTCACCGAACCTCTCCAATCCTATCACTGCTGCGTTTATGCCCCTGTACACATGCTTGATTCTCTTTTGGAGACATATCAATCCATAGGTTTTAAGATACTTACTAGTCAGGTACATTCTTAGGCGTTTAATATGGGGTGTTGAGTCCATTTCGTTGAGCAAGGAGTAGCTCTTGTCTATTCCAGATTTGGCTTAAGGAACTTTATCTGTGCTCATTTCAATCTCTGGTTTTATGCAGCACCCCAACTCACCTTTCCTCTTAAGCAAGCATAAGTTGGTTTTCTAAATTTGAGACCCTGTTCTGTTTTGTAATTCAGTTCCTGTGTAGCCAAGTTTACATTCCGTGTATTAGTGATATCTTATGATGTTTCTTTTTCTGTGTGACTTATTTCAGTTAGAATCATTGTACCTGAATCCACTCATTATGCTGCTACGGGCCTGATGACATAGATTTCATTGCTGAGTGATACTGCATTGTACGTAAGTACCACAAGTTCTTTATCCATTTTTCACTTTCTGTGATATTGAACTTGTACGGCCAACGAGGTTCTTGTAAACAGAGGCGTCCCAAACTTTGGGGTGGCTGTGTCTTTTTGATTTTAATTTCCCTAAGGTATAGGACCATAAGTGGAAGTGCCCTAGGCTCTGTTGCTTTGTTTTTTAGATGTTTCAGGAAACACCATACAATTCTCCCAAGTGTCTGTTGGCAATTTACATCCCGCCCATCAGCATAACAAGGCTCCCTGTTCTCCATGGCCTGTCCTGCCTTTCTGGATTTTACACTTTTTTCAGATGGCCCTTTTGACCGGGGGGAAGTGAGACTTCATTGTAGTGCAGATTTCCTTTGCAAGTTTGCTTGGTTGGCCAAAAAGGGCGTATGCGTTTTTTCCTGAATATATTCAGGAAAAAACGCATACGCCCTTTTTAGCCAAGTGCATCATTGTGGACGTTCTGCCTCTTTTCCTATGCTTTCAATGCAATTCCAGTCTACCTCCTGAAATCGGTTTCCTGCAATTCTGCCCCGCTTTCAAGTCCTCTTGGCAGCCTTACTTCAGTATATTTTTGGACGATAGCTGTCATTTATAACTCTGCAGGTTTGTGAATTACAGTGCCCCTGAGCTCCTTTCTTCAACTCGCTTTCTTGTGACCTGGCAGCAACACCGCAGCATGGCTTCAGGCCCTAATCTGGTTCCGGCACGGCACGCTGAGACTTTGGTTAATTCCTCTTCCTGGTTGGAAATGAGAGTTAAATTTGCCCGTCCAGACACCTCCAGCTAGTCTCTCATTGGTTCTCGCTATTCCTGTTCATCTTCCGCAGAAATTGCAAACTGGGCCAAACAGGAGGTTAAAGGTGCTGACTCTCCAAGTGGGGAGAGTGTTAGTAAAGCGTCTGGAATGTTGCACCCGAGTACCAGGGGAGGAAAACTGAGACATATTTGAACACGTCTCCCGTTAACATGGTTGATCGTACTCTGGGTTCCACATGCATGTTTTAGCTGAAGGAAGAATACCTTAAACCTGGAGAGTTGAGACCCGTGTAATGGGTACCATGCAATATGACTTCAAAGGGTCTTCATTTGCTCACCGAACCTCTCCAATCCTATCACTGCTGCGTTTATGCCCCTGTACACACGCTTGATTCTCTTTTGGAGACATAGCAATCCATAGGTTTTAAGATACTTACTAGTCAGGTACATTCTTAGGCGTTTAATATGGGGTGTTGAGTCCATTTCAATGAGCAAGGAGTAGCTCTTGTCTATTCCATATTTGGCTTAAGGAACTTTATCTGTGCTCATTTCAATCTCTGGTTTTATGCAGCACCCCAACTCACCTTTCCCCTTAAGCAAGCATAAGTTGGTTTTCTAAATTTGAGACCCTGTTCTGTTCTGTAATTCAGTTCCTGTGTAGCCAAGTTTACATTCCGTGTATTACTGATATCTCATGATGTTTCTTTTTCTGTGTGACTTATTTCAGTTAGAATCATCATACCTGAATCCACTCATTGTGCTGCTAAGGGCGTGATGACATAGATTTCATTGCTGAGTGATATTGCTTTGTAAGTAAATACCACAACTTCTTTATCCATTTTTCACTTTCTGCGATGTTGAACTTGTACTGTAAACGAGGTTCTTGTAAACAGAGGCGTCCCAAACTTTGGGGTGGCTGTGTCTTTTTGATTTTAATTTCCCTAAGCTATAGGACCATAAGTGGAAGTGCCCTAGGCTCTGTTGCTTTGTTTTTTAGATGTTTCAGGAAACACCATACACTTCTCCCGAGTGTCTGTTGGCAATTTACATCCCGCCCATCAGCATAACAAGGCTCCCAGTTCTCCATGGCCTGTCCTGCCTTTCTGGATTTTACACTTTTTTCAGATGGCCCTTTTGACCGGGGGGAAGTGAGACTTCATTGTAGTGCAGATTTCCTTTGCAAGCTTGCTTGCTTGTCCAAAAAGGGCGTATGCGTTTTTTCCTGAATATATTCAGGAAAAAATGCATACGCCCTTTTTGGCCAAGAGCATCATTGTGGACGTTCTGCCTCTTTTCCTATGCTTTCAATGCAATTCCAGTCTACCTTCTGAAATCGGTTTCCTGCAATTCTGCCCCGCTTTCAAGTCCTCTTGGCAGCCTTACTTCAGTATATTTTTGGACGATAGCTGTCATTTATAACTCTGCAGGTTTTGAATTACAGTGCCCCTGAGCTCCTTTCTTCAAGTCTCTTTCTTGTGAGCTGGCCGCAATACCGCAGGATGGCTTCAGGCCCTAATCTGGTTCCGGCACGGCACGCTGAGCCTTTGGTTATTTCCTCTTCCTGTTGGGAAATGAGAGTTAAATTTGCCCGTCCAGACACCTCCAGCTAGTCTCTCATTGGTTCTCCCGATTCCTGTTCATCTTCCACAGAAATTGCAAACTGGGCCAAACAGGAGGTTAAAGGCGCTGACTCTCCAAGTCGGGAGAGTGTTAGTGAAGCGTCTGGAATGTTGCACCCGAGTACCAGGGTACGAAAACTGAGACATATTTGAACATGTCTCCCGTTCACATGGTTGATCATACTCTGGGTTCCACATGCATGTTTTAGCTGAAGGAAGAATACCTTAAACCTGGAGAGTTGAGACCCGTGCAATGGGTACCATGCAATATGACTTCAAAGGGTCTTCATTTGCTCACCGAACCTCTCCAATCCTATCACTGCTGCGTTTATGCCCCTGTACACATGCTTGATTCTCTTTTGGAGACATAGCAATCCATAGGTTTTAAGGTACTTACTAGTCAGGTACATTCTTAGGCGTTTAATATGGGCTTTTGAGTCCATTTCGTTGAACAAGTAGTAGCTCTTGTCTATTCCATATTTGGCTTAAGGAACTTTATCTGTGCTCATTTCAATCTCTGGTTTTATGCAGCACCCCAACTCACCTTTCCCCTTAAGCAAGCATAAGATGGTTTTCTAAATTTGAGACCCTGTTCTGTTTTGGAATTCAGTTCCTGTGTAGCCAAGTTTACATTCCGTGTATTAGTGATATCTTATGATGTTTCTTTTGCTGTGTGACTTATTTCAGTTAGAATCATCATACCTGAATGCACTCATTATGCTGCTACGGGCCTGATGACATAGATTTCATTGCTGAGTGATACTGCATTGTACATAAGTACCACAAGTTCTTTATCCATTTTTCACTTTCTGTGATATTGAACTTGTACGGTAAACGAGGTTCTTGTAAACAGAGGCGTCCCAAACTTTGGGGTGGCTGTGTCTTTTTGATTTTAATTTCCCTAAGCTATAGGACCATAAGCGGAAGTGCCCTAGGCTCTGTTGCTTTGTTTTTTAGATGTTTCAGGAAACACCATACACTTCTCCCGAGTGTCTGTTGGCAATTTACATCCTGCCCATCAGCATAACAAGGCTCCCAGTTCTCCATGGCTTGTCCTGCCTTTCTGGATTTTACACTTTTTTCAGATGGCCCTTTTCACCGGGGGGAAGTGAGACTTCATTGTAGTGCAGATTTCCTTTGCAAGTTTGCTTGGTTGGCCAAAAAGGGCGTATGCGTTTTTTCCTGAATATATTCAGGAAAAAACGCATACGCCCTTTTTGGCCAAGTGCATCATTGTGGACGTTCTGCCTCTTTTCCTATGCTTTCAATGCTATTCCAGTGTACCTCCTGAAATCGGTTTCCTGCAATTCTGCCCCGCTTTCAAGTCCTCTTGGCAGCCTTACTTCAGTATATTTTTGGACGATAGCTGTCATTTATAACTCTGCAGGTTTGTGAATTACAGTGCCCCTGAGCTCCTTTCTTCAACTCGTTTTCTTGTGACCTGGCCGCAACACCGCAGGATGGCTTCAGGCCCTAATATGGTTCCGGCACGGCACGCTGAGCCTTTGGTTAATTCCTCTTCCTGGTGGGAAATGAGAGTTAAATTTGCCCGTCCAGACACCTCCAGCTAGTCTCTCATTGGTTCTCCCTATTCCTGTTCATCTTCCGCAGAAATTGCAAACTGGGCCAAACAGGAGGTTAAAGGGACTGACTCTCCAAGTCGGGAGAGTGTTAGTAAAGCATCTGGAATGTTGCACCCGAGTACCAGGGGAGGAAAACTGAGACATATTTGAACACGTCTCCCGATCACATGGTTGATCATACTCTAGGTTCCACATGCATGTTTTAGCTGAAGGAAGAATACCTTAAACCTGGGTAGTTGAAACCCGTGGAATGGGTACCATGCAATATGACTTCAAAGGGTCTTCATTTGCTCACCGAACCTCTCCAATCCTATCACTGCTGCGTTTTTGCCCCTGTACACATGCTTGATTCTCTTTTGGAGACATAGCAATCCATAGGTTTTAAGATACTTACTAGTCAGGTACATTCTTAGGCGTTTAATATGCGGTGTGGAGTCCATTTCGTTGAGCAAGGAGTAGCTCTTGTCTATTCCATATTTGGCTTAAGGAACTTTATCTGTGCTCATTTCAATCTCAGGTTTTATGCAGCACCCCAACTCACCTTTCCCCTTAAGCAAGCATATGTTGGTTTTCTAAATTTGAGACCCTGTTCTGTTCTGTAATTCAGTTCCTGTGTAGCCAGGTTTACATTCCGTGTATTACCGATATCTTATGATGTTTCTTTTTCTGTGTGACTTATTTCAGTTAGAATCATCATACCTGAATCCACTCATTGTGCTGTTAGGGGCCTGATGACATAGATATCATTGCTGAGTGATATTGCTTTGTAAGTAAATACCACAACTTCTTTATCCATTTTTCACTTTCTGCGATGTTGAACTTGTACTGTAAACGAGGTTCTTGTAAACAGAGGCGTCCCAAACTTTGGGGTGGCTGTGTCTTTTTGATTTTAATTTCCCTAAGCTATAGGACCATAAGTGGAAGTGCCCTAGGCTCTGTTGCTTTGTTTTTTAGATGTTTCAGGAAACACCATACACTTGTCCGGAGTGTCTGTTGGCAATTTACATCCCGCCCATCAGCATAACAAGGCTCCCAGTTCTCCATGGCCTGTCCTGCCTTTCTGGATTTTACACTTTTTTCAGATGGCCCTTTTGACCGGGGGGAAGTGAGACTTCATTGTAGTGCAGATTTCCTTTGCAAGCTTGCTTGGTTGGCCAAAAAGGGCGTATGCGTTTTTTCCCGAATATATTCAGGAAAAAACGCATACGCCCTTTTAGGCCAAGTGCATCATTGTGGACGTTCTGCCTCTTTTCCTACGCTTTCAATGCAATTCCAGTCTACCTCCTGAAATCGGTTTCCTGCAATTCTGCCCCGCTTTCAAGTCCTCTTGGCAGCCTTACTTCAGTATATTTTTGGACGAGAGCTGTCATTTATAACTCTGCAGGTTTGTGAATTACAGTGCCCCTGAGCTCCTTTCTTCAACTCGCTTTCTTTTGAGCTGGCTGCAACACCGCAGGATGGCTTCAGGCCCTAATCTGGTTCCGGCACAGCACGCTGAGCCTTTGGTTAATTCCTCTAACTGGTGGGAAATGAGAGTTAACTTTGCCCGTCCAGACACCTCCAGCTAGTCTCTCATTGGTTCTCCCTATTCCTGTTCATCTTCCGCAGAAATTGCAAACTGGGCCAAATAGGAGGTTAAATGCGCTGACTCTCCAAGTGGGGAGAGTGTTAGTAAAGCGTCTGGAATGTTGCACCCGAGTACCAGGGCAAGAAAACTGAGACATATTTGAACACGTCTCCCGTTCACACGGTTGATCATACTCTGGGTTCCATATGCATGTTTTAGCTGTAGGAAGAATACCTTAAACCTGGAGAGTTGAGACCCGTGCAATGGGTACCATGCAATATGACTTCAAAGGGTATTCATTTGCTCACGGAACCTCTCCAATCCTATCACTGCTGCGTTTATGCCCCTGTACACACGCTTGATTCTCTTTTGGAGACATAGCAATCCATAGGTTTTAAGATACTTACTAGTCAGGTACATTCTTAGGCGTTTAATATGGGGTGTTGAGTCGATTTCGTTGAGCAAGGAGTAGCTCTTGTCTATTCCATATTTAGCTTAAGGAACTTTATCTGTGCTCATTTCAATCTCTGGTTTTATGCAGCACCCCAACTCACCTTTCCCCTTAAGCAAGCATAAGTTGGTTTTCTATATTTGAGACCCTGTTCTGTTTTGGAATTCAGTTCCTGTGTAGCCAAGTTTACATTCGATGTATTACTGATATCTTATGATGTTTCTTTTTCTGTGTGACGTCTTTCAGTTAGAATCATCATACCTGAATCCACTCATTGTGCTGCTAAGGGCCTGATGACATAGATTTCATTGCTGAGTGATATTGCTTTGTAAGTAAATACCACAACTTCTTTATCCATTTTTCACTTTCTGCGATTTTGAACTTGTACTGTAAACGAGGTTCTTGTAAACAGAGGCGTCCCAAACTTTGGGGTGGCTGTGTCTTTTTGATTTTAATTTCCCTAATCTATAGGACCATAAGTGGAAGTGCCCTAGGCTCTGTTGCGTTGTTTTTTAGATGTTTCAGGAAACACCATACACTTCTCCCGAGTGTCTGTTGGCAATTTACATACCACCCATCAGCATAACAAGGCTCCCAGTTCTCCATGGCCTGTCCTGCCTTTCTGGATTTTACACTTTATTCAGATGGCCCTTTTGACCAGGCGGAAGTGAGACTTCATTGTAGTGCAGATTTCCTTTGCAAGCTTGCTTGGTTGGCCAAAAAGTGCGTATGCGTTTTTTCCTGAATATATTCAGGAAAAAATGCATACGCCCTTTTTGGCCAAGTGCATCATTGTGGACGTTCTGCCTCTTTTCCTATGCTTGAAATGTAATTCCAGTCTACCTCCTGAAATCGGTTTCCTGCAATTCTGCCCCGCTTTCAAGTCCTCTTGGCAGCCTTACTTCAGTATATTTTTGGACGATAGCTGTCATTTATAACTCTGCAGGTTTGTGCATTACAGTGCCCCTGAGCTCCTTTCTTCAACTCGCTTTCTTTTGAGCTGGCCGCAACACCTCAGGATGGCTTCAGGCCCTAATCTGGTACTGGCACGGCACGCTGAGCCTTTGGTTAATTCCTCTTCCTGGTGGGAAATGAGAGTTAAATTTGCCCGTCCAGACACCTCCAGCTAGTCTCTCATTGGTTCTCCCTATTCCTGTTCATCTTCCGCAGAAATTGTAAACTGGGCCAAACAGGAGGTTAAAGGCGCTGACTCTCCAAGTGGGGAGAGTGTTAGTAAAGCGTCTGGAATGTTGCACGCGAGTACCAGGGGAGGAAAACTGAGACATATTTGAACACGTCTCCCGTTCACACGGTTGATCATACTCTGGGTTCCACATGCATGTTTTAGCTCTAGGAAGAATACCTTAACCCTGGAGAGTTGAGACCCGTGTAATGGGTACCATGCAATATGACTTCAAAGGGTCTTCATTTGCTCACCGAACCTCTCCAATCCTATCACTGCTGCGTTTATGCCCCTGTACACATGCTTAATTCTCTTTTGGAGACATAGCAATCCATAGGTTTTAAGATACTTACTAGTCAGGTACATTCTTAGGCGTTTAATATGGGGTGTTGAGTCCATTTCGTTGAGCAAGGAGTAGCTCTTGTCTATTCCAGATTTGGCTTAAGGAACTTTATCTGTGCTCATTTCAATCTCTGGTTTTATGCAGCACCCCAACTCACCTTTCCCCTTAAGCAAGCATAAGATGCTTTTCTAAATTTGAGACCCTGTTCTGTTCTGTAATTCAGTTCCTGTGTAGCCAGGTTTACATTCCGTGTATTACTGATATCTTATGATGTTTCTTTTTCTCTGTGACTTATTTCAGTTAGAATCATCATACCTGAATCCACTCGTTGTGCTGCTAAGGGCCTGATGACATAGATTTCATTGCTGAGTGATATTGCTTTGTAAGTAAATACCACAACTTCTTTCTCCATTTTTCACTTTCTGCGATGTTGAACTTGTACTGTAAACGAGGTTCTTGTAAACAGAGGCGTCCCAAACTTTGGGGTGGCTGTGTCTTTTTGATTTTAATTTCCCTAAGCTATAGGACCATAAGTGGAAGTGCCCTAGGCTCTGTTGCTTTGTTTTTCAGATGTTTCGGGAAACACCATACACTTCTCCCGAGTGTCTGTTGGCAATTTACATCCCGCCCATCAGCATAACAAGGCTCCCGGTTCTCCATGGCCTGTCCTGCCTTTCTGGATTTTACACTTTTTTCAGATGGCCCTTTTGACCGGGGGGAAGTGAGACTTCATTGTAGTTCAGATTTCCTTTGCAAGCTTGCTTGGTTGGCCAAAAAGGGCGTATGCGTTTTTTCCTGAATATATTCAGGAAAAAACGCATACGCCCTTTTTGGCCAAGTACATCATTGTGGACGTTCTGCCTCTTTTTTTATGCTTTCAGTGCAATTCCACTCTACCTCCTGAAATCGGTTTCCTACAATTCTGCCCCGCTTTCAAGTCCTCTTGGCAGCCTTACTTCAGTATATTTTTGGACGATAGCTGTCATTTATAACTCTGCAGGTTTGTGAATTACAGTGCCTCTGAGCTCCTTTCTTCAACTCGCTTTCTTTTGAGCTGGCCACAACACCGCAGGATGGCTTCACGCCCTAATCTGGTTCCGGCACGGCACGCTGAGCCTTTGGTTATTTCCTCTTCCTGGTGGGAAATGAGAGTTAAATTTGCCCGTCCAGACACCTCCAGCTAGTCTCTCATTGGTTTTCCCTATTCCTGTTCATCTTCCGCAGAAATTGCCAACTGAGCCAAACAGGAGGTTAAAAGCGCTGACTCTCCAAGTGGGGAGAGTGTTAGTAAAGCATCTGGAATGTTGCACCCGAGTACCAGGGGAGGAAAACTGAGACATATTTGAACACGTCTCCCGTTCACATGGTTGATCATACTCTGGGTTCCACATGCATGTTTTAGCTGAAGGAAGAATACCTTAAACCTGGAGAGTTGAGACCCGTGTAATGGGTACCATGCAATATGACTTCAAAGGGTCTTCATTTGCTCACCGAACCTCTCCAATCCTATCACTGCTGCGTTTATGCCCCTGTACACACGCTTGATTCTCTTTTGGAGACATAGCAATCCATAGGTTTTAAGATACTTACTAGTCAGGTACATTCTTAGGCGTTTAATATGGGGTGTTGAGTCCATTTCAAAGAGCAAGGAGTAGCTCTTGTCTATTCCATATTTGGCTTAAGGAACTTTATCTGTGCTCATTTCAATCTCTGGTTTTATGCAGCACCCCAACTCACCTTTCCCCTTAAGCAAGCATAAGTTGGTTTTCTAAATTTGAGACCCTGTTCTGTTCTGTAATTCAGTTCCTGTGTAGCCAAGTTTACATTCCGTGTATTACTGATATCTCATGATGTTTCTTTTTCTGTGTGACGTATTTCAGTTAGAATCATCATACCTGAATCCACTCATTGTGCTGCTAAGGGCCTGATGACATAGATTTCATTGCTGAGTGATATTGCTTTGTAAGTAAATACCACAACTTCTTTATCCATTTTTCACTTTCTGCGATGTTGAACTTGTACTGTAAACGAGGTTCTTGTAAACAGAGGCGTCCCAAACTTTGGGGTGGCTGTGTCTTTTTGATTTTAATTTCCCTAAGCTATAGGACCATAAGTGGAAGTGCCCTAGGCTCTGTTGCTTTGTTTTTTAGATGTTTCAGGAAACACCATACACTTCTCCCGAGTGTCTGTTGGCAATTTACATCCCGCCCATCAGCATAACAAGGCTCCCAGTTCTCCATGGCCTGTCCTGCCTTTCTGGATTTTACACTTTTTTCAGATGGCCCTTTTGACCGGGGGGAAGTGAGACTTCATTGTAGTGCAGATTTCCTTTGCAAGCTTGCTTGCTTGTCCAAAAAGGGCGTATGCGTTTTTTCCTGAATATATTCAGGAAAAAACGCATACGCCCTTTTTGGCCAAGAGCATCATTGTGGACGTTCTGCCTCTTTTCCTATGCTTTCAATGCAATTCCAGTCTACCTTCTGAAATCGGTTTCCTGCAATTCTGCCCCGCTTTCAAGTCCTCTTGGCAGCCTTACTTCAGTATATTTTTGGACGATAGCTGTCATTTATAACTCTGCAGGTTTTGAATTACAGTGCCCCTGAGCTCCTTTCTTCAAGTCTCTTTCTTGTGAGCTGGCCGCAATACCGCAGGATGGCTTCAGGCCCTAATCTGGTTCCGGCACGGCACGCTGAGCCTTTGGTTATTTCCTCTTCCTGTTGGGAAATGAGAGTTAAATTTGCCCGTCCAGACACCTCCAGCTAGTCTCTCATTGGTTCTCCCGATTCCTGTTCATCTTCCACAGAAATTGCAAACTGGGCCAAACAGGAGGTTAAAGGCGCTGACTCTCCAAGTCGGGAGAGTGTTAGTAAAGCGTCTGGAATGTTGCACCCGAGTAGCAGGGTACGAAAACTGAGACATATTTGAACATGTCTCCCGTTCACATGGTTGATCATACTCTGGGTTCCACATGCATGTTTTAGCTGAAGGAAGAATACCTTAAACCTGGAGAGTTGAGACCCGTGCAATGGGTACCATGCAATATGACTTCAAAGGGTCTTCATTTGCTCACCGAACCTCTCCAATCCTATCACTGCTGCGTTTATGCCCCTGTACACATGCTTGATTCTCTTTTGGAGACATAGCAATCCATAGGTTTTAAGGTACTTACTAGTCAGGTACATTCTTAGGCGTTTAATATGGGGTTTTGAGTCCATTTCGTTGAGCAAGTAGTAGCTCTTGTCTATTCCATATTTGGCTTAAGGAACTTTATCTGTGCTCATTTCAATCTCTGGTTTTATGCAGCACCCCAACTCACCTTTCCCCTTAAGCAAGCATAAGTTGGTTTTCTAAATTTGAGACCCTGTTCTGTTTTGGAATTCAGTTCCTGTGTAGCCAAGTTTACATTCCGTGTATTAGTGATATCTTATGATGTTTCTTTTGCTGTGTGACTTATTTCAGTTAGAATCATCATACCTGAATGCACTCATTATGCTGCTACGGGCCTGATGACATAGATTTCATTGCTGAGTGATACTGCATTGTACATAAGTACCACAAGTTCTTTATCCATTTTTCACTTTCTGTGATATTGAACTTGTATGGTAAACGAGGTTCTTGTAAACAGAGGCGTCCCAAACTTTGGGGTGGCTGTGTCTTTTTGATTTTAATTTCCCTAAGCTATAGGACCATAAGCGGAAGTGCCCTAGGCTCTGTTGCTTTGTTTTTTAGATGTTTCAGGAAACACCATACACTTCTCCCGAGTGTCTGTTGGCAATTTACATCCTGCCCATCAGCATAACAAGGCTCACAGTTCTCCATGGCTTGTCCTGCATTTCTGGATTTTACACTTTTTTCAGATGGCCCTTTTCACCGGGGGGAAGTGAGACTTCATTGTAGTGCAGATTTCCTTTGCAAGTTTGCTTGGTTGGCCAAAAAGGGCGTATGCGTTTTTTCCTGAATATATTCAGGAAAAAACGCATACGCCCTTTTTGGCCAAGTGCATCATTGTGGACGTTCTGCCTCTTTTCCTATGCTTTCAATGCTATTCCAGTGTACCTACTGAAATCGGTTTCCTGCAATTCTGCCCCGCTTTCAAGTCCTCTTGGCAGCCTTACTTCAGTATATTTTTGGACGATAGCTGTCATTTATAACTCTGCAGGTTTGTGAATTACAGTGCCCCTGAGCTCCTTTCTTCAACTCGTTTTCTTGTGACCTGGCCGCAACACCGCAGGATGGCTTCAGGCCCTAATCTGGTTCCGGCATGGCACGCTGAGCCTTTGGTTAATTCCTCTTCCTGGTGGGAAATGAGAGTTAAATTTGCCCGTCCAGACACCTCCAGCTAGTCTCTCATTGGTTCTCCCTATTCCTGTTCATCTTCCGCAGAAATTGCAAACTGGGCCAAACAGGAGGTTAAAGGGACTGACTCTCCAAGTCGGGAGAGTGTTAGTAAAGCATCTGGAATGTTGCACCCGAGTACCAGGGGAGGAAAACTGAGACATATTTGAACACGTCTCCCGATCACATGGTTGATCATACTCTAGTTTCCACATGCATGTTTTAGCTGAAGGAAGAATACCTTAAACCTGGGTAGTTGAAACCCGTGGAATGGGTACCATGCAATATGACTTCAAAGGGTCTTCATTTGCTCACCGAACCTCTCCAATCCTATCACTGCTGCGTTTTTGCCCCTGTACACATGCTTGATTCTCTTTCGGAGACATAGCAATCCATAGGTTTTAAGATACTTACTAGTCAGGTACATTCTTAGGCGTTTAATATGCGGTGTGGAGTCCATTTCGTTGAGCAAGGAGTAGCTCTTGTCTATTCCATATTTGGCTTAAGGAACTTTATCTGTGCTCATTTCAATCTCTGGTTTTATGCAGCACCCCAACTCACCTTTCCCCTTAAGCAAGCATATGTTGGTTTTCTAAATTTGAGACCCTGTTCTGTTCTGTAATTCAGTTCCTGTGTAGCCAGGTTTACATTCCGTGTATTACCGATATCTTATGATGTTTCTTTTTCTGTGTGACTTATTTCAGTTAGAATCATCACACCTGAATCCACTCATTGTGCTGTTAGGGGCCTGATGACATAGATTTCATTGCTGAGTGATATTGCTTTGTAAGTAAATACCACAACTTCTTTATCCATTTTTCACTTTCTGCGATGTTGAACTTGTACTGTAAACGAGGTTCTTGTAAACAGAGGCGTCCCAAACTTTGGGGTGGCTGTGTCTTTTTGATTTTAATTTCCCTAAGCTATAGGACCATAAGTGGAAGTGCCCTAGGCTCTGTTGCTTTGTTTTTTAGATGTTTCAGGAAACACCATACACTTGTCCCGAGTGTCTGTTGGCAATTTACATCCCGCCCATCAGCATAACAAGGCTCCCAGTTCTCCATGGCCTGTCCTGCCTTTCTGGATTTTACACTTTTTTCAGATGGCCCTTTTGACCGGGGGGAAGTGAGACTTCATTGTAGTGCAGATTTCCTTTGCAAGCTTGCTTGGTTGGCCAAAAAGGGCGTATGCGTTTTTTCCTGAATATATTCAGGAAAAAACGCATACGCCCTTTTAGGCCAAGTGCATCATTGTGGACGTTCTGCCTCTTTTCCTACGCTTTCAATGCAATTCCAGTCTACCTCCTGAAATCGGTTTCCTGCAATTCTGCCCCGCTTTCAAGTCCTCTTGGCAGCCTTACTTCAGTCTATTTTTGGACGATAGCTGTCATTTATAACTCTGCAGGTTTGTGAATTACAGTGCCCCTGAGCTCCTTTCTTCAACTCGCTTTCTTTTGAGCTGGCCGCAACACCGCAGGATGGCTTCAGGCCCTAATCTGGTTCTGGCACGGCACGCTGAGCCTTTGGTTAATTCCGCTTCCTGGTGGGAAATGAGAGTTAAATTTGACCGTCCAGACACCTCCAGCTAGTCTCTCATTGGTTCTCCCTATTCCTGTTCATCTTCTGCAGAACTTGTAAACTGGGCCAAACAGGAGGTTAAAGGCCCTGACACTCCAAGTGGGGAGAGTGTTAGTAAAGCGTCTGGAATGTTGCACCCGAGTACCAGGGGAGGAAAACTGAGACATATTTGAACACGTCTCCCGTTCACACGGTTGATCATACTCTGGGTTCCACATGCATGTTTTAGCTGTAGGAAGAATACCTTAAACCTGGAGAGTTGAGACCCGTGCAATGGGTACCATGCAATATGACTTCAAAGGGTCTTCATTTGCTCACTGAACCTCTCCAATCCTATCACTGCTGCGTTTATGCCCCTGTACACACGCTTGATTCTCTTTTGGAGACATAGCAATCCATAGGTTTTAAGATACTTACTAGTCAGGTACATTCTTAGGCGTTTAATATGGGGTGTTGAGTCGATTTCGTTGAGCAAGGAGTAGCTCTTGTCTATTCCATATTTAGCTTAAGGAACTTTATCTGTGCTCATTTCAATCTCTGGTTTTATGCAGCACCCCAACTCACCTTTCCCCTTAAGCAAGCATAAGTTGGTTTTCTATATTTGAGACCCTGTTCTGTTTTGGAATTCAGTTCCTGTGTAGCCAAGTTTACATTAGATGTATTACTGATATCTTATGATGTTTCTTTTTCTGTGTGACTTCTTTCAGTTAGAATCATCATACCTGAATCCACTCATTGTGCTGCTAAGGGCCTGATGACATAGATTTCATTGCTGAGTGATATTGCTTTGTAAGTAAATACCACAACTTCTTTATCCATTTTTCACTTTCTGCGATGTTGAACTTGTACTGTAAACGAGGTTCTTGTAAACAGAGGCGTCCCAAACTTTGGGGTGGCTGTGTCTTTTTGATTTTAATTTCCCTAATCTATAGGACCATAAGTGGAAGTGCCCTAGGCTCTGTTGCTTTGTTTTTTAGATGTTTCAGGAAACACCATACACTTCTCCCGAGTGTCTGTTGGCAATTTACATACCACCCATCAGCATAACAAGGCTCCCAGTTCTCCATGGCCTGTCCTGCCTTTCTGGATTTTACACTTTATTCAGATGGCCCTTTTGACCAGGCGGAAGTGAGACTTCATTGTAGTGCAGATTTCCTTTGCAAGCTTGCTTGGTTGGCCAAAAAGTGCGTATGCGTTTTTTCCTGAATATATTCAGGAAAAAATGCATACGCCTGTTTGCCAAGTGCATCATTGTGGACGTTCTGCCTCTTTTCCTATGCTTGAAATGTAATTCCAGTCTACCTCCTGAAATCGGTTTCCTGCAATTCTGCCCCGCTTTCAAGTCCTCTTGGCAGCCTTACTTCAGTATATTTTTGGACGATAGCTGTCATTTATAACTCTGCAGGTTTGTGCATTACAGTGCCCCTGAGCTCCTTTCTTCAACTCGCTTTCTTGTGAGCTGGCCGCAACACCTCAGGATGGCTTCAGGCCCTAATCTGGTTCTGGCACGGCATGCTGAGCCTTTGGTTAATTCCTCTTCCTGGTGGGAAATGACAGTTAAATTTGCCCGTCCAGACACCTCCAGCTAGTCTCTCATTGGTTCTCCCTATTCCTGTTCATCTTCCGCAGAAATTGTAAACTGGGCCAAACAGGAGGTTAAAGGCGCTGACTCTCCAAGTGGGGAGAGTGTTAGTAAAGCGTCTGGAATGTTGCACCCGAGTACCAGGGGAGGAAAACTGAGACATATTTGAACACGTCTCCCGTTCACACGGTTGATCATACTCTGGGTTCCACATGCATGTTTTAGCTGTAGGAAGAATACCTTAACCCTGGAGAGTTGAGACCCGTGCAATGGGTACCATGCAATATGACTTCAAAGGGTCTTCATTTGCTCACCGAACCTCTCCAATCCTATCACTGCTGCGTTTATGCCCCTGTACACATGCTTGATTCTCTTTTGGAGACATAGCAATCCATAGGTTTTAAGATACTTACTAGTCAGGTACATTCTTAGGCGTTTAATATGGGGTGTTGAGTCCATTTCGTTGAGCAAGGAGTAGCTCTTGTCTATTCCATATTTGGCTTAAGGAACTTTATCTGTGCTCATTTCAATCTCTGGTTTTATGCAGCACCCCAACTCACCTTTCCCCTTAAGCAAGCAGCAGTTGGTTTTCTAAATTTGAGACCCTGTTCTGTTTTGGAATGCAGTTCCTTTGTAGCCAAGTTTACATTCCGTGTATTAGTGATAACTTATGATGTTTCTTTTTCTGTGAGACTTATTTCAGTTAGAATCATCGTACCTGAATCCACTCATTATGCTGCTACGGGCCTGATGACATAGATTTCATTGCTGAGTGATACTGCATTGTACGTAAGTACCACAAGTTCTTTATCCATTTTTCACTTTCTGTGATATTGAACTTGTACGGTAAATGAGGTTCTTGTAAACAGAGGCGTCCCAAACTTTGGGGTGGCTGTGTCTTTTTGATTTTAATTTCCCTAAGCTATAGGACCATAAGTGGAAGTGCCCTAGGCTCTGTTGCTTTGTTTTTTAGATGTTTCAGGAAACACCATACACTTCTCCCGAGTGTCTGTTGGCAATTTACATCCCGCCCATCAGCATAACAAGGCTCCCAGTTCTCCATGGCCTGTCCTGCCTTTCTGGATTTTACACTTTTTTCAGATGGCCCTTTTGACCGGGGGGAAGTGAGACTTATTGTATTGCAGATTTCCTTTGCAAGCATGCTTGGTTGGCCAAAAAGGGCGTATGCGTTTTTTCCTGAATATATTCAGGAAAAAACGCATACGCCCTTTTTGGCCAAGTGCATCATTGTGCACGTTCTGCCTCTTTTCCTATGCTTTCAATGCAATTCCAGTCTACCTCCTGAAATCGGTTTCCTGCAATTCTGCCCCACTTTCAAGTCCTCTTGGCAGCCTTATTTCAGTATATTTTTGGACGATAGCTGTCATTTATAACTCTGTAGGTTTGTGAATTACAGTGCCCCTGAGCTCCTTTCTTCAACTCGCTTTCTTTTGAGCTGGCCGCAAAACCGCAGGATGGCTTCAGGCCCTAATTTGGTTCCGGCACGGCATGCTGAGCCTTTGGTTATTTCCTCTTCCTGGTGGGAAATGAGAGTTAAATTTGCCCGTCCAGACACCTCCAGCTAGTCTCTCATTGGTTCTCGCTATTCCTGTTCATCTTCCGCAGAAATTGCAAACTGGGCCAAACAGGAGGTTAAAGGTGCTGACTCTCCAAGTGGGGAGAGTGTTAGTAAAGCGTCTGTAATGTTGCACCCGAGTACCAGGGGAGGAAAACTGAGACATATTTGAACACGTCTCCCGTTCACACGGTTGATCATACTCTGGGTTCCACATGCATGTTTTAGCTGAAGGAAGAATACCTTAAACCTGGAGAGTTGAGACCCGTGGAATGGGTACCATGCAATATGACTTCAAAGGGTCTTCATTTGCTCACCGAACCTCTCCAATCCTATCACTGCTGCGTTTATGCCCCTGTACACACGCTTGATTCTCTTTTGGAGACATAGCAATCCATAGGTTTTAAGATACTTACTAGTCAGGTACATTCTTAGGCGTTTAATATGCGGTGTTGAGTCCATTTCGTTGAGCAAGGAGTAGCTCTTGTCTATTCCATATTAGGCTTGAGGAACTTTATCTGTGCTCATTTCAATCTCTGGTTTTATGCAGCACCCCAACTCACCTTTCCCCTTAAGCAAGCATAAGTTGGTTTTCTAAATTTGAGACCCTGTTCTGTTCTGTAATTCAGTTCCTGTGTAGCCAAGTTTACATTCCGTGTATTACTGATATCTTATGATGTTTCTTTCTCTGTGTGACTTATTTCAGTTAGAATAATCGTACCTGAATCCACTCATTATGCTGCTACGGGCCTGATGACATAGATTTCATTGCTGAGTGATACTGCATTGTACGTAAGTACCACAAGTTCTTTATCCATTTTTCACTTTCTGTGATATTGAACTTGTACGGTAAACGAGGTTCTTGTAAACAGAGGCGTCCCAAACTTTGGGGTGGCTGTGTCTTTTTGATTTTAATTTCCCTAAGCTATAGGACCATAAGTGGAAGTGCCCTAGGCTCTGTTGCTTTGTTTTTTAGATGTTTCAGGAAACACCATACACTTCTCCCGAGTGTCTGTTGGCAATTTACATCCCGCCCATCAGCATAACAAGGCTCCCAGTTCTCCATGGCCTGTCCTGCCTTTCTGGATTTTACACTTTTTTCAGATGGCCCTTTTGACCGGGGCGAAGTGAGACTTCATTGTAGTGCAGATTTCCTTTGCAAGCTTGCTTGGTTGGCCAAAAAGGGCGTATGCGTTTTTTCCTGAATATATTCAGGAAAAAACGCATACGCCCTTTTTGGCCAAGTGCATCATTGTGGACGTTCTGCCTCTTTTCCTATGCTTTCAATGCAATTCCAGTCTACCTCCTGAAATCGGTTTCCTGCAATTCTGCCCCGCTTTCAAGTCCTCTTGGCAGCCTTACTTCAGTATATTTTTGGATGATAGCTGTCATTTATAACTCTGCAGGTTTGTGAATTACAGTGCCCCTGAGCTCCTTTCTTCAACTCGCTTTCTTTTGAGCTGGCCGCAACACCGCAGGATGGCTTCAGGCCCTAATCTGGTTCCGGCACGGCACGCTGAGCCTTTGGTTATTTCCTCTTCCTGGTGGGAAATGAGAGTTAAATTTGCCCGTCCAGACACCTCCAGCTAGTCTCTCATTGGTTCTCCCTATTCCTGTTCATCTTCCGCAGAAATTGCAAACTGGGCCAAACAGGAGGTTAAAGGCGCTGACTCTCCAAGTGGGGAGAGTGTTAGTAAAACGTCTGGAATGTTGCACCCGAGTACCAGGGGAGGATAACTGAGACATATTTGAACACGTCTCCCGTTCACACGGTTGATCATACTCTGGGTTCCACATGCATGTTTTAGCTGAAGGAAGAATACCTTAAACCTGGAGAGTTGAGACCCGTGTAATGGGTACCATGCAATATCACTTAAAGGGTCTTCATTTGCTCACCGAACCTCTCCAATCCTATCACTGCTGCGTTTATGTCCCTGTACACACACTTGATTCTCTTTTGGAGACATAGCAATCCATAGGTTTTAAGATACTTACTAGTCAGGTACATTATTAGGCGTTTAATATGGGGTTTTGAGTCCATTTCTTTGAGCAAGTAGTAGCTCTTGTCTATTCCATATTTGGCTTAAGGAACTTTATCTGTGCTCATTTCAATCTCTGGTTTTATGCAGCACCCCAACTCACCTTTCCCCTTAAGCAAGCATAAGTTGGTTTTCTAAATTTGAGACCCTGTTCTGTTTTGGAATTCAGTTCCTGTGTAGCCAAGTTTACATTCCGTGTATTAGTGATATCTTATGATGTTTCTTTTGCTGTGTGACTTATTTCAGTTAGAATCATCATACCTGAATGCACTCATTATGATGCTACGGGACTGATGACATAGATTTCATTGCTGAGTGATACTGCATTGTACGTAAGTACCACAAGTTCTTTATCCATTTTTCACTTTCTGTGATATTGAACTTGTACGGTAAACGAGGTTCTTGTAAACAGAGGCATCCCAAATTTGGGGTGGATGTGTCTTTTTGATTTTAATTTCCCTAAGCTATAGAACCATAAGTGGAAGTGCCCTAGGCTCTGTTGCTTTGTTTTTTAGATGTTTCAGGAAACACCATACACTTCTCCCGAGTGTCTGTTGGCAATTTACATCCCGCCCATCAGCATAACAAGGCTCCCAGTTCTCCATGGCCTGTCCTGCCTTTCTGGATTTTACACTTTTTTCAGATGGCCCTTTTGACCGGGGGGAAGTGAGACTTCATTGTAGTGCAGATTTCCTTTGCAAGCTTGCTTGGTTGGCCAAAAAGGGCGTATGCGTTTTTTCCTGAATATATTCAGGAAAAAACGCATACGCCCTTTTTGGCCAAGTGCATCATTGTGGACGTTCTGCCTCTTTTCCTATGCTTTCAATGCAATTCCAGTCTACCTCCTGAAATCGGTTTCCTGCAATTCTGCCCCGCTTTCAAGTCCTCTTGGCAGCCTTACTTCAGTGTACTTTTGGACGATATCTGTCATTTATAACTCTGCAGGTTTGTGAATTACAGTGCCCCTGAGCTCCTTTCTTCAACTCGCTTTCTTTTGAGCTGGCCGCAACACCGCATGATGGCTTCAGGCACTAATCTGGTTCCGGCATGGGACGCTGAGCCTTTGGTTAATTCCTCTTCCTGGTGGGAAATGAGAGTTAAATTTGCCCGTCCAGACACCTCCAGCTAGTCTCTCATTGGTTCTCTTTCTTCCTGTTCATCTTCCGCAGAAATTGCAAACTGGGCCAAACAAGAGGTTAAAGGGACTGACTCTCCAAGTCGGGAGAGTGTTAGTAAAGCACCTGGAATGTTGCACCCGAGTACCAGGGTACGAAAACTGAGACATGTTTGAACACGTCTCCGAGCACATGGTTGATCATACTCTAGGTTCCACATGCATGTTTTAGCTGAAGGAAGAATACCTTAAACCTGGGTAGTTGAAACCCGTGGAATGGGTACCATGCAATATGACTTCAAAGGGTCTTCATTTGCTCACCGAACCTCTCCAATCCTATCACTGCTGCGTTTATGCCCCTGTACACATGCTTATTCTCTTTCGGAGACATAGCAATCCATAGGTTTTAAGATACTTACTACTCAGGTACATTCTTAGGTGTTTAATATGCGGTGTTGAGTCCATTTCGTTGAGCAAGGAGTAGCTCTTGTCTATTCCATATTTGGCTTAAGGAACTTTATCTGTGCTCATTTCAATCTCTGGTTTTATGCAGCACCCCAACTCACCTTTACACTTAAGCAAGCATAAGTTGGTTTTCTAAATTTGAGACCCTGTTCTGTTGTGTAATTCAGTTCCTGTGTAGCCAAGTTTACATTCCGTGTATTACCGATATCTTATGATGTTTCTTTTTCTGTGAGACTTATTTCAGTTAGAATCACCATACCTGAATCCACTCACTATGCTGCTACGGGCCTGATGACTTAGATTTCATTGCTGAGTGATATTGCTTTGTAAGTAAATACCACAACTTCTTTATCCATTTTTCACTTTCTGCGATGTTGAACTTGTACTGTAAACGAGGTTCTTGTAAACAGAGGCGTCCCAAACTTTGGGGTGGCTGTGTCTTTTTGATTTTAATTTCCCTAAGCTATAGGACCATAAGTGGAAGTGCCCTAGGCTCTGTTGCTTTGTTTTTTAGATGTTTCAGGAAACACCATACACTTCTCCCGAGTGTCTGTTGGCAATTTACATCCCGCCCATCAGCATAACAAGGCTCCCAGTTCTCCATGGCCTGTCCTGCCTTTCTGGATTTTACACATTTTTCAGATGGCCCTTTTGACCGGGGGGAAGTGAGACTTCATTGTAGTGCAGATTTCCTTTGCAAGTTTGCTTGGTTAGCCAAAATGTGCGTATGCGTTTTTTCCTGAATATATTCAGGAAAAAACGCATACGCCCGTTTTGGCCAAGTGCATCATTGTGGACGTTCTGCCTCTTTTCCTATTCTTGCAATGCAATTCCAGTCTACCTCCTGAAATCGGTTTCCTGCAATTCTGCCCCGCTTTCAAGTCCTCTTGGCAGCCTGACTTCAGTATATTTTTGGACGATAGCTGTCATTTATAACTCTGCAGGTTTGTGAATTACAGTGCCCCTGAGCTCCTTTCTTCAACTCGCTTTCTTGTAACCTGGCCGCAACACGGCAGGATGGCTTCAGGCCCTAATCTGGTTCCGGAACGTCTCGCTGAGCCTTTGGTTAATTCCTCTTCCTGGTGGGAAATGAGAGTTAAATTTGCCCGTCCAGACACATCCAGCTAGTCTCTCATTGGTTCTCGCTATTCCTGTTCATCTTCCGCAGAAATTGCAAACTGGTCCAGACAGGAGGTTAAAGGGACTGACTCTCCAAGTCGGGAGAGTGTTAGTAAAGCGTCTGGAATGTTGCACCCGAGTACCAGGGTACGAAAACTGAGACATATTTGAACACGTCTCCCGATCACATGGTTGATCATACTCTAGGTTCCACATGCATGTTTTAGCTGAAGGAAGAATACCTTAAACCTGGGTAGTTGAAACCCGTGGAATGGGTACCATGCAATATGACTTCAAGGGGTCTTCATTTGCTCACCGAACCTCTCCAATCCTATCACTGCTGCGTTTTTGCCCCTGTACACATGCTTGATTCTCTTTCAGAGACATAGCAATCCATAGGTTTTAAGATACTTACTAGTCAGGTACATTCCTAGGCGTTTAATATGCGGTGTTGAGTCCATTTTGTTGAGCAAGGAGTAGCTCTTGTCTATTCCATATTTGGCTTAAGGAACTTTCTCTGTGCTCATTTCAATCTCTGGTTTTATGCAGCACCCCAACTCACCTTTACCCTTAAGCAAGCAGCAGTTGGTTTTCTAAATTTGAGACCCTGTTCTGTTCTGTAATTCAGTTCCTGTGTAGCCAAGTTTACATTCCGTGTATTACTGATATCTTATGATGTTTCTTTTTCTGTGTGACTTATTTCAGTTAGAATCATCGTACCTGAATCCACTCATTTTGCTGCTAAGGGCCTGATGACATAGATTTCATTGCTGAGTGATATTGCTTTGTAAGTAAATACCACAAGTTCTTTATCCATTTTTCAATTTCTGCGATGTTGAACTTGTACTGTAAATGAGGTTCTTGTAAACAGAGGCGTCCCAAACTTTGGGGTGGCTGTGTCTTTTTGATTTTAATTTCCCTAAG
Organism: Delphinus delphis; assembly: GCF_949987515.2. Classification (NCBI taxonomy): domain Eukaryota; kingdom Metazoa; phylum Chordata; class Mammalia; order Artiodactyla; family Delphinidae; genus Delphinus; species Delphinus delphis. The sequence goes on from NW_027192850.1 coordinate 156,635, forward strand.
CTATAGGACCATAAGTGGAAGTGCCCTAGGCTCTGTTGCTTTGTTTTTCAGATGTTTCAGGAAACACCATACACTTCTCCCGAGTGTCTGTTGGCAATTTACATCCCGCCCATCAGCATAACAAGGCTCCCAGTTCTCCATGGCCTGTCCTGCCTTTCTGGATTTTACACTTTTTTCAGATGGCCCTTTTGACTGGGGGGAAGTGAGACTTCATTGTAGTGCAGATTTCCTTTGCAAGCTTGCTTGGTTGGCCAAAAAGGGCGTATGCGTTTTTTCCTGAATATATTCAGGAAAAAACGCATACGCCCTTCTTGGACAAGTGCATCATTGTGGACGTTCTGCGTCTTTTCCTATGCTTTCAATGCAATTCCAGTCTACCTCCTGAAATCGGTTTCCTGCAATTCTGCCCCGCTTTCAAGTCCTCTTGGCAGCCTGACTTCAGTATATTTTTGGACGATAGCTGTCATTTATAACTCTGCAGGTTTGTGAATTACAGTGCCCCTGAGCTCCTTTCTTCAACTCGCTTTCTTTTGACCTGGCCGCAACACCGCAGAATGGCTTCAGGCCCTAATCTGGTTCCGACACGTCTCGCTGAGCCTTTGGTTAATTCCTCTTCCTGGTGGGAAATGAGAGTTAAATTTGCCCGTCCAGACACCTCCAGCTAGTGTCTCATTGGTTCTCGCTATTCCTGTTCATCTTCCGGAGAAATTGCAAACTGGGCCTAACAGGAGGTTAAAGGGAATGACTCTCCAAGTCGGGAGAGTGTTAGTAAAGCGTCTGGAATGTTGCACCCGAGTACCAGGGTACGAAAATTGAGACATATTTGAACACGTCTCCCGTTCACATGGTTGATCATACTCTGGGTTCCACATGCATGTTTTAGCTGAAGGAAGAATACCTTAAACCTGGAGAGTTGAGACCCGTGTAATGGGTACCATGCAATATGACTTCAAAGGGTCTTCATTTGCTCACCGAACCTCTCCAATCCTATCACTGCTGCATTTATGCCCCTGTACACACGCTTGATTCTCTTTTGCAGACATAGCAATCCATAGGTTTTAAGATACTTACTAGTCAGGTGCATTCTAAGGCGTTTAATATGGGGTGTTGAGGCCATTTCGTTGAGCAAGGAGTAGCTCTTGTCTATTCCATATTTGGCTTAAGGAACTTTATCTGTGCCCATTTCAATCTCTGGTTTTATGCAGCACCCCAACTCACCTTTCCCCTTAAGCAAGCATAAGTTGGTTTTCTTAATTTGAGACCCTGTTCTGTTTTGGAATTCAGTTCTTGTGTAGCCAAGTTTACATTCCATGTATTAGTGATATCTTATGATGTTTCTTTTTCTGTGTGACTGATTTCAGTTAGAATCATCGTACCTGAATCCACTCATTATGCTGCTACGGGCCTGATGACATAGATATCATTGCTGAGTGATACTGCATTGTACATAAGTACCACAAGTTCTTTATCCATTTTTTACTTTCTGTGATATTGAACTTGTACGGTAAACGAGGTTCTTATAAACAGAGGCGTCCCAAACTTTGGGGTGGCTGTGTCTTTTTGATTTTAATTTCCCTAAGCTATAGGACCATAAGTGGAAGTGCCCTAGGCTCTGTTGCTTTGTGTTTTAGATGTTTCAGGAAACACCATACACTTCTCCCGAGTGTCTGTTGGCAATTTCCATCCCTCCCATCAGCATAACAAGGCTCCCAGTTCTCCATGGCCTGTCCTGCCTTTCTGGATTTTACACTTTTTTCAGATGGCCCTTTTGACCGGGGGGAAGTGAGACTCCATTGTAGTGCAGATTTCCTTTGCAAGTTTGCTTGGTTGGCCAAAAAGGGCGTATGCGTTTTTTCCTGAATATATTCAGGAAAAAACGCATACGCCCTTTTTGGCCAAGTGCATCATTGTGGACGTTCTGCCTCTTTTCCTATGCTTTCAATGCAATTCCAGTCTACCTCCTGAAATCGGTTTCCTGCAATTCTGCCCCGCTTTCAAGTCCTCTTGGCAGCCTGACTTCAGTATATTTGTGGACGATAGCTGTCATTTATAACTCTGCAGTTTTGTGAATTACAGTGCCCCTGAGCTCCTTTCTTCAACTCGCTTTCTTGTGACCTGGCCGCAACACGGCAGGATGGCTTCAGGCCCTAATCTGGTTCCGGCACGTCTCGCTGAGCCTTTGGTTAATTCCTCTTCCTGGTGGGAAATGAGAGTTAAATTTGCCCGTCCAGACACCTCCAGCTAGTCTCTCATTGGTTCTCGCTATTCCTGTTCATCTTCCGCAGAAATTGCAAACTGGGCCAAACAGGAGGTTAAAGGGACTGACTCTCCAAGTCGGGAGAGTGTTAGTAAAGCGTCTGGAATGTTGCACCCGAGTACCAGGGTACGAAAACTGAGACATATTTGAACACGTCTCCCGATCACATGGTTGATCATACTCTAGGTTCCACATGCATGTTTTAGCTGAAGGAAGAATACCTTAAACCTGGGTAGTTGAAACCCGTGGAATGGGTACCATGCAATATGACTTCAAGGGGTCTTCATTTGATCACCGAACCTCTCCAATCCTATCACTGCTGCGTTTTTGCCCCTGTACACATGCTTGATTCTCTTTTGGAGACATAGCAATCCATAGGTTTTAAGATACTTACTAGTCAGGTACATTCTAAGGCGTTTAATATGGGGTGTTGAGTACATTTCGTTGAGCAAGGAGTAGCTCTTGTCTATTCCATATTTGGCTTAAGGAATTTTATCTGTGCTCATTTCAATCTCTGGTTTTATGCAGCACCCCAACTCACCTTTCCCCTTAAGCAAGCATAAGTTGGTTTTCTAAATTTGAGACCCTGTTCTGTTTTGGAATTCAGTTCCTGTGTAGCCAAGTTTACATTCCGTGTATTAGTGATATCTTATGATGTTTCTTTTTCTGTGTGACTTATTTCAGTTAGAATCATCGTACCTGAATCCACTCATTATGCTGCTACGGGCCTGATGACATAGATTTCATTGCTGAGTGATACTGCATTGTACGTAAGTACAACAAGTTCTTTATCCATTTTTCACTTTCTGTGATATTGAACTTGTACGGTAAATGAAGTTCTTGTAAACAGAGGCGTCCCAAACTTTGGGGTGGCTGTGTCTTTTTTATTTTAATTTCCCTAAGCTATAGGACCATAAGTGGAAGTGCCCTAGGCTCTGTTGCTTTGTTTTTTAGATGTTACAGGAAACACCATACACTTCTCCCGAGTGTCTGTTGGCAATTTCCATCCCGCCCATCAGCATAACAAGGCTCCCAGTTCTCCATGGCCTGTCCTGCCTTTCTGGATTTTACACTTTTTTCAGATGGCCCTTTTGACCGGGGGGAAGTGAGACTTCATTGTAGTGCAGATTTCCTTTGCAAGCTTGCTTGGTTGGCCAAAAAGGGCGTATGCGTTTTTTCCTGAATATATTCAGGAAAAAACGCATACGCCCTTTTTGGCCAAGTGCATCATTGTGGACGTTCTGCCTCTTTTCCTATGCTTTCAATGCAATTCCAGTCTACCTCCTGAAATCGGTTTCCTGCAATTCTGCCCCGCTTTCAAGTCCTCTTGGCAGCCTTACTTCAGTCTATTTTTGGACGATAGCTGTCATTTATAACTCTGCAGGTTTGTGAATTACAGTGCCCCTGAGCTCCTTTCTTCAACTCGCTTTCTTGTGAGCTGGCCGCAACACCGCAGGATGGCTTCAGGCCCTAATCTGGTTCCGGTACGGCACGCTGAGCCTTTGGTTATTTCCTCTTCCTGGTGGGAAATGAGAGTTAAATTTGCCCGTCCAGACACCTCCAGCTAGCCTCTCATTGTTTCTCACTATTCCTGTTCATCTTCCGCAGAAATTGCAAACTGGGCCAAACAGGAGGTTAAAGGCGCTGACTCTCCAAGTGGGGAGAGTGTTAGTAAAGCGTCTGGAATGTTGCACCCGAGTACCAGGGGAGGAAAACTGGGACATATTTGAACACGTCTCCCGATCACATGGTTGATCATACTCTAGGTTCCACATGCATGTTTTAGCTGAAGGAAGAATACCTTAAACCTGGGTAGTTGAAACCCGTGGAATGGGTACCATGCAGTATGACTTCAAAGGGTCTTCATTTGCTCACCGAACCTCTCCAATCCTATCACTGCTGTGTTTATGCCCCTGTACACATGCTTGATTCTCTTTCGGAGACATAGCAATCCATAGGTTTTAAGATACTTACTAGTCAGGTACATTCTTAGGCGTTTAATATGCGGTGTTGAGTCCATTTCGTTGAGCAAGGAGTAGCTCTTGTCTATTCCATATTTGGCTTAAGGAACTTTATCTGTGCTCATTTCAATCTCTGGTTTTATGCAGCACCCCAACTCACCTTTCCCCTTAAGCAAGCATAAGTTGGTTTTCTAAATTTGAGACCCTGTTCTGTTCTGTAATTCAGTTCCTGTGTAGCCAAGTTTCCATTCCGTGTATTACTGATATCTTATGATGTTTCATTTTCTGTGTGATTTATTTCAGATAGAATCATCATACCTGAATCCACTCATTGTGCTGCTAAGGGCCTGATGACATAGATTTCATTGCTGAGTGATATTGCTTTGTAAGTGAATACCACAACTTCTTTATCCATTTTTCACTTTCGGCGATGTTGAACTTGTACTGTAAACGAGGTTCTTGTAAACAGAGCCGTTCCAAACTTTGGGGTGGCTGTGCCTTTTTGATTTTAATTTCCCTAAGCTATAGGACCATAAGTGGAAGTGCCCTAGGCTCTGTTGCTTTGTTTTTTAGATGTTTCAGGAAACACCATACACTTCTCCCAAGTGTCTGTTGGCAATGTACATCCCACCCATCAGCATAACAAGGCTCCCAGTTCTCAATGGCCTGTTGCCTTTCTGGATTTTACACTTTTTTCAGATGGCCCTTTTGACCGGGGGGAAGTGAGACTTCATTGTAGTGCAGTTTTCCTTTGCAAGCTTGCTTGGTTGGCCAAAAAGGGCGTATGCGTTTTTTCCTGAATATATTCAGGAAAAAACGCATACGCCCTTTTTGGCCAAGTGCATCATTGTGGACGTTCTGCCTCTTTTCCTATGCTTTCAATGCAATTCCAGTCTACCTCCTGAAATCGGTTTCCTGCAATTCTGCCCCGCTTTCAAGTCCTCTTGGCAGCCTTACTTCAGTCTATTTTTGGACGATAGCTGTCATTTATAACTCTGCAGGTTTGTGAATTACAATGCCCCTGAGCTCCTTTCTTCAACTCGCTTTCTTGTGAGCAGGTCGCAACACCGCAGGATGGCTTCAGGCCCTAATCTGGTTCCGGCACGGCACGCTGAGCCTTTGGTTATTTCCTCTTCCTGGTTGGAAATGAGAGTTAAATTTGCCCGTCCAGACACCTCCAGCTAGCCTCTCATTGGTTCTCGCTATTCCTGTTCATCTTCCGCAGAAATTGCAAACTGGGCCAAACAGGAGGTTAAAGGCGCTGACTCTCCAAGTGGGGAGAGTGTTAGTAAAGCGTCTGGAATGTTGCACCCGAGTACCAGGGGAGGAAAACTGAGACATATTTGAACACGTCTCCCGTTCACATGGTTGATCATACTTGGGTTCCACATGCATGTTTTAGCTGAAGGAAGAATACCTTAAACCTGGAGAGTTAAGACCCGTGGAATGGGTACCATGCAATATGACTTCAAAGGGTCTTCATTTGCTCACCAAACCTCTCCAATCCTATCACTGCTGCGTTTATGCCCCTGTACACATGCTTGATTCTCTTTCGGAGACATAGCAATCCATAGGTTTTAAGATACTTACTAGTCAGGTACATTCTTAGGCGTTTAATATGCGGTGTTGAGTCCATTTCGTTGAGCAAGGAGTAGCTCTTGTCTATTCCATATTTGACTTAAGGAACTTTATCTGTGCTCATTTCAATCTCTGGTTTATGCAGCACCCCAACTCACCTTTACCCTTAAGCAAGCATAAGTTGGTTTTCTAAATTTGAGACCCTGTTCTGTTCTGTAATTCAGTTCCTGTGTAGCCAAGTTCACATTCCGTGTATTACTGATATCTTATGATGTTTCTTTTTCTGTGTGACTTATTTCAGTTAGAATCATCATACCTGAATCCACTCATTGTGCTGCTAAGGGCCTTGTGACACAGATTTCATTGCTGAGTGATATTGCTTTGTAAGTAAATACCACAACTTCTTTATCCATTTTTCACTTTCTGCGATGTTGAACTTGTACTGTAAACGAGGTTCTTGTAAACAGAGCCGTTCCAAACTTTGGGGTGGCTGTGTCTTTTTGATTTTAATTTCCCTAAGCTATAGGACCATAAGTGGAAGTGCCCTAGGCTCTGTTGCTTTGTTTTTTAGATATTTCAGGAAACACCATACACTTCTCCCAAGTGGTTGTTGGCAATTTACATCCCGCCCATCAGCATAACAAGGCTCCTAGTTCTCCATGGCCTGTCCTGCCTTTCTGGATTTTACACTTTTTTCAGATGGCCCTTTTGACCGGGGGGAAGTGAGACTTCATTGTAGTGCAGATTTCCTTTGCAAGCTTGCTTGGTTGTCCAAAAAGGGCGTATGCGTTTTTTCCTGAATATATTCAGGAAAAAACGCATACGCCCTTTTTGGCCAAGTGCATCATTGTGGACGTTCTGCCTCTTTTCCTATGCTTTCAATGCAATTCCAGTCTACCTCCTGAAATCGGTTTCCTGCAATTCTGCCCCGCTTTCAAGTCCTCTTGGCAGCCTTACTTCAGTCTATTTTTGGACGATAGCTGTCATTTATAACTCTGCAGGTTTGTGAATTACAGTGCCCCTGAGCTCCTTTCTTCAACTCGCTTTCTTGTGAGCTGGCCGCAACACCGCAAGATGGCTTCAGGCCCTAATCTGGTTCCGGTACGGCACGCTGAGCCTTTGGTTATTTCCTCTTCCTGGTGGGAAATGAGAGTTAAATTTGCCCGTCCAGACACCTCCAGCTAGCCTCTCATTGTTTCTCACTATTCCTGTTCATCTTCCGCAGAAATTGCAAACTGGGCCAAACAGGAGGTTAAAGGCGCTGACTCTCCAAGTGGGGAGAGTGTTAGTAAACCGTCTGGAATGTTGCACCCGAGTACCAGGGGAGGAAAACTGAGACATATTTGAACACGTCTCCCGATCACATGGTTGATCATACTCTAGGTTCCACATGCATGTTTTAGCTGAAGGAAGAATACCTTAAACCTGGGTAGTTGAAACCCGTGGAATGGGTACCATGCAATATGACTTCAAAGGGTCTTCATTTGCTCACCGAACCTCTCCAATCCTATCACTGCTGTGTTTATGCCCCTGTACACATGCTTGATTCTCTTTCGGAGACATAGCAATCCATAGGTTTTAAGATACTTACTAGTCAGGTACATTCTTAGGCGTTTAATATGCGGTGTTGAGTCCATTTCGTTGAGCAAGGAGTAGCTCTTGTCTATTCCATATTTGGCTTAAGGAACTTTATCTGTGCTCATTTCAATCTCTGGTTTTATGCAGCACCCCAACTCACCTTTCCCCTTAAGCAAGCATAAGTTGGTTTTCTAAATTTGAGACCCTGTTCTGTTCTGTAATTCAGTTCCTGTGTAGCCAAGTTTACATTCCGTGTATTACTGATATGATGTTTCTTTTTCTGTGTGACTTATTTCAGTTAGAATCATCATACCTGAATCCACTCATTGTGCTGCTAAGGGCCTGATGACATAGATTTCATTGCTGAGTGATATTGCTTTGTAAGTGAATACCACAACTTCTTTATCCATTTTTCACTTTCTGCGATGTTGAACTTGTACTGTAAACGAGGTTCTTGTAAACAGAGCTGTTCCAAACTTTGGGGTGGCTGTGGCTTTTTGGTTTTAATTTCCCTAAGCTATAGGACCATAAGTGGAAGTGCCCTAGGCTCTGTTGCTTTGTTTTTTAGATGTTTCAGGAAACACCATACACTTCTCCCAAGTGTCTGTTGGCAATTTACATCCCGCCCATCAGCATAACAAGGCTCCCAGTTCTCCATGGCCTGTTGCCTTTCTGGATTTTACACTTTTTTCAGATGGCCCTTTTGACCGGGGGGAAGTGAGACTTCATTGTAGTGCAGATTTCCTTTGCAAGCTTGCTTGGTTGGCCAAAAAGGGCGTATGCGTTTTTTCCTGAATATATTCAGGAAAAAACGCATACGCCCTTTTTGGCCAAGTGCATCATTGTGGACGTTCTGCCTCTTTTCCTATGCTTTCAATGCAATTCCAGTCTACCTCCTGAAATCAGTTTCCTGCAATTCTGCCCCGCTTTCAAGTCCTCTTGGCAGCCTTACTTCAGTCTATTTTTGGACGATAGCTGTCATTTATAACTCTGCAGGTTTGTGAATTACAGTGCCCCTGAGCTCCTTTCTTCAACTCGCTTTCTTTTGAGCAGGTCGCAACACCGCAGGATGGCTTCAGGCCCTAATCTGGTTCCGGCACAGCACGCTGAGCCTTTGGTTATTTCCTCTTCCTGGTTGGAAATGAGAGTTAAATTTGCCCGTCCAGACACCTCCAGCTAGCCTCTCATTGGTTCTCGCTATTCCTGTTCATCTTCCGCAGAAATTGCAAACTGGGCCAAACAGGAGGTTAAAGGCGCTGACTCTCCAAGTGGGGAGAGTGTTAGTAAAGCGTCTGGAATGTTGCACCCGAGTACCAGGGGAGGAAAACTGAGACATACTTGAACACGTCTCCCGTTCACATGGTTGATCATACTTGGGTTCCACATGCATGTTTTAGCTGAAGGAAGAATACCTTAAACCTGGAGAGTTAAGACCCGTGGAATGGGTACCATGCAATATGACTTCAAAGGGTCTTCATTTGCTCACCGAACCTCTCCAATCCTATCACTGCTGCGTTTATGCCCCTGTACACATGCTTGATTCTCTTTCGGAGACATAGTAATCCATAGGTTTTAAGATACTTACTAGTCAGGTACATTCTTAGGCGTTTAATATGCGGTGTTGAGTCCATTTCGTTGAGCAAGGAGTAGCTCTTGTCTATTCCATATTTGACTTAAGGAACTTTATCTGTGCTCATTTCAATCTCTGGTTTATGCAGCACCCCAACTCACCTTTACCCTTAAGCAAGCATAAGTTGGTTTTCTAAATTTGAGACCCTGTTCTGTTCTGTAATTCAGTTCCTGTGTAGCCAAGTTTACATTCCGTGTATTACTGATATCTTATGATGTTTCTTTTTCTGTGTGACTTATTTCAGTTAGAATCATCATACCTGAATCCACTCATTGTGCTGCTAAGGGCCTTGTGACACAGATTTCATTGCTGAGTGATATTGCTTTGTAAGTAAATACCACAACTTCTTTATCCATTTTTCACTTTCTGTGATGTTGAACTTGTACTGTAAACGAGGTTCTTGTAAACAGAGCCGTTCCAAACTTTGGGGTGGCTGTGTCTTTTTGATTTTAATTTCCCTAAGCTATAGGACCATAAGTGGAAGTGCCCTAGGCTCTGTTGCTTTGTTTTTTAGATATTTCAGGAAACACCATACACTTCTCCCAAGTGGTTGTTGGCAATTTACATCCCGCCCATCAGCATAACAAGGCTCCTAGTTCTCCATGGCCTGTCCTGCCTTTCTGGATTTTACACTTTTTTCAGATGGCCCTTTTGACCGGGGGGAAGTGAGACTTCATTGTAGTGCAGATTTCCTTTGCAAGCTTGCTTGGTTGGCCAAAAAGGGCGTATGCGTTTTTTCCTGAATATATTCAGGAAAAAACGCATACGCACTTTTTGGCCAAGTGCATCATTGTGGACGTTCTGCCTCTTTTCCTATGCTTTCAATGCAATTCCAGTCTACCTCCTGAAATCGGTTTCCTGCAATTCTGCCCCGCTTTCAAGTCCTCTTGGCAGCCTTACTTCAGTCTATTTTTGGACGATAGCTGTCATTTATAACTCTGCAGGTTTGTGAATTACAGTGCCCCTGAGCTCCTTTCTTCAACTCGCTTTCTTTTGAGCAGGTCGCAACACCGCAGGATGGCTTCAGGCCCTAATTTAGTTCCGGCACAGCACGCTGAGCCTTTGGTTATTTCCTCTTCCTGGTTGGAAATGAGAGTTAAATTTGCCCGTCCAGACACCTCCAGCTAGCCTCTCATTGGTTCTCGCTATTCCTGTTCATCTTCCGCAGAAATTGCAAACTGGGCCAAACAGGAGGTTAAAGGCGCTGACTCTCCAAGTGGGGAGAGTGTTCGTAAAGCGTCTGGAATGTTGCACCCGAGTACCAGGGGAGGAAAACTGAGACATATTTGAACACGTCTCCCGTTCACATGGTTGATCATACTTGGGTTCCACATGCATGTTTTAGCTGAAGGAAGAATACCTTAAACCTGGAGAGTTAAGACCCGTGGAATGGGTACCATGCAATATGACTTCAAAGGGTCTTCATTTGCTCACCGAACCTCTCCAATCCTATCACTGCTGCGTTTATGCCCCTGTACACATGCTTGATTCTCTTTCGGAGACATAGTAATCCATAGGTTTTAAGATACTTACTAGTCAGGTACATTCTTAGGCGTTTAATATGCGGTGTTGAGTCCATTTCGTTGAGCAAGGAGTAGCTCTTGTCTATTCCATATTTGACTTAAGGAACTTTATCTGTGCTCATTTCAATCTCTGGTTTATGCAGCACCCCAACTCACCTTTACCCTTAAGCAAGCATAAGTTGGTTTTCTAAATTTGAGACCCTGTTCTGTTCTGTAATTCAGTTCCTGTGTAGCCAAGTTTACATTCCGTGTATTACTGATATCTTATGATGTTTCTTTTTCTGTGTGACTTATTTCAGTTAGAATCATCATACCTGAATCCACTCATTGTGCTGCTAAGGGCCTTGTGACACAGATTTCATTGCTGAGTGATATTGCTTTGTAAGTAAATACCACAACTTCTTTAACCATTTTTCACTTTCTGCGATGTTGAACTTGTACTGTAAACGAGGTTCTTGTAAACAGAGCCGTTCCAAACTTTGGGGTGGCTGTGTCTTTTTGATTTTAATTTCCCTAAGCTATAGGACCATAAGTGGAAGTGCCCTAGGTTCTGTTGCTTTGTTTTTTAGATGTTTCAGGAAACACCATACACTTCTCCTGAGTGTCTGTTGGCAATTTACCTCCCAACCATCAGCATAACAAGGCTCCCAGTTCTCCATGGCCTGTCCTGCCTTTCTGGATTTTACACTTTTTTCAGATGGCCCTTTTGACCGGGGAGAAGTGAGACTTCATTGTAGTGCAGATTTCCTTTGCAAGATTGCTTGGTTGGCCAAAAAGGGCGTATGCGTTTTTTCCTGAATATATTCAGGAAAAAACGCATACGCCCTTTTTGGCCAAGTGCATCATTGTGGACGTTCTGCCTCTTTTCCTATGCTTTCAATGCAATTCCAGTCTACCTCCTGAAATCAGTTTCCTGCAATTCTGCCCCGCTTTCAAGTCCTCTTGGCAGCCTTACTTCAGTCTATTTTTGGACGATAGCTGTCATTTATAACTCTGCAGGTTTGTGAATTACAGTGCCCCTGAGCTCCTTTCTTCAACTCGCTTTCTTTTGAGCTGGCCGCAACACCGCAGGATGGCTTCAGGCCCTAATCTGGTTCCGGCACGACACAAATGAGCCTTTGGTTATTTCCTCTTCCTGGTGGGAATTGAGAGTTAAATTTGCCCATCCAGACACCTCCAGCTAGTCTCTCATTGGTTCTCGCTATTCCTGTTCATCTTCCACAGAAATTGCAAACTGGGCCAAACAGGAGGTTAAAAGGACTGACTCTCCAAGTGGGGAGAGTGTTAGTAAAGCGTCTGGAATGTTGCACCCGAGTACCAGGGTACGAAAACTGAGACATATTTGAACACGTCTCCCGATCACATGATTGATCATACTCTGGGTTCCACATGCATGTTTTAGCTGAAGGAAGAATACCTAAAACCTGGGTAGTTGAAACCCGTGGAATGGGTACCATGCAATATGACTTCAAAGTGTCTTCATTTGCTCACCGAACCTCTCCAGTCCTATCACTGCTGCGTTTATGCCCCTGTACACATGCTTGATTCTCTTTCGGAGACATAGCAATCCATAGGTTTTACGATACTTACTAGTCAGGTACATTGTTAGGCGTTTAATATGCGGTGTTGAGTCCATTTCGTTGAGCAAGGAGTAGCTCTTGTCTATTCCATATTTGACTTCAGGAACTTTATCTGTGCTCATTTCAATCTCTGGTTTTATGCAGCACCCCAACTCACCTTTACCCTTAAGCAAGCATAAGTTGGTTTTCTAAATTTGAGACCCTGTTCTGTTCTGTAATTCAGTTCCTGTGTAGCCAAGTTTACATTCCGTGTATTACTGATATCTTATGATGTTTCTTTTTCTGTGTGACTTATTTCAGTTAGAATCATCATACCTGAATCCACTCATTGTGATGCTAAGGGTCTGGTGACATAGATTTCATTGCTGAGTGATATTGCTTTGTAAGTAAATACCACAACTTCTTTATCCATTTTTCACTTTCTGCGATGTTGAACTTGTACTGTAAACGAGGTTCTTGTAAACAGAGGCGTCCCAAACTTTGGGGTGGCTGTGTCTTTTTGATTTTAATTTCCCTAAGCTATAGGACCATAAGTGGAAGTGCCCTAGGTTCTGTTGCTTTGTTTTTTAGATGTTTCAGGAAACACCATACACTTCTCCCGAGTGGTTGTTGGCAATTTACATCCCGCCCATCAGCATAACAAGGCCGCCAGTTCTCCATGGCCTGTCCTGCCTTTCTGGATTTTACACTTTTTTCAGATGGCCCTTTTGACCGGGGGGAAGTGAGACTTCATTGTAGTGCAGATTTCCTTTGCAAGCTTGCTTGGTTGGCCAAAAAGGGCGTATGCGTTTTTTCCTGAATATATTCAGGAAAAAACGCATACGCCCTTTTTGGCCAAGTGCATCATTGTGGACGTTCTGCCTCTTTTCCTATGCTTTCAATGCAATTCCAGTCTACCTCCTGAACTCGGTTTCCTGCAATTCTGCCCCGCTTTCAAGTCCTCTTGGCAGCCTTACTTCAGTGTATTTTTGGACGATGGCTGTCATTTATAACTCTGAAGGTTTGTGAATTACAGTGCCCCTGAGCTCCTTTCTTCAACTCGCTTTCTTTTGAGCTGGCCGCAACACCGAAGGATGGCTTCAGGCCCTAATCTGGTTCCGGTATGGCACGCTGAGCCTTTGGTTATTTCCTCTTCCTGGTGGGAAATGAGAGTTAAATTTGCCCGTCCAGACACCTCCAGCTAGTCTCTCATTGGTTCTCGCTATTCCTGTTCATCTGCCACAGAAATTGCAAACTGGGCCAAACAGGAGGTTAAAGACGCTGACTCTCCAAGTCGGGAGAGTGTTCGTAAAGCGTCTGGAATGTTGCACCCGAGTACCAGGGGAGGAAAACTGAGACATATTTGAACACATCTCCCGTTCACATGGTTGATCATACTTGGGTTCCACATGCATGTTTTAGCTGAAGGAAGAATACCTTAAACCTGGAGAGTTAAGACCCGTGTAATGGGTACCATGCAATATGACTTCAAAGGGTCTTCATTTGCTCACCGAACCTCTCCAATCCTATCACTGCTGCGTTTATGCCCCTGTACACATGCTTGATTCTCTTTCGGAGACATAGCAATCCATAGGTTTTACGATACTTACTAGTCAGGTACATTGTTAGGCGTTTAATATGCGGTGTTGAGTCCATTTTGTTGAGCAAGGAGTAGCTCTTGTCTATTCCATATTTGACTTCAGGAACTTTATCTGTGCTCATTTCAATCTCTGGTTTTATGCAGCACCCCAACTCACCTTTACCCTTAAGCAAGCATAAGTTGGTTTTCTAAATTTGAGACCCTGTTCTGTTCTGTAATTCAGTTCCTGTGTAGCCAAGTTTACATTCCGTGTATTACTGATATCTTATGATGTTTCTTTTTCTGTGTGACTTATTTCAGTTAGAATCATCATACCTGAATCCACTCATTGTGATGCTAAGGGTCTGGTGACATAGATTTCATTGCTGAGTGATATTGCTTTGTAAGTAAATACCACAACTTCTTTATCCATTTTTCACTTTCTGCGATGTTGAACTTGTACTGTAAACGAGGTTCTTGTAAACAGAGGCGTCCCAAACTTTGGGGTGGCTGTGTCTTTTTGATTTTAATTTCCCTAAGCTATAGGACCATAAGTGGAAGTGCCCTAGGTTCTGTTGCTTTGTTTTTTAGATGTTTCAGGAAACACCATACACTTCTCCCGAGTGGTTGTTGGCAATTTACATCCCGCCCATCAGCATAACAAGGCCGCCAGTTCTCCATGGCCTGTCCTGCCTTTCTGGATTTTACACTTTTTTCAGATGGCCCTTTTGACCGGGGGGAAGTGAGACTTCATTGTAGTGCAGATTTCCTTTGCAAGCTTGCTTGGTTGGCCAAAAAGGGCGTATGCGTTTTTTCCTGAATATATTCAGGAAAAAACGCATACGCCCTTTTTGGCCAAGTGCATCATTGTGGACGTTCTGCCTCTTTTCCTATGCTTTCAATGCAATTCCAGTCTACCTCCTGAACTCGGTTTCCTGCAATTCTGCCCCGCTTTCAAGTCCTCTTGGCAGCCTTACTTCAGTGTATTTTTGGACGATGGCTGTCATTTATAACTCTGAAGGTTTGTGAATTACAGTGCCCCTGAGCTCCTTTCTTCAACTCGCTTTCTTTTGAGCTGGCCGCAACACCGAAGGATGGCTTCAGGCCCTAATCTGGTTCCGGTATGGCACGCTGAGCCTTTGGTTATTTCCTCTTCCTGGTGGGAAATGAGAGTTAAATTTGCCCGTCCAGACACCTCCAGCTAGTCTCTCATTGGTTCTCGCTATTCCTGTTCATCTGCCACAGAAATTGCAAACTGGGCCAAACAGGAGGTTAAAGACGCTGACTCTCCAAGTCGGGAGAGTGTTCGTAAAGCGTCTGGAATGTTGCACCCGAGTACCAGGGGAGGAAAACTGAGACATATTTGAACACATCTCCCGTTCACATGGTTGATCATACTTGGGTTCCACATGCATGTTTTAGCTGAAGGAAGAATACCTTAAACCTGGAGAGTTAAGACCCGTGTAATGGGTACCATGCAATATGACTTCAAAGGGTCTTCATTTGCTCACCGAACCTCTCCAATCCTATCACTGCTGCGTTTATGCCCCTGTACACATGCTTGATTCTCTTTCGGAGACATAGCAATCCATAGGTTTTACGATACTTACTAGTCAGGTACATTGTTAGGCGTTTAATATGCGGTGTTGAGTCCATTTCGTTGAGCAAGGAGTAGCTCTTGTCTATTCCATATTTGACTTAAGGAACTTTATCTGTGCTCATTTCAATCTCTGGTTTTATGCAGCACCCCAACTCACCTTTACCCTTAAGCAAGCATAAGTTGGTTTTCTAAATTTGAGACCCTGTTCTGTTCTGTAATTCAGTTCCTGTGTAGCCAAGTTTACATTCCGTGTATTACTGATATCTTATGATGTTTCTTTTTCTGTGTGACTTATTTCAGTTAGAATCATCATACCTGAATCCACTCATTGTGATGCTAAGGGTCTGATGACATAGATTTCATTGCTGAGTGATATTGCTTTGTAAGTAAATACCACAACTTCTTTATCCATTTTTCACTTTCTGCGATGTTGAACTTGTACTGTAAACGAGGTTCTTGTAAACAGAGGCGTCCCAAACTTTGGGGTGGCTGTGTCTTTTTGATTTTAATTTCCCTAAGCTATAGGACCATAAGTGGAAGTGCCCTAGGCTCTGTTGCTTTGTTTTTTAGATGTTTCAGGAAACACCATACACTTCTCCCAAGTGGTTGTTGGCAATTTTCATCCCGCCCATCAGCATAACAAGGCTCCCAGTTCTCCATGGCCTGTCCTGCCTTTCTGGATTTTACACTATTTTCAGATGGCCCTTTTGACCGGGGGGAAGTGAGACTTCATTGTAGTGCAGATTTCCTTTGCAAGCTTGCTTGGTTGGCCAAAAAGGGCGTATGCGTTTTTTCCTGAATATATTCAGGAAAAAACGCATACGACCTTTTTGGCCAAGTGCATCATTGTGGACGTTCTGCCTCTTTTCCTATGCTTTCAATGCAATTCCAGTCTACCTCCTGAAATCGGTTTCCTGCAATTCTGCCCCACTTTCAAGTCCTCTTGGCAGCCTTACTTCAGTCTATTTTTGGACGATAGCTGTCATTTATAACTCTGCAGGTTTGTGAATTACAGTGCCCCTGAGCTCCTTTCTTCAACTCGCTTTCTTTTGAGCTGGCCGCAACACCGCAGGATGGCTTCAGGCCCTAATCTGGTTCCGGCACGGCACGCTGAGCCTTTGGTTATTTCCTCTTCCTGGTGGGAAATGAGAGTTAAATTTGCCCGTCCAGACACCTCCAGCTAGCCTCTCATTGGTTCTCGCTATTCCTGTTCATCTTCCGCAGAATTTGCAAACTGTGCCAAAAAGGAGGTTAAAGGCGCTGACTCTCCAAGTGGGGAGAGTGTTAGTAAAGCGTCTGGAATGTTGCACCCGAGTACCAGGGGAGGAAAACTGAGACATATTTGAACACGTCTCCCGATCACATGGTTGATCATACTCTGGGTTCCACATGCATGTTTTAGCTGAAGGAAGAATACCTAAAACCTGGGTAGTTGAAACCCGTGGAATGGGTACCATGCAATATGACTTCAAAGGGTCTTCTTTTGCTCACCGAACCTCTCCAATCCTATCACTGCTGCGTTTATGCCCCTGTACACACGCTTGATTCTCTTTCGGAGACATAGCAATCCACAGGTTTTAAGATACTTACTAGTCAGGTACATTGTTAGGCGTTTAATATGCGGTGTTGAGTCCATTTCGTTGAGCAAGGAGTAGCTCTTGTCTATTCCATATTTGACTTGAGGAACTTTATCTGTGCTCATTTCAATCTCTGGTTTTATGCAGCACCCCAACTCACCTTTCCCCTTAAGCAAGCATAAGTTGGTTTTCTAAATTTGAGACCCTGTTCTGTTCTGTAATTCAGTTCCTGTGTAGCCAGGTTTACATTCCGTGTATTACTGATATCTTATGATGTTTCTTTTTCTGTGTGACTTATTTCAGTTAGAATCATCATACCTGAATCCACTCATTGTGATGCTAAGGGTCTGATGACATAGATTTCACTGCTGAGTGATATTGCTTTGTAAGTAAATACCACAACTTCTTTATCCATTTTTCACTTTCTGCGATGTTGAACTTGTACTGTAAACGAGGTTCTTGTAAACAGAGGCGTCCCAAACTTTGGGGTGGCTGTGTCTTTTTGATTTTAATTTCCCTAAGCTATAGGACCATAAGTGGAAATGCCCTAGGTTCTGTTGCTTTGTTTTTTAGATGTTTCAGGAAACACCATACACTTCTCCCCAGTGGTTGTTGGCAATTTACATCCCGCCCATCAGCATAACAAGGCCGCCAGTTCTCCATGGCCTGTCCTGCCTTTCTGGATTTTACACTTTTTTCAGATGGCCCTTTTGACCGGGGGGAAGTGAGACTTCATTGTAGTGCAGATTTCCTTTGCAAGCTTGCTTGGTTGGCCAAAAAGGGCGTATGCGTTTTTTCCTGAATATATTCAGGAAAAAACGCATACGCCCTTTTTGGCCAAGTGCATCATTGTGGACGTTCTGCCTCTTTTCCTATGCTTTCAATGCAATTTCAGTCTACCTCCTGAACTCGGTTTCCTGCAATTCTGCCCCGCTTTCAAGTCCTCTTGGCAGCCTTACTTCAGTGTATTTTTGGACGATGGCTGTCATTTATAACTCTGAAGGTTTGTGAATTACAGTGCCCCTGAGCTCCTTTCTTCAACTCGCTTTCTTGTGACCTGGCCGCAACACCGCAGGATGGCTTCAGGCCCTAATCTGGTTCCGGTATGGCACGCTGAGCCTTTGGTTATTTCCTCTTCCTGGTGGGAAATGAGAGTTAAATTTGCCCGTCCAGACACCTCCAGCTAGCCTCTCATTGGTTCTCGCTATTCCTGTTCATCTGCCACAGAAATTGCAAACTGGGCCAAACAGGAGGTTAAAGGCGCTGACTCTCCAAGTCGGGAGAGTGTTAGTAAAGCGTCTGGAATGTTGCACCCGAGTACCAGGGGAGGAAAACTGAGACATATTTGAACACGTCTCCCGTTCACATGGTTGATCATACTTGGGTTCCACATGCATGTTTTAGCTGAAGGAAGAATACCTTAAACCTGGAGAGTTAAGACCCGTGTAATGGGTACCATGCAATATGACTTCAAAGGGTCTTTATTTGCTCACCGAACCTCTCCAATCCTATCACTGCTGCGTTTATGCCCCTGTACACATGCTTGATTCTCTTTTGGAGACATAGCAATCCATAGGTTTTACGATACTTACTAGTCAGGTACATTGTTAGGCGTTTAATATGCGGTGTTGAGTCCATTTCGTTGAGCAAGGAGTAGCTCTTGTCTATTCCATATTTGACTTAAGGAACTTTATCTGTGCTCATTTCAATCTCTGGTTTTATGCAGCACCCCAACTCACCTTTACCCTTAAGCAAGCATAAGTTGGTTTTCTAAATTTGAGACCCTGTTCTGTTCTGTAATTCAGTTCCTGTGTAGCCAAGTTTACATTCCGTGTATTACTGATATCTTATGATGTTTCTTTTTCTGTGTGACTTATTTCAGTTAGAATCATCATACCTGAATCCACTCATTGTGATGCTAAGGGTCTGATGACATAGATTTCATTGCTGAGTGATATTGCTTTGTAAGTAAATACCACAACTTCTTTATCCATTTTTCACTTTCTGCGATGTTGAACTTGTACTGTAAACGAGGTTCTTGTAAACAGAGGCGTCCCAAACTTTGAGGTGGCTGTGTCTTTTTGATTTTAATTTCCCTAAGCTATAGGACCATAAGTGGAAGTGCCCTAGGCTCTGTTGCTTTGTTTTTTAGATGTTTCAGGAAACACCATACACTTCTCCCGAGTGTATGTTGGCAATTTTCATCCCGCCCATCAGCATAACAAGGCTCCCAGTTCTCCATGGCCTGTCCTGCCTTTCTGGATTTTACACTTTTTTCAGATGGCCCTTTTGACCGGGGGGCAGTGAGACTTCATTGTAGTGCAGATTTCCTTTGCAAGCTTGCTTGGTTGGCCAAAAAGGGCGTATGCGTTTTTTCCTGAATATATTCAGGAAAAAACGCATACGCCCTTTTTGGCCAAGTGCATCATTGTGGACGTTCTGCCTCTTTTCCTATGCTTTCAATGCAATTCCAGTCTACCTCCTGAAATCAGTTTCCTGCAATTCTGCCCCGCTTTCAAGTCCTCTTGGCAGCCTTACTTCAGTCTATTTTTGGACGATAGCTGTCATTTATAACTCTGCAGGTTTGTGAATTACAGTGCCCCTGAGCTCCTTTCTTCAACTCGCTTTCTAGTGACCTGGCCGCAACACCGCAGGATGGCTTCAGGCCCTAATCTGGTTCTGGCACGGCACGCTGAGCCTTTGGTTATTTCCTCTTCCTGGTGGGAAATGAGAGTTAAATTTGCCCGTCCAGACACCTCCAGCTAGCCTCTCATTGGTTCTCGCTATTCCTGTTCATCTTCCGCAGAAATTGCAAACTGTGCCAAACAGGAGGTTAAAGGCGCTGACTCTCCAAGTGGGGAGAGTGTTAGTAAAGCGTCTGGAATGTTGCACCCGAGTACCAGGGGAGGAAAACTGAGACATATTTGAACACGTCTCCCGATCACATGGTTGATCATACTCTGGGTTCCACATGCATGTTTTACCTGAAGGAAGAATACCTAAAACCTGGGTAGTTGAAACCCGTGTAATGGGTACCATGCAATATGACTTCAAAGGGTCTTCCTTTGCTCACCGAACCTCTCCAATCCTATCACTGCTGCGTTTATGCCCCTGTACACATGCTTGATTCTCTTTTGGAGACATAGCAATCCATAGGTTTTACGATACTTACTAGTCAGGTACATTGTTAGGCGTTTAATATGCGGTGTTGAGTCCATTTCGTTGAGCAAGGAGTAGCTCTTGTCTATTCCATATTTGACTTAAGGAACTTTATCTGTGCTCATTTCAATCTCTGGTTTTATGCAGCACCCCAACTCACCTTTACCCTTAAGCAAGCATAAGTTGGTTTTCTAAATTTGAGACCCTGTTCTGTTCTGTAATTCAGTTCCTGTGTAGCCAAGTTTACATTCCGTGTATTACTGATATCTTATGATGTTTCTTTTTCTGTGTGACTTATTTCAGTTAGAATCATCATACCTGAATCCACTCATTGTGATGCTAAGGGTCTGATGACATAGATTTCATTGCTGAGTGATATTGCTTTGTAAGTAAATACCACAACTTCTTTATCCATTTTTCACTTTCTGCGATGTTGAACTTGTACTGTAAACGAGGTTCTTGTAAACAGAGGCGTCCCAAACTTTGGGGTGGCTGTGTCTTTTTGATTTTAATTTCCCTAAGCTATAGGACCATAAGTGGAAGTGCCCTAGGCTCTGTTGCTTTGTTTTTTAGATGTTTCAGGAAACACCATACACTTCTCCCGAGTGTATGTTGGCAATTTTCATCCCGCCCATCAGCATAACAAGGCTCCCAGTTCTCCATGGCCTGTCCTGCCTTGCTGGATTTTACACTTTTTACAGATGGCCCTTTTGACCGGGGGGCAGTGAGACTTCATTGTAGTGCAGATTTCCTTTGCAAGCTTGCTTGGTTGGCCAAAAAGGGCGTATGCGTTTTTTCCTGAATATATTCAGGAAAAAACGCATACGCCCTTTTTGGCCAAGTGCATCATTGTGGACGTTCTGCCTCTTTTCCTATGCTTTCAATGCAATTCCAGTCTACCTTCTGAAATCAGTTTCCTGCAATTCTGCCCCGCTTTCAAGTCCTCTTGGCAGCCTTACTTCAGTCTATTTTTGGACGATAGCTGTCATTTATAACTCTGCAGGTTTGTGAATTACAGTGCCCCTGAGCTCCTTTCTTCAACTCGCTTTCTTGTGACCTGGCCGCAACACCGCAGGATGGCTTCAGGCCCTAATCTGGTTCTGGCACGGCACGCTGAGCCTTTGGTTATTTCCTCTTCCTGGTGGGAAATGAGAGTTAAATTTGCCCGTCCAGACACCTCCAGCTAGCCTCTCATTGGTTCTCGCTATTCCTGTTCATCTTCCGCAGAAATTGCAAACTGTGCCAAACAGGAGGTTAAAGGCGCTGACTCTCCAAGTGGGGAGAGTGTTAGTAAAGCGTCTGGAATGTTGCACCCGAGTACCAGGGGAGGAAAACTGAGACATATTTGAACACGTCTCCCGATCACATGGTTGATCATACTCTGGGTTCCACATGCATGTTTTACCTGAAGGAAGAATACCTAAAACCTGGGTAGTTGAAACCCGTGTAATGGGTACCATGCAATATGACTTCAAAGGGTCTTCTTTTGCTCACTGAACCTCTCCAATCCTATCACTGCTGCGTTTATGCCCCTGTACACATGCACATGCTTGATTCTCTTTTGGAGACATAGCAATCCATAGGTTTTACGATACTTACTAGTCAGGTACATTGTTAGGCGTTTAATATGCGGTGTTGAGTCCATTTCGTTGAGCAAGGAGTAGCTCTTGTCTATTCCATATTTGACTTAAGGAACTTTATCTGTGCTCATTTCAATCTCTGGTTTTATGCAGCACCCCAACTCACCTTTACCCTTAAGCAAGCATAAGTTGGTTTTCTAAATTTGAGACCCTGTTCTGTTCTGTAATTCAGTTCCTGTGTAGCCAAGTTTACATTCCGTGTATTACTGATATCTTATGATGTTTCTTTTTCTGTGTGACTTATTTCAGTTAGAATCATCATACCTGAATCCACTCATTGTGATGCTAAGGGTCTGATGACATAGATTTCATTGCTGAGTGATATTGCTTTGTAAGTAAATACCACAACTTCTTTATCCATTTTTCACTTTCTGCGATGTTGAACTTGTACTGTAAACGAGGTTCTTGTAAACAGAGGCGTCCCAAACTTTGGGGTGGCTGTGTCTTTTTGATTTTAATTTCCCTAAGCTATAGGACCATAAGTGGAAGTGCCCTAGGCTCTGTTGCTTTGTTTTTTAGATGTTTCAGGAAACACCATACACTTCTCCCGAGTGTATGTTGGCAATTTTCATCCCGCCCTTCAGCATAACAAGGCTCCCAGTTCTCCATGGCCTGTCCTGCCTTTCTGGATTTTACACTTTTTTCAGATGGCCCTTTTGACCGGGGGGCAGTGAGACTTCATTGTAGTGCAGATTTCCTTTGCAAGCTTGCTTGGTTGGCCAAAAAGGGCGTATGCGTTTTTTCCTGAATATATTCAGGAAAAAACGCATACGCCCTTTTTGGCCAAGTGCATCATTGTGGACGTTCTGCCTCTTTTCCTATGCTTTCAATGCAATTCCAGTCTACCTCCTGAAATCAGTTTCCTGCAATTCTGCCCCGCTTTCAAGTCCTCTTGGCAGCCTTACTTCAGTCTATTTTTGGACGATAGCTGTCATTTATAACTCTGCAGGTTTGTGAATTACAGTGCCCCTGAGCTCCTTTCTTCAACTCGCTTTCTTGTGACCTGGCCGCAACACCGCAGGATGGCTTCAGGCCCTAATCTGGTTCTGGCACGGCACGCTGAGCCTTTGGTTATTTCCTCTTCCTGGTGGGAAATGAGAGTTAAATTTGCCCGTCCAGACACCTCCAGCTAGCCTCTCATTGGTTCTCGCTATTCCTGTTCATCTTCCGCAGAAATTGCAAACTGTGCCAAACAGGAGGTTAAAGGCGCTGACTCTCCTAGTGGGGAGAGTGTTAGTAAAGCGTCTGGAATGTTGCACCCGAGTACCAGGGGAGGAAAACTGAGACATATTTGAACACGTCTCCCGATCACATGGTTGATCATACTCTGGGTTCCACATGCATGTTTTAGCTGAAGGAAGAATACCTAAAACCTGGGTAGTTGAAACCCGTGTAATGGGTACCATGCAATATGACTTCAAAGGGTCTTCCTTTGCTCACCGAACCTCTCCAATCCTATCACTGCTGCGTTTATGCCCCTGTACACATGCTTGATTCTCTTTCGGAGACATAGCAATGCATAGGTCTTAAGATACTTACTAGTCAGGTACATTCTTAGGCATTTAATATGCGGTGTTGAGTCCATTTCGTTGAGCAAGGCGTAGCTCTTGTGTATTCCATATTTGACTTAAGGAACTTGATCTGTGCTCATTTCAATCTCTGGTTTTATGCAGCACCCCAACTCACCTTTACCCTTAAGCAAGCATAAGTTGGTTTTCTAAATTTGAGACCCTGTTCTGTTCTGTAATTCAGTTCCTGTGTAGCCAAGTTTACATTCCGTGTATTACTGATATCTTATGATGTTTCTTTTTCTGTGTGACTTATTTCAGTTAGAATCATCATACCTGAATCCACTCATTGTGATGCTAAGGGTCTGATGACATAGATTTCATTGCTGAGTGATATTGCTTTGTAAGTAAATACCACAACTTCTTTATCCATTTTTCACTTTCTGCGATGTTGAACTTGTACTGTAAACGAGGTTCTTGTAAACAGAGGCGTCCCAAACTTTGGGGTGGCTGTGTCTTTTTGATTTTAATTTCCCTAAGCTATAGGACCATAAGTGGAAGTGCCCTAGGCTCTGTTGCTTTGTTTTTTAGATGTTTCAGGAAACACCATACACTTCTCCCGAGTGTATGTTGGCAATTTTCATCCCGCCCATCAGCATAACAAGGCTCCCAGTTCTCCATGGCCTGTCCTGCCTTTCTGGATTTTACACTTTTTTCAGATGGCCCTTTTGACCGGGGGGCAGTGAGACTTCATTGTAGTGCAGATTTCTTTGCAAGCTTGCTTGGTTGGCCAAAAAGGGCGTATGCGTTTTTTCCTGAATATATTCAGGAAAAAACGCATACGCCCTTTTTGGCCAAGTGCATCATTGTGGACGTTCTGCCTCTTTTCCTATGCTTTCAATGCAATTCCAGTCTACCTCCTGAAATCAGTTTCCTGCAATTCTGCCCCGCTTTCAAGTCCTCTTGGCAGCCTTACTTCAGTCTATTTTTGGACGATAGCTGTCATTTATAACTCTGCAGGTTTGTGAATTACAGTGCCCCTGAGCTCCTTTCTTCAACTCGCTTTCTTGTGACCTGGCCGCAACACCGCAGGATGGCTTCAGGCCCTAATCTGGTTCTGGCACGGCACGCTGAGCCTTTGGTTATTTCCTCTTCCTGGTGGGAAATGAGAGTTAAATTTGCCCGTCCAGACACCTCCACCTAGCCTCTCATTGGTTCTCGCTATTCCTGTTCATCTTCCGCAGAAATTGCAAACTGTGCCAAACAGGAGGTTAAAGGCGCTGACTCTCCAAGTGGGGAGAGTGTTAGTAAAGCGTCTGGAATGTTGCACCCGAGTACCAGGGGAGGAAAACTGAGACATATTTGAACACGTCTCCCGATCACATGGTTGATCATACTCTGGGTTCCACATGCATGTTTTACCTGAAGGAAGAATACCTAAAACCTGGGTAGTTGAAACCCGTGTAATGGGTACCATGCAATATGACTTCAAAGGGTCTTCCTTTGCTCACCGAACCTCTCCAATCCTATCACTGCTGCGTTTATGCCCCTGTACACATGCTTGATTCTCTTTTGGAGACATAGCAATCCATAGGTTTTACGATACTTACTAGTCAGGTACATTGTTAGGCGTTTAATATGCGGTGTTGAGTCCATTTCGTTGAGCAAGGAGTAGCTCTTGTCTATTCCATATTTGACTTAAGGAACTTTATCTGTGCTCATTTCAATCTCTGGTTTTATGCAGCACCCCAACTCACCTTTACCCTTAAGCAAGCATAAGTTGGTTTTCTAAATTTGAGACCCTGTTCTGTTCTGTAATTCAGTTCCTGTGTAGCCAAGTTTACATTCCGTGTATTACTGATATCTTATGATGTTTCTTTTTCTGTGTGACTTATTTCAGTTAGAATCATCATACCTGAATCCACTCATTGTGATGCTAAGGGTCTGATGACATAGATTTCATTGCTGAGTGATATTGCTTTGTAAGTAAATACCACAACTTCTTTATCCATTTTTCACTTTCTGCGATGTTGAACTTGTACTGTAAACGAGGTTCTTGTAAACAGAGGCGTCCCAAACTTTGGGGTGGCTGTGTCTTTTTGATTTTAATTTCCCTAAGCTATAGGACCATAAGTGGAAGTGCCCTAGGCTCTGTTGCTTTGTTTTTTAGATGTTTCAGGAAACACCATACACTTCTCCCGAGTGTATGTTGGCAATTTTCATCCCGCCCATCAGCATAACAAGGCTCCCAGTTCTCCATGGCCTGTCCTGCCTTTCTGGATTTTACACTTTTTTCAGATGGCCCTTTTGACCGGGGGGCAGTGAGACTTCATTGTAGTGCAGATTTCCTTTGCAAGCTTGCTTGGTTGGCCAAAAAGGGCGTATGCGTTTTTTCCTGAATATATTCAGGAAAAAACGCATACGCCCTTTTTGGCCAAGTGCATCATTGTGGACGTTCTGCCTCTTTTCCTATGCTTTCAATGCAATTCCAGTCTACCTCCTGAAATCAGTTTCCTGCAATTCTGCCCCGCTTTCAAGTCCTCTTGGCAGCCTTACTTCAGTCTATTTTTGGACGATAGCTGTCATTTATAACTCTGCAGGTTTGTGAATTACAGTGCCCCTGAGCTCCTTTCTTCAACTCGCTTTCTTGTGACCTGGCCGCAACACCGCAGGATGGCTTCAGGCCCTAATCTGGTTCTGGCACGGCACGCTGAGCCTTTGGTTATTTCCTCTTCCTGGTGGGAAATGAGAGTTAAATTTGCCCGTCCAGACACCTCCAGCTAGCCTCTCATTGGTTCTCGCTATTCCTGTTCATCTTCCGCAGAAATTGCAAACTGTGCCAAACAGGAGGTTAAAGGCGCTGACTCTCCAAGTGGGGAGAGTGTTAGTAAAGCGTCTGGAATGTTGCACCCGAGTACCAGGGGAGGAAAACTGAGACATATTTGAACACGTCTCCCGATCACATGGTTGATCATACTCTGGGTTCCACATGCATGTTTTACCTGAAGGAAGAATACCTAAAACCTGGGTAGTTGAAACCCGTGTAATGGGTACCATGCAATATGACTTCAAAGGGTCTTCCTTTGCTCACCGAACCTCTCCAATCCTATCACTGCTGCGTTTATGCCCCTGTACACATGCTTGATTCTCTTTTGGAGACATAGCAATCCATAGGTTTTACGATACTTACTAGTCAGGTACATTGTTAGGCGTTTAATATGCGGTGTTGAGTCCATTTCGTTGAGCAAGGAGTAGCTCTTGTCTATTCCATATTTGACTTAAGGAACTTTATCTGTGCTCATTTCAATCTCTGGTTTTATGCAGCACCCCAACTCACCTTTACCCTTAAGCAAGCATAAGTTGGTTTTCTAAATTTGAGACCCTGTTCTGTTCTGTAATTCAGTTCCTGTGTAGCCAAGTTTACATTCCGTGTATTACTGATATCTTATGATGTTTCTTTTTCTGTGTGACTTATTTCAGTTAGAATCATCATACCTGAATCCACTCATTGTGATGCTAAGGGTCTGATGACATAGATTTCATTGCTGAGTGATATTGCTTTGTAAGTAAATACCACAACTTCTTTATCCATTTTTCACTTTCTGCGATGTTGAACTTGTACTGTAAACGAGGTTCTTGTAAACAGAGGCGTCCCAAACTTTGGGGTGGCTGTGTCTTTTTGATTTTAATTTCCCTAAGCTATAGGACCATAAGTGGAAGTGCCCTAGGCTCTGTTGCTTTGTTTTTTAGATGTTTCAGGAAACACCATACACTTCTCCCGAGTGTATGTTGGCAATTTTCATCCCGCCCTTCAGCATAACAAGGCTCCCAGTTCTCCATGGCCTGTCCTGCCTTTCTGGATTTTACACTTTTTTCAGATGGCCCTTTTGACCGGGGGGCAGTGAGACTTCATTGTAGTGCAGATTTCCTTTGCAAGCTTGCTTGGTTGGCCAAAAAGGGCGTATGCGTTTTTTCCTGAATATATTCAGGAAAAAACGCATACGCCCTTTTTGGCCAAGTGCATCATTGTGGACGTTCTGCCTCTTTTCCTATGCTTTCAATGCAATTCCAGTCTACCTCCTGAAATCAGTTTCCTGCAATTCTGCCCCGCTTTCAAGTCCTCTTGGCAGCCTTACTTCAGTCTATTTTTGGACGATAGCTGTCATTTATAACTCTGCAGGTTTGTGAATTACAGTGCCCCTGAGCTCCTTTCTTCAACTCGCTTTCTTGTGACCTGGCCGCAACACCGCAGGATGGCTTCAGGCCCTAATCTGGTTCTGGCACGGCACGCTGAGCCTTTGGTTATTTCCTCTTCCTGGTGGGAAATGAGAGTTAAATTTGCCCGTCCAGACACCTCCAGCTAGCCTCTCATTGGTTCTCGCTATTCCTGTTCATCTTCCGCAGAAATTGCAAACTGTGCCAAACAGGAGGTTAAAGGCGCTGACTCTCCTAGTGGGGAGAGTGTTAGTAAAGCGTCTGGAATGTTGCACCCGAGTACCAGGGGAGGAAAACTGAGACATATTTGAACACGTCTCCCGATCACATGGTTGATCATACTCTGGGTTCCACATGCATGTTTTACCTGAAGGAAGAATACCTAAAACCTGGGTAGTTGAAACCCGTGTAATGGGTACCATGCAATATGACTTCAAAGGGTCTTCCTTTGCTCACCGAACCTCTCCAATCCTATCACTGCTGCGTTTATGCCCCTGTACACATGCTTGATTCTCTTTCGGAGACATAGCAATGCATAGGTCTTAAGATACTTACTAGTCAGGTACATTCTTAGGCGTTTAATATGCGGTGTTGAGTCCATTTCGTTGAGCAAGGCGTAGCTCTTGTGTATTCCATATTTGACTTAAGGAACTTGATCTGTGCTCATTTCAATCTCTGGTTTTATGCAGCACCCCAACTCACCTTTACCCTTAAGCAAGCATAAGTTGGTTTTCTAAATTTGAGACCCTGTTCTGTTCTGTAATTCAGTTCCTGTGTAGCCAAGTTTACATTCCGTGTATTACTGATATCTTATGATGTTTCTTTTTCTGTGTGACTTATTTCAGTTAGAATCATCATACCTGAATCCACTCATTGTGATGCTAAGGGTCTGATGACATAGATTTCATTGCTGAGTGATATTGCTTTGTAAGTAAATACCACAACTTCTTTATCCATTTTTCACTTTCTGCGATGTTGAACTTGTACTGTAAACGAGGTTCTTGTAAACAGAGGCGTCCCAAACTTTGGGGTGGCTGTGTCTTTTTGATTTTAATTTCCCTAAGCTATAGGACCATAAGTGGAAGTGCCCTAGGCTCTGTTGCTTTGTTTTTTAGATGTTTCAGGAAACACCATACACTTCTCCCGAGTGTATGTTGGCAATTTTCATCCCGCCCATCAGCATAACAAGGCTCCCAGTTCTCCATGGCCTGTCCTGCCTTTCTGGATTTTACACTTTTTTCAGATGGCCCTTTTGACCGGGGGGCAGTGAGACTTCATTGTAGTGCAGATTTCCTTTGCAAGCTTGCTTGGTTGGCCAAAAAGGGCGTATGCGTTTTTTCCTGAATATATTCAGGAAAAAACGCATACGCCCTTTTTGGCCAAGTGCATCATTGTGGACGTTCTGCCTCTTTTCCTATGCTTTCAATGCAATTCCAGTCTACCTCCTGAAATCAGTTTCCTGCAATTCTGCCCCGCTTTCAAGTCCTCTTGGCAGCCTTACTTCAGTCTATTTTTGGACGATAGCTGTCATTTATAACTCTGCAGGTTTGTGAATTACAGTGCCCCTGAGCTCCTTTCTTCAACTCGCTTTCTTGTGACCTGGCCGCAACACCGCAGGATGGCTTCAGGCCCTAATCTGGTTCTGGCACGGCACGCTGAGCCTTTGGTTATTTCCTCTTCCTGGTGGGAAATGAGAGTTAAATTTGCCCGTCCAGACACCTCCAGCTAGCCTCTCATTGGTTCTCGCTATTCCTGTTCATCTTCCGCAGAAATTGCAAACTGTGCCAAACAGGAGGTTAAAGGCGCTGACTCTCCAAGTGGGGAGAGTGTTAGTAAAGCGTCTGGAATGTTGCACCCGAGTACCAGGGGAGGAAAACTGAGACATATTTGAACACGTCTCCCGATCACATGGTTGATCATACTCTGGGTTCCACATGCATGTTTTACCTGAAGGAAGAATACCTAAAACCTGGGTAGTTGAAACCCGTGTAATGGGTACCATGCAATATGACTTCAAAGGGTCTTCCTTTGCTCACCGAACCTCTCCAATCCTATCACTGCTGCGTTTATGCCCCTGTACACATGCTTGATTCTCTTTTGGAGACATAGCAATCCATAGGTTTTACGATACTTACTAGTCAGGTACATTGTTAGGCGTTTAATATGCGGTGTTGAGTCCATTTCGTTGAGCAAGGAGTAGCTCTTGTCTATTCCATATTTGACTTAAGGAACTTTATCTGTGCTCATTTCAATCTCTGGTTTTATGCAGCACCCCAACTCACCTTTACCCTTAAGCAAGCATAAGTTGGTTTTCTAAATTTGAGACCCTGTTCTGTTCTGTAATTCAGTTCCTGTGTAGCCAAGTTTACATTCCGTGTATTACTGATATCTTATGATGTTTCTTTTTCTGTGTGACTTATTTCAGTTAGAATCATCATACCTGAATCCACTCATTGTGATGCTAAGGGTCTGATGACATAGATTTCATTGCTGAGTGATATTGCTTTGTAAGTAAATACCACAACTTCTTTATCCATTTTTCACTTTCTGCGATGTTGAACTTGTACTGTAAACGAGGTTCTTGTAAACAGAGGCGTCCCAAACTTTGGGGTGGCTGTGTCTTTTTGATTTTAATTTCCCTAAGCTATAGGACCATAAGTGGAAGTGCCCTAGGCTCTGTTGCTTTGTTTTTTAGATGTTTCAGGAAACACCATACACTTCTCCCGAGTGTATGTTGGCAATTTTCATCCCGCCCTTCAGCATAACAAGGCTCCCAGTTCTCCATGGCCTGTCCTGCCTTTCTGGATTTTACACTTTTTTCAGATGGCCCTTTTGACCGGGGGGCAGTGAGACTTCATTGTAGTGCAGATTTCCTTTGCAAGCTTGCTTGGTTGGCCAAAAAGGGCGTATGCGTTTTTTCCTGAATATATTCAGGAAAAAACGCATACGCCCTTTTTGGCCAAGTGCATCATTGTGGACGTTCTGCCTCTTTTCCTATGCTTTCAATGCAATTCCAGTCTACCTCCTGAAATCAGTTTCCTGCAATTCTGCCCCGCTTTCAAGTCCTCTTGGCAGCCTTACTTCAGTCTATTTTTGGACGATAGCTGTCATTTATAACTCTGCAGGTTTGTGAATTACAGTGCCCCTGAGCTCCTTTCTTCAACTCGCTTTCTTGTGACCTGGCCGCAACACCGCAGGATGGCTTCAGGCCCTAATCTGGTTCTGGCACGGCACGCTGAGCCTTTGGTTATTTCCTCTTCCTGGTGGGAAATGAGAGTTAAATTTGCCCGTCCAGACACCTCCAGCTAGCCTCTCATTGGTTCTCGCTATTCCTGTTCATCTTCCGCAGAAATTGCAAACTGTGCCAAACAGGAGGTTAAAGGCGCTGACTCTCCTAGTGGGGAGAGTGTTAGTAAAGCGTCTGGAATGTTGCACCCGAGTACCAGGGGAGGAAAACTGAGACATATTTGAACACGTCTCCCGATCACATGGTTGATCATACTCTGGGTTCCACATGCATGTTTTAGCTGAAGGAAGAATACCTAAAACCTGGGTAGTTGAAACCCGTGTAATGGGTACCATGCAATATGACTTCAAAGGGTCTTCCTTTGCTCACCGAACCTCTCCAATCCTATCACTGCTGCGTTTATGCCCCTGTACACATGCTTGATTCTCTTTCGGAGACATAGCAATGCATAGGTCTTAAGATACTTACTAGTCAGGTACATTCTTAGGCATTTAATATGCGGTGTTGAGTCCATTTCGTTGAGCAAGGAGTAGCTCTTGTCTATTCCATATTTGACTTAAGGAACTTGATCTGTGCTCATTTCAATCTCTGGTTTTATGCAGCACCCCAACTCACCTTTACCCTTAAGCAAGCATAAGTTGGTTTTCTAAATTTGAGACCCTGTTCTGTTCTGTAATTCAGTTCCTGTGTAGCCAAGTTTACATTCCGTGTATTACTGATATCTTATGATGTTTCTTTTTCTGTGTGACTTATTTCAGTTAGAATCATCATACCTGAATCCACTCATTGTGATGCTAAGGGTCTGATGACCTAGATTTCATTGCTGAGTGATATTGCTTTGTAAGTAAATACCACAACTTCTTTATCCATTTTTCACTTTCTGCGATGTTGAACTTGTACTGTAAACGAGGTTCTTGTAAACAGAGGCGTCCCAAACTTTGGGGTGGCTGTGTCTTTTTGATTTTAATTTCCCTAAGCTATAGGACCATAAGTGGAAGTGCCCTAGGCTCTGTTGCTTTGTTTTTTAGATGTTTCAGGAAACACCATACACTTCTCCCGAGTGTATGTTGGCAATTTTCATCCCGCCCATCAGCATAACAAGGCTCCCAGTTCTCCATGGCCTGTCCTGCCTTTCTGGATTTTACACTTTTTTCAGATGGCCCTTTTGATCGGGGGGCAGTGAGACTTCATTGTAGTGCAGATTTCCTTTGCAAGCTTGCTTGGTTGGCCAAAAAGGGCGTATGCGTTTTTTCCTGAATATATTCAGGAAAAAACGCATACGCCCTTTTTGGCCAAGTGCATCATTGTGGACGTTCTGCCTCTTTTCCTATGCTTTCAATGCAATTTCAGTCTACCTCCTGAAATCGGTTTCCTGCAATTCTGCCCCGCTTTCAAGTCCTCTTGGCAGCCTTACTTCAGTCTATTTTTGGACGATAGCTGTCATTTATAACTCTGCAGGTTTGTGAATTACAGTGCCCCTGAGCTCCTTTCTTCAACTCGCTTTCTTGTGACCTGGCCGCAACACCGCAGGATGGCTTCAGGCCCTAATCTGGTTCTGGCACGGCACGCTGAGCCTTTGGTTATTTCCTCCTCCTGGTGGGAAATGAGAGTTAAATTTGCCCGTCCAGACACCTCCACCTAGCCTCTCATTGGTTCTCGCTATTCCTGTTCATCTTCCGCAGAAATTGCAAACTGTGCCAAACAGGAGGTTAAAGGCGCTGACTCTCCAAGTGGGGAGAGTGATAGTAAAGCATCTGGAATGTTGCACCCGAGTACCAGGGGAGGAAAACTGAGACATATTTGAACACGTCTCCCGATCACATGGTTGATCATACTCTGGGTTCCACATGCATGTTTTAGCTGAAGGAAGAATACCTAAAACCTGGGTAGTTGAAACCCGTGTAATGGGTACCATGCAATATGACTTCAAAGGGTCTTCCTTTGCTCACCGAACCTCTCCAGTCCTATCACTGCTGCGTTTATGCCCCTGTACACATGCTTGATTCTCTTTCGGAGACACAGCAATCCATAGGTTTTAAGATACTTACTAGTCAGGTACATTCTTAGGCGTTTAATATGCGGTGTTGAGTCCATTTCATTGAGCAAGGAGTAGCTCTTGTCTATTCCATATTTGGCTTAAGGAACTTTATCTGTGCTCATTTCAATCTCTGGTTTTATGCAGCACCCCAACTCACCTTTACCCTTAAGCAAGCATAAGTTGGTTTTCTAAATTTGAGACCCTGTTCTGTTCTGTAATTCAGTTCCTGTGTAGCCAAGTTTCCATTCCGTGTATTACTGATATCTTATGATGTTTCTTTTTCTGTGTGACTTATTTCAGTTAGAATCATCATACCTGAATCCACTCATTGTGCTGCTAAGGGCCTGATGACACAGATTTCATTGCTGAGTGATATTGCTTAGTAAGTAAATACCACAACTTCTTTATCCATTTTTCACTTTCTGTGATGTGGAACTTGTACTGTAAACGAGGTTCTTGTAAACAGAGCCGTTCCAAACTTTGGGGTGGCTGTGTCTTTTTGATTTTAATTTCCCTAAGCTATAGGACCATAATTGGAAGTGCCCTAGGTTCTGTTGCTTTGTTTTTTAGATGTTTCAGGAAACACCATACACTTCTCCCGAGTGGTTGTTGGCAATTTACATCCCGCCCATCAGCATAACAAGGCTCCCAGTTCTCCATGGCCTGTCCTGCCTTTCTGGATTTTACACTTTTTTCAGATGGCCCTTTTGACCGGGGGGAAGTGAGACTTCATTGTAGGGCAGATTTCCTTTGCAAGCTTGCTTGGTTGGCCAAAAAGTGCGTATGCGTTTTTTCCTGAATATATTCAGGAAAAAACGCATACGCCCTTTTTGGCCAAGTGCATCATTGTGGACGTTCTGCCTCTTTTCCTATGCTTTCAATGCAATTGCAGTCTACCTCCTGAAATCGGTTTCCTGCAATTCTGCCCCGTTTTCAAGTCCTCTTGGCAGCCTTACTTCAGTCTATTTTTGGACGATAGCTGTCATTTATAACTCTGCAGGTTTGTGAATTACAGTGCCCCTGAGCTCCTTTCTTCAACTCGCTTTCTTGTGAGCTGGCCGCAACACCGCAGGATGGCTTCAGGCCCTAATCTGGTTCCGGCACGGCACGCTGAGCCTTTGGTTATTTCCTCTTCCTGGTGGGAAATGAGAGTTAAATTTGCCCGTGCAGACACCTCCAGCTAGTCTCTCATTGGTTCTCGCTATTCCTGTTCATCTTCCGCAGAAATTGCAAACTGGGCCATACAGGAGGTTAAAGGCGCTGACTCTCCAAGTGGGGAGAGTGTTAGTAAAGCGTCTGGAATGTTGCACCCGAGTACCAGGGGAGGAAAACTGAGACATATTTGAACACGTCTCCCGATCACATGGATGATCATACTCTGGGTTCCACATGCATGTTTTAGCTGAAGGAAGAATACCTAAAACCTGGGTAGTTGAAACCCGTGTAATGGGTACCATGCAATATGACTTCAAAGCGTCTTCCTTTGCTCACCGAACCTCTCCAATCCTATCACTGCTGCGTTTATGCCCCTGTACACATGCTTGATTCTCTTTCGGAGACATAGCAATCCCTAGGTTTTAAGATACTTACTAGTCAGGTACATTCTTAGGAGTTTAATATGCGGTGTTGAGTCCATTTCGTTGAGCAAGGAGTAGCTCTTGTCTATTCCATATTTGACTTCAGGAACTTTATCTGTGCTCATTTCAATCTCTGGTTTTATGCAGCACCCCAACTCACCTTTACCCTTAAGCAAGCATAAGTTGGTTTTCTAAATTTGAGACCCTGTTCTGTTTTGTAATTCAGTTCATGTGTAGCCAAGTTTACATTCCGTGTATTACTGATATCTTATGATGTTTCTTTTTCTGTGTGCCTTATTTCAGTTAGAATCATCATACCTGAATCCACTCATTGTGCTGCTAAGGGTCTGATGACACAGCTTTCATTGCTGAGTGATATTGCTTTGTAAGTAAATACCACAACTTCTTTATCCATTTTTCACTTTCT
This sequence comes from Delphinus delphis, assembly GCF_949987515.2. NCBI lineage: Eukaryota > Metazoa > Chordata > Mammalia > Artiodactyla > Delphinidae > Delphinus > Delphinus delphis. The sequence goes on from NW_027192850.1 coordinate 191,288, forward strand.
GCGATGTTGAACTTGTACTGTAAACGAGGTTCTTGTAAACAGAGCCGTTCCAAACTTTGGGCTGGCTGTGTCTTTTTGATTTTAATTTCCCTAAGCTATAGGACCATAAGTGGAAGTGCCCTAGATTCTGTTGCTTTGTTTTTTAGATGTTTCAGGAAACACCATACACTTCTCCCGAGTGGTTGTTGGCAATTTACATCCCGCCCATCAGCATAACAAGGCTCCCAGTTCTCCATGGCCTGTCCTGCCTTTCTGGATTTTACACTTTTTTCAGATGGCCCTTTTGACCGGGGGGAAGTGAGACTTCATTGTAGGGCAGATTTTCTTTGCAAGCTTGCTTGGTTGGCCAAAAAGGGCGTATGCGTTTTTTCCTGAATATATTCAGGAAAAAACGCATACGCCCTTTTTGGCCAAGTGCATCATTGTGGACGTTCTGCCTCTTTTCCTATGCTTTCAATGCAATTCCAGTCTACCTCCTGAAGTCGGTTTCCTGCAATTCTGCCCCGCTTTCAAGTCCTCTTGGCAGCCTTACTTCAGTCTATTTTTGGACGATAGCTGTCATTTATAACTCTGCAGGTTTGTGAATTACAGTGCCCCTGAGCTCCTTTCTTCAACTCGCTTTCTTGTGAGCTGGCCACAAAACCACAGGATGGCTTCAGGCCCTAATCTGGTTCTGGCACGGCACACTGAGCCTTTGGTTAATTCCTCTTCCTGGTGGGAAATGAGAGTTAAATTTGCCCGTGCAGACACCTCCAGCTAGTCTCTCATTGGTTCTCGCTATTCCTGTTCATCTTCCGCAGAAATTGCAAACTGGGCCAAACAGGAGGTTAAAGGGACTGACTCTCCAAGTCGGGAGTGTGTTAGTAAAGCGTCTGGAATGTTGCACCCGAGTACCAGGGTACAAAAACTGAGACATGTTTGAACACGTCTCCCGATCACATGGTTGATCATACTCTGGGTTCCACATGCATGTTTTAGCTGAAGGAAGAATACCTAAAACCTGGGTAGTGGAAACCCGTGGAATGGATACCATGCAATATGACTTCAAAGGGTCTTCATTTGCTCACCGAACCTCTCCAATCCTATCACTGCTGCCTTTTTGCCCCTGTACACATGCTTGATTCTTTTTCGGAGACATAGCAATCCATAGGTTTTAAGATACTTACTAGTCAGGTACATTCTTAGGCGTTTAATATGCGGTGTTGAGTCCATTTCGTTGAGCAAGGAGTAGCTCTTGTCTATTCCATATTTGACTTAAGGAACTTTATCTGTGCTCATTTCAATCTCTGGTTTTATGCAGTACCCCAACTCACCTTTACCCTTAAGCAAGCATAAGTTGGTTTTCTAAATTTGAGACCCTGTTCTGTTCTGTAATTCAGTTCCTGTGTAGCCAAGTTTACATTCCATGTATTACTGATATCTTATGATGTTTCTTTTTCTGTGTGACTTATTTCAGTTAGAATCATCATACCTGAATCCACTCATTGTGATGCTAAGGGTCTGATGACCTAGATTTCATTGCTGAGTGATATTGCTTTGTAAGTAAATACCACAACTTCTTTATCCATTTTTCACTTTCTGCGATGTTGAACTTGTACTGTAAACGAGGTTCTTGTAAACAGAGGCGTCCCAAACTTTGGGGTGGCTGTGTCTTTTTGATTTTAATTTCCCTAAGCTATAGGACCATAAGTGGAAGTGCCCTAGGCTCTGTTGCTTTGTTTTTTAGATGTTTCAGGAAACACCATACACTTCTCCCGAGTGTATGTTGGCAATTTTCATCCCGCCCATCAGCATAACAAGGCTCCCAGTTCTCCATGGCCTGTCCTGCCTTTCTGGATTTTACACTTTTTTCAGATGGCCCTTTTGATCGGGGGGCAGTGAGACTTCATTGTAGTGCAGATTTCCTTTGCAAGCTTGCTTGGTTGGCCAAAAAGGGCGTATGCGTTTTTTCCTGAATATATTCAGGAAAAAACGCATACGCCCTTTTTGGCCAAGTGCATCATTGTGGACGTTCTGCCTCTTTTCCTATGCTTTCAATGCAATTTCAGTCTACCTCCTGAAATCGGTTTCCTGCAATTCTGCCCCGCTTTCAAGTCCTCTTGGCAGCCTTACTTCAGTCTATTTTTGGACGATAGCTGTCATTTATAACTCTGCAGGTTTGTGAATTACAGTGCCCCTGAGCTCCTTTCTTCAACTCGCTTTCTTGTGACCTGGCCGCAACACCACAGGATGGCTTCAGGCCCTAATCTGGTTCTGGCACGGCTCGCTGAGCCTTTGGTTATTTCCTCCTCCTGGTGGGAAATGAGAGTTAAATTTGCCCGTCCAGACACCTCCAGCTAGCCTCTCATTGGTTCTCGCTATTCCTGTTCATCTTCCGCAGAAATTGCAAACTGTGCCAAACAGGAGGTTAAAGGCGCTGACTCTCCAAGTGGGGAGAGTGATAGTAAAGCATCTGGAATGTTGCACCCGAGTACCAGGGGAGGAAAACTGAGACATATTTGAACACGTCTCCCGATCACATGGTTGATCATACTCTGGGTTCCACATGCATGTTTTAGCTGAAGGAAGAATACCTAAAACCTGGGTAGTTGAAACCCGTGTAATGGGTACCATGCAATATGACTTCAAAGGGTCTTCCTTTGCTCACCGAACCTCTCCAGTCCTATCACTGCTGCGTTTATGCCCCTGTACACATGCTTGATTCTCTTTCGGAGACACAGCAATCCATAGGTTTTAAGATACTTACTAGTCAGGTACATTCTTAGGCGTTTAATATGCGGTGTTGAGTCCATTTCATTGAGCAAGGAGTAGCTCTTGTCTATTCCATATTTGGCTTAAGGAACTTTATCTGTGCTCATTTCAATCTCTGGTTTTATGCAGCACCCCAACTCACCTTTACCCTTAAGCAAGCATAAGTTGGTTTTCTAAATTTGAGACCCTGTTCTGTTCTGTAATTCAGTTCCTGTGTAGCCAAGTTTCCATTCCGTGTATTACTGATATCTTATGATGTTTCTTTTTCTGTGTGACTTATTTCAGTTAGAATCATCATACCTGAATCCACTCATTGTGCTGCTAAGGGCCTGATGACACAGATTTCATTGCTGAGTGATATTGCTTAGTAAGTAAATACCACAACTTCTTTATCCATTTTTCACTTTCTGTGATGTGGAACTTGTACTGTAAACGAGGTTCTTGTAAACAGAGCCGTTCCAAACATTGGGGTGGCTGTGTCTTTTTGATTTTAATTTCCCTAAGCTATAGGACCATAATTGGAAGTGCCCTAGGTTCTGTTGCTTTGTTTTTTAGATGTTTCAGGAAACACCATACACTTCTCCCGAGTGGTTGTTGGCAATTTACATCCCGCCCATCAGCATAACAAGGCTCCCAGTTCTCCATGGCCTGTCCTGCCTTTCTGGATTTTACACTTTTTTCAGATGGCCCTTTTGACCGGGGGGAAGTGAGACTTCATTGTAGGGCAGATTTCCTTTGCAAGCTTGCTTGGTTGGCCAAAAAGTGCGTATGCGTTTTTTCCTGAATATATTCAGGAAAAAACGCATACGCCCTTTTTGGCCAAGTGCATCATTGTGGACGTTCTGCCTCTTTTCCTATGCTTTCAATGCAATTGCAGTCTACCTCCTGAAATCGGTTTCCTGCAATTCTGCCCCGTTTTCAAGTCCTCTTGGCAGCCTTACTTCAGTCTATTTTTGGACGATAGCTGTCATTTATAACTCTGCAGGTTTGTGAATTACAGTGCCCCTGAGCTCCTTTCTTCAACTCGCTTTCTTGTGAGCTGGCCGCAACACCGCAGGATGGCTTCAGGCCCTAATCTGGTTCCGGCACGGCACGCTGAGCCTTTGGTTAATTCCTCTTCCTGGTGGGAAATGAGAGTTAAATTTGCCCGTGCAGACACCTCCAGCTAGTCTCTCATTGGTTCTCGCTATTCCTGTTCATCTTCCGCAGAAATTGCAAACTGGGCCATACAGGAGGTTAAAGGCGCTGACTCTCCAAGTGGGGAGAGTGTTAGTAAAGCGTCTGGAATGTTGCACCCGAGTACCAGGGGAGGAAAACTGAGACATATTTGAACACGTCTCCCGATCACATGGATGATCATACTCTGGGTTCCACATGCATGTTTTAGCTGAAGGAAGAATACCTAAAACCTGGGTAGTTGAAACCCGTGTAATGGGTACCATGCAATATGACTTCAAAGCGTCTTCCTTTGCTCACCGAACCTCTCCAATCCTATCACTGCTGCGTTTATGCCCCTGTACACATGCTTGATTCTCTTTCGGAGACATAGCAATCCCTAGGTTTTAAGATACTTACTAGTCAGGTACATTCTTAGGAGTTTAATATGCGGTGTTGAGTCCATTTCGTTGAGCAAGGAGTAGCTCTTGTCTATTCCATATTTGACTTCAGGAACTTTATCTGTGCTCATTTCAATCTCTGGTTTTATGCAGCACCCCAACTCACCTTTACCCTTAAGCAAGCATAAGTTGGTTTTCTAAATTTGAGACCCTGTTCTGTTTTGTAATTCAGTTCATGTGTAGCCAAGTTTACATTCCGTGTATTACTGATATCTTATGATGTTTCTTTTTCTGTGTGCCTTATTTCAGTTAGAATCATCATACCTGAATCCACTCATTGTGCTGCTAAGGGTCTGATGACACAGCTTTCATTGCTGAGTGATATTGCTTTGTAAGTAAATACCACAACTTCTTTATCCATTTTTCACTTTCTGCGATGTTGAACTTGTACTGTAAACGAGGTTCTTGTAAACAGAGCCGTTCCAAACTTTGGGCTGGCTGTGTCTTTTTGATTTTAATTTCCCTAAGCTATAGGACCATAAGTGGAAGTGCCCTAGGTTCTGTTGCTTTGTTTTTTAGATGTTTCAGGAAACACCATACACTTCTCCCGAGTGGTTGTTGGCAATTTACATCCCGCCCATCAGCATAACAAGGCTCCCAGTTCTCCATGGCCTGTCCTGCCTTTCTGGATTTTACACTTTTTTCAGATGGCCCTTTTGACCGGGGGGAAGTGAGACTTCATTGTAGGGCAGATTTCCTTTGCAAGCTTGCTTGGTTGGCCAAAAAGGGCGTATGCGTTTTTTCCTGAATATATTCAGGAAAAAACGCATACGCCCTTTTTGGCCAAGTGCATCATTGTGGACGTTCTGCCTCTTTTCCTATGCTTTCAATGCAATTCCAGTCTACCTCCTGAAGTCGGTTTCCTGCAATTCTGCCCCGCTTTCAAGTCCTCTTGGCAGCCTTACTTCAGTCTATTTTTGGACGATAGCTGTCATTTATAACTCTGCAGGTTTGTGAATTACAGTGCCCCTGAGCTCCTTTCTTCAACTCGCTTTCTTGTGAGCTGGCCACAAAACCACAGGATGGCTTCAGGCCCTAATCTGGTTCTGGCACGGCACACTGAGCCTTTGGTTAATTCCTCTTCCTGGTGGGAAATGAGAGTTAAATTTGCCCGTGCAGACACCTCCAGCTAGTCTCTCATTGGTTCTCGCTATTCCTGTTCATCTTCCGCAGAAATTGCAAACTGGGCCAAACAGGAGGTTAAAGGGACTGACTCTCCAAGTCGGGAGTGTGTTAGTAAAGCGTCTGGAATGTTGCACCCGAGTACCAGGGTACAAAAACTGAGACATGTTTGAACACGTCTCCCGATCACATGGTTGATCATACTCTGGGTTCCACATGCATGTTTTAGCTGAAGGAAGAATACCTAAAACCTGGGTAGTGGAAACCCGTGGAATGGATACCATGCAATATGACTTCAAAGGGTCTTCATTTGCTCACCGAACCTCTCCAATCCTATCACTGCTGCCTTTTTGCCCCTGTACACATGCTTGATTCTTTTTCGGAGACATAGCAATCCATAGGTTTTAAGATACTTACTAGTCAGGTACATTCTTAGGTGTTTAATATGCGGTGTTGAGTCCATTTCGTTGAGCAAGGAGTAGCTCTTGTCTATTCCATATTTGACTTAAGGAACTTTATCTGTGCTCATTTCAATCTCTGGTTTTATGCAGTACCCCAACTCACCTTTACCCTTAAGCAAGCATAAGTTGGTTTTCTAAATTTGAGACCCTGTTCTGTTCTGTAATTCAGTTCCTGTGTAGCCAAGTTTACATTCCATGTATTACTGATATCTTATGATGTTTCTTTTTCTGTGTGACTTATTTCAGTTAGAATCATCATACCTGAATCCACTCATTGTGCTGCTAAGGGCCTGATGACATAGATTTCATTGCTGAGTGATATTGCTTTGTAAGTGAATACCACAACTTCTTTATCCATTTTTCACTTTCTGCGATGTTGAACTTGTACTGTAAACGAGGTACTTGTAAACAGAGGCGTCCCAAACATTGGGGTGGCTGTGTCTTTTTGACTTTAATTTCCCTAAGCTATAGGACCATAAGTGGAAGTGCCCTAGGCTCTGTTGCTTTGTTTTTTAGATGTTTCAGGAAACACCATACACTTCTCCCGAGTGGTTGTTGGCAATTTACATCCCGCCCATCAGGATAACAAGGCTCCCAGTTCTCCATGGCCTGTCCTGCCTTTCTGGATTTTACACTTTTTTCAGATGGCCCTTTTGACCGGGGGGAAGTGAGACTTCATTGTAGTGCAGATTTCCTTTGCAAGCTTGCTTGGTTGGCCAAAAAGGGCGTATGCGTTTTTTCCTGAATATATTCAGGAAAAAACGCATACGCCCTTTTTGGCCAAGTGCATCATTGTGGACGTTCTGCCTCTTTTCCTATGCTTTCAATGCAATTCCAGTCTACCTCCTGAAATCGGTTTCCTGCAATTCTGCCCCGCTTTCAAGTCCTCTTGGCAGCCTTACTTCAGTCTATTTTTGGACGATAGCTGTCATTTATAACTCTGCAGGTTTGTGAATTACAGTGCCCCTGAGCTCCTTTCTTCAACTCGCTTTCTTTTGAGCTGGCCGCAACACCGCAGGATGGCTTCAGGCCCTAATCTGGTTCCGGCACGGCACGCTGAGCCTTTGGTTAATTCCTCTTCCTGGTGGGAAATGAGAGTTAAATTTGCCCGTCCAGACACCTCCAGCTAGTCTCTCATTGGTTCTCGCTATTCCTGTTAATCTTCCGCAGAAATTGCAAACTGGGCCAAACAGGAGGTTAAAGGCGCTGACTCTCCAAGTGGGGAGAGTGTTAGTAAAGCGTCTGGAATGTTGCACCCGAGTACCAGGGGAGGAAAACTGAGACATATTTGAACACGTCTCCCGATCACATGGTTGATCATACTCTAGGTTCCACATGCATGTTTTAGCTGAAGGAAGAATACCTTAAACCTGGGTAGTTGAAACCCGAGGAATGGGTACCATGCAATATGACTTCAAAGGGTCTTCATTTGCTCACCGAACCTCTCCAATCCTATCACTGCTGCGTTTATGCCCCTGTACACATGCTTGATTCTCTTTCGGAGACATAGCAATCCATAGGTTTTAAGATACTTACTAGTCAGGTACATTCTTAGGCGTTTAATATGGGATTTTGAGTCCATTTCGTTGAGCAAGGAGTAGCTCTTGTCTATTCCATATTTGGCTTAAGGAACTTTATCTGTGCTCATTTCAATCTCTGGTTTTATGCAGCACCCCAACTCACCTTTCCCCTTAAGCAAGCATAAGTTGGTTTTCTAAATTTGAGACCCTGTTCTGTTCTGTAATTCAGTTCCTGTGTAGCCAAGCTTACATTCCGTGTATTACTGATATCTTATGATGTTTCTTTTTCTGTGTGACTTATTTCAGTTAGAATCATCGTACCTGAATCCACTCATTATGCTGCTACGGGCCTGATGACATAGATTTCATTGCTGAGTGATACTCATTGTACGTAAGTAGCACAAGTTCTTTATCCATTTTTCACTTTCTGTGATATTGAACTTGTACGGTAAATGAGGTTCTTGTAAACAGAGGCATCCCAAAATTTGGGGTGGCAGTGACTTTTTGATTTTAATTTCCCTAAGCTATAGGACCATAAGTGGAAGTGCCCTAGGCTCTGTTGCTTTGTTTTTTAGATGTTTCAGGAAACACCATACACTTCTCCCGAGTGTCTGTTGGCAATTTACATCCCGCCCATCAGCATAACAGGGCTCCCAGTTCTCCATGGCCTGTCCTGCCTTTCTGGATTTTACACTTTTTTCAGATGGCCCTTTTGACCGGGGGGAAGTGAGACTTCATTGTAGTGCAGATTTCCTTTGCAAGTTTGCTTGCTTGGCCAAAAAGTGCGTATGCGTTTTTTCCTGAATATATTCAGGAAAAAACGCATACGCCCTTTTTGGCCAAGTGCATCATTGTGGACGTTCTGCCTCTTTTCCTATGCTTTCAATGCAATTCCAGTCTACCTCCTGAAATCGGTTTCCTGCAATTCTGCCCCGCTTTCAAGTCCTCTTGGCAGCCTTACTTCAGTATATTTTTGGACGATAGCTGTCATTTATAACTCTGCAGGTTTGTGAATTACAGTGCCCCTGAGCTCCTTTCTTCAACTCGCTTTCTTGTGACCTGGCCGCAACACCGCAGGATTGCTTCAGGCCCTAATCTGGATCCGGTACGGCACGCTGAGTCTTTGGTTATTTCCTCTTCCTGGTGGGAAATGAGAGTTAAATTTGCCCGTCCAGACACCTCCAGCTAGTCTCTCATTGGTTCTCCCTATTCCTGTTCATCTTCCGCAGAAATTGCAAACTGGGCCAAATAGGAGGTTAAAGGGACTGACTCTCCAAGTCGGGAGAGTGTTAGTAAAGCGTCTGGAATGTTGCACCCGAGTACCAGGGTACGAAAACTGAGACATATTTGAACACATCTCCCGTTCACATGGTTGATCATACTCTGGGTTCCACATGCATGTTTTAGCTGAAGGAAGAATACCTTAAAGCTGGAGAGTTGAGACCCGTGTAATGGGTACCATGCAATATGACTTCAAAGGGTCTTCATTTGCTCACCGAACCTCTCCAATCCTATCACTGCTGCGTTTATGCCCCTGTACACACGCTTGATTCTCTTTTGGAGACATAGCAATCCATAGGTTTTAAGATACTTACTAGTCAGGTACATTCTTAGGCGTTTAATATGGGGTGTTGAGTCCATTTCGTTGAGCAAGGAGTAGCTCTTGTCTATTCCATATTTGGCTTAAGGAACTTTATCTGTGCTCCTTTCAATCTCTGGTTTTATGCAGCACCCCAACTCACCATTCCCCTTAAGCAAGCATAAGTTGGTTTTCTAAATTTGAGACCCTGTTCTGTTTTGGAATTCAGTTCCTGTGTAGCCAAGTTTACATTCCGTGTATTAGTGATATCTTATGATGTTTCTTTTTCTGTGTGACTTATTTCAGTTAGAATCATCGTACCTGAATCCACTCATTATGCTGCTATGGGCCTGATGACATACATTTCATTGCTGAGTGATACTGCATTGTACGTAAGTACCACAAGTTCTTTATCCATTTTTCACTTTCTGTGATATTGAACCTGTACGGTAAATGAGGTTCTTGTAAACAGAGCCGTTCCAAATTTTGGGGTGGCTGTGTCTTTTTGATTTTAATTTCCCTAAGCTATAGGACCATAAGTGGAAGTGCCCTAGGCTCTGTTGCTTTGTTTTTTAGATGTTTCAGGAAACACCATACACTTCTCCCAAGTGTCTGTTGGCAATTTACATCCCGCCCATCAGCATAACAAGGCTCCCAGTTCTCCATGGCCTATCCTGCCTTTCTGGATTTTACACTTTTTTCAGATGGCCCTTTTGACCAGGGGGAAGTGAGACTTCATTGTAGTGCAGATTTCCTTTGCAAGCTTGCTTGGTTGGCCAAAAAGGGCGTATGCGTTTTTTCCTGAATATATTCAGGAAAAAACGCATACGCCCTTTTTGGCCAAGTGCATCATTGTGGACGTTCTGCCTCTTTTCCTATGCTTTCAATGCAATTCCAGTCTACCTCCTGAAATCAGTTTCCTGCAATTCTGCCCCACTTTCAAGTCCTTTTGGCAGCCTTACTTCAGTATATTTTTGGACGATAGCTGTCATTTATAACTCTGCAGGTTTGTGAATTACAGTGCCCCTGAGCTCCTTTCTTCAACTCGCTTTCTTGTGACCTGGCCGCAACACCGCAGGATGGCTTCAGGCCCTAATCTGGATCCGGTACGGCACGCTGAGCCTTTGGTTATTTCCTCTTCCTGGTGGGAAATGAGAGTTAAATTTGCCCGTCCAGACACCTCCAGCTAGTCTCTCATTGGTTCTCCCTATTCCTGTTCATCTTCCGCAGAAATTGCAAACTGGGCCAAATAGGAGGTTAAAGGGACTGACTCTCCAAGTCAGGAGAGTGTTAGTAAAGCGTCTGGAATGTTGCACCCGAGTACCAGGGTACGAAAACTGAGACATATTTGAACACGTCTCCCCATCACATGGTTGATCATAGTCTAGGTTCCACATGCATGTTTTAGCTGAAGGAAGAATACCTTAAACCTGGGTAGTTGAAACCCGAGGAATGGGTACCATGCAATATGACTTCAAAGGGTCTTCATTTGCTCACCGAACCTCTCCAATCCTATCACTGCTGCGTTTATGCCCCTGTACACATGCTTGATTCTCTTTCGGAGACATAGCAATCCATAGGTTTTAAGATACTTACTAGTCAGGTACATTCTTAGGCGTTTAATATGGGATTTTGAGTCCATTTCGTTGAGCAAGGAGTAGCTCTTGTCTATTCCATATTTGGCTTAAGGAACTTTATCTGTGCTCATTTCAATCTCTGGTTTTATGCAGCACCCCAACTCACCTTTCCCCTTAAGCAAGCATAAGTTGGTTTTCTAAATTTGAGACCCTGTTCTGTTCTGTAATTCAGTTCCTGTGTAGCCAAGCTTACATTCCGTGTATTACTGATATCTTATGATGTTTCTTTTTCTGTGTGACTTATTTCAGTTAGAATCATCGTACCTGAATCCACTCATTATGCTGCTACGGGCCTGATGACATAGATTTCATTGCTGAGTGATACTCATTGTACGTAAGTAGCACAAGTTCTTTATCCATTTTTCACTTTCTGTGATATTGAACTTGTACGGTAAATGAGGTTCTTGTAAACAGAGGCATCCCAAAATTTGGGGTGGCAGTGACTTTTTGATTTTAATTTCCCTAAGCTATAGGACCATAAGTGGAAGTGCCCTAGGCTCTGTTGCTTTGTTTTTTAGATGTTTCAGGAAACACCATACACTTCTCCCGAGTGTCTGTTGGCAATTTACATCCCGCCCATCAGCATAACAGGGCTCCCAGTTCTCCATGGCCTGTCCTGCCTTTCTGGATTTTACACTTTTTTCAGATGGCCCTTTTGACCGGGGGGAAGTGAGACTTCATTGTAGTGCAGATTTCCTTTGCAAGTTTGCTTGCTTGGCCAAAAAGTGCGTATGCGTTTTTTCCTGAATATATTCAGGAAAAAACGCATACGCCCTTTTTGGCCAAGTGCATCATTGTGGACGTTCTGCCTCTTTTCCTATGCTTTCAATGCAATTCCAGTCTACCTCCTGAAATCGGTTTCCTGCAATTCTGCCCCGCTTTCAAGTCCTCTTGGCAGCCTTACTTCAGTATATTTTTGGACGATAGCTGTCATTTATAACTCTGCAGGTTTGTGAATTACAGTGCCCCTGAGCTCCTTTCTTCAACTCGCTTTCTTGTGACCTGGCCGCAACACCGCAGGATTGCTTCAGGCCCTAATCTGGATCCGGTACGGCACGCTGAGTCTTTGGTTATTTCCTCTTCCTGGTGGGAAATGAGAGTTAAATTTGCCCGTCCAGACACCTCCAGCTAGTCTCTCATTGGTTCTCCCTATTCCTGTTCATCTTCCGCAGAAATTGCAAACTGGGCCAAATAGGAGGTTAAAGGGACTGACTCTCCAAGTCGGGAGAGTGTTAGTAAAGCGTCTGGAATGTTGCACCCGAGTACCAGGGTACGAAAACTGAGACATATTTGAACACATCTCCCGTTCACATGGTTGATCATACTCTGGGTTCCACATGCATGTTTTAGCTGAAGGAAGAATACCTTAAAGCTGGAGAGTTGAGACCCGTGTAATGGGTACCATGCAATATGACTTCAAAGGGTCTTCATTTGCTCACCGAACCTCTCCAATCCTATCACTGCTGCGTTTATGCCCCTGTACACACGCTTGATTCTCTTTTGGAGACATAGCAATCCATAGGTTTTAAGATACTTACTAGTCAGGTACATTCTTAGGCGTTTAATATGGGGTGTTGAGTCCATTTCGTTGAGCAAGGAGTAGCTCTTGTCTATTCCATATTTGGCTTAAGGAACTTTATCTGTGCTCCTTTCAATCTCTGGTTTTATGCAGCACCCCAACTCACCATTCCCCTTAAGCAAGCATAAGTTGGTTTTCTAAATTTGAGACCCTGTTCTGTTTTGGAATTCAGTTCCTGTGTAGCCAAGTTTACATTCCGTGTATTAGTGATATCTTATGATGTTTCTTTTTCTGTGTGACTTATTTCAGTTAGAATCATCGTACCTGAATCCACTCATTATGCTGCTATGGGCCTGATGACATACATTTCATTGCTGAGTGATACTGCATTGTACGTAAGTACCACAAGTTCTTTATCCATTTTTCACTTTCTGTGATATTGAACCTGTACGGTAAATGAGGTTCTTGTAAACAGAGCCGTTCCAAATTTTGGGGTGGCTGTGTCTTTTTGATTTTAATTTCCCTAAGCTATAGGACCATAAGTGGAAGTGCCCTAGGCTCTGTTGCTTTGTTTTTTAGATGTTTCAGGAAACACCATACACTTCTCCCAAGTGTCTGTTGGCAATTTACATCCCGCCCATCAGCATAACAAGGCTCCCAGTTCTCCATGGCCTATCCTGCCTTTCTGGATTTTACACTTTTTTCAGATGGCCCTTTTGACCAGGGGGAAGTGAGACTTCATTGTAGTGCAGATTTCCTTTGCAAGCTTGCTTGGTTGGCCAAAAAGGGCGTATGCGTTTTTTCCTGAATATATTCAGGAAAAAACGCATACGCCCTTTTTGGCCAAGTGCATCATTGTGGACGTTCTGCCTCTTTTCCTATGCTTTCAATGCAATTCCAGTCTACCTCCTGAAATCAGTTTCCTGCAATTCTGCCCCACTTTCAAGTCCTTTTGGCAGCCTTACTTCAGTATATTTTTGGACGATAGCTGTCATTTATAACTCTGCAGGTTTGTGAATTACAGTGCCCCTGAGCTCCTTTCTTCAACTCGCTTTCTTGTGACCTGGCCGCAACACCGCAGGATGGCTTCAGGCCCTAATCTGGATCCGGTACGGCACGCTGAGCCTTTGGTTATTTCCTCTTCCTGGTGGGAAATGAGAGTTAAATTTGCCCGTCCAGACACCTCCAGCTAGTCTCTCATTGGTTCTCCCTATTCCTGTTCATCTTCCGCAGAAATTGCAAACTGGGCCAAATAGGAGGTTAAAGGGACTGACTCTCCAAGTCAGGAGAGTGTTAGTAAAGCGTCTGGAATGTTGCACCCGAGTACCAGGGTACGAAAACTGAGACATATTTGAACACGTCTCCCCATCACATGGTTGATCATAGTCTAGGTTCCACATGCATGTTTTAGCTGAAGGAAGAATACCTTAAACCTGGGTAGTTGAAACCCGTGGAATGGGTACCATGCAATATGACTTCAAAGGATCTTCATTTGCTCACCGAACCTCTCCAATCCTATCACTGCTGCGTTTATGCCCCTGTACACATGCTTGATTTTCTTTCGGAGACATAGCAATCCATAGGTTTTAAGATACTTACTAGTCCCGTACACTCTTAGGCGTTTAATATGCGGTGTTGAGTCCATTTCGTTGAGCAAGGAGTAGCTCTTGTCTATTCCATATTTGGCTTAAGGAACTTTATCTGTGCTCATTTCAATCTCTGGTTTTATGCAGCACCCCAACTCACCTTTCCCCTTAAGCAAGCATAAGTTGGTTTTCTAAATTTGAGACCCTGTTCTGTTCTGTAATTCAGTTCCTGTGTAGCCAAGCTTACATTCCGTGTATTAGTGATATCTTATGATGTTTCTTTTTCTGTGTGACTTATTTCAGTTAGAATCATCGTACCTGAATCCACTCATTATGCTGCTACGGGCCTGATGACATAGATTTCATTGCTGAGTGATACTCATTGTACGTAAGTAGCACAAGTTCTTTATCCATTTTTCACTTTCTGTGATATTGAACTTGTACGGTAAATGAGGTTCTTGTAAACAGAGGTCTCCCAAAATTGGGGTGGCTGTGACTTTTTGATTTTAATTTCCCTAAGCTATAGGACCATAAGTGGAAGTGCCCTAGGCTCTGTTGCTTTGTTTTTTAGATGTTTCAGGAAACACCATACACTTCTCCCGAGTGTCTGTTGGCAATTTACATCCCGCCCATCAGCATAACAGGGCTCCCAGTTCTCCATGGCCTGTCCTGCCTTTCTGGATTTTACACTTTTTTCAGATGGCCCTTTTGACCGGGGGGAAGTGAGACTTCATTGTAGTGCAGATTTCCTTTGCAAGTTTGCTTGCTTGGCCAAAAAGTGCGTATGCGTTTTTTCCTGAATATATTCAGGAAAAAACGCATACGCCCTTTTTGGCCAAGTGCATCATTGTGGACGTTCTGCCTCTTTTCCTATGCTTTCAATGCAATTCCAGTCTACCTCCTGAAATCGGTTTCCTGCAATTCTGCCCGGCTTTCAAGTCCTCTTGGCAGCCTTACTTCAGTATATTTTTGGACGATAGCTGTCATTTATAACTCTGCAGGTTTGTGAATTACAGTGCCCCTGAGCTCCTTTCTTCAACTCGCTTTCTTGTGACCTGGCCGCAACACCGCAGGATTGCTTCAGGCCCTAATCTGGATCCGGTACGGCACGCTGAGCCTTTGGTTATTTCCTCTTCCTGGTGGGAAATAAGAGTTAAATTTGCCCGTCCAGACACCTCCAGCTAGTCTCTCATTGGTTCTCCCTATTCCTGTTCATCTTCCGCAGAAATTGCAAACTGGGCCAAATAGGAGGTTAAAGGGACTGACTCTCCAAGTCGGGAGAGTGTTAGTAAAGCATCTGGAATGTTGCACCCGAGTACCAGGGTACGAAAACTGAGACATATTTGAACACGTCTCCCGTTCACATGGTTGATCATACTCTGGGTTCCACATGCATGTTTTAGCTGAAGGAAGAATACCTTAAACCTGGAGAGTTGAGACCCGTGGAATGGGTACCATGCAATATGACTTCAAAGCGTCTTCATTTGCTCACCGAACCTCTCCAATCCTATCACTGCTGCGTTTATGCCCCTGTACACACGCTTGATTCTCTTTTGGAGACATAGCAATCCATAGGTTTTAAGATACTTACTAGTCAGGTACATTCTTAGGAGTTTAATATGCGGTGTTGAGTCCATTTCGTTGAGCAAGGAGTAGCTCTTGTCTATTCCATATTTGGCTTAAGGAACTTTATCTGTGCTCATTTCAATCTCTGGTTTTATGCAGCACCCCAACTCACCTTTCCCCTTAAGCAAGCATAAGTTGGTTTTCTAAATTTGAGACCCTGTTCTGTTTTGGAATTCAGTTCCTGTGTAGCCAAGTTTACATTCCGTGTATTAGTGATATCTTATGATGTTTCTTTTTCTGTGTGACTTATTTCAGTTAGAATCATCATAACTGAATCCACTCATTATGCTGCTACGGGCCTGATGACATAGATTTCATTGCTGAGTGATACTGCATTGTACGTAAGTACCACAAGTTCTGTATCCATTTTTCACTTTCTGTGATATTGAACTTGTACCGTAAACGAGGTTCTTGTAAACAGAGGCGTCCCAAACTTTGGGGTGGCTGTGTCTTTTTGATTTTAATTTCCCTAAGCTATAACACCATAAGTGGAAGTGCCCTAGGCTCCGTTGCTTTGTTTTTTAGATGTTTCAGGAAACACCATACACTTCTCCCGAGTGTCTGTTGGCAATTTCCATCCCGCCCATCAGCATAACAAGTCTCCCAGTTCTCCATGGCCTGTCCTGCCTTTCTGGATTTTACACTTTTTTCAGATGGCCCTTTTGACCGGGGGGAAGTGAGACTTCATTGTAGTGCAGATTTCCTTTGCAAGCTTGCTTGGTTGGCCAAAAAGGGCGTATGCGTTTTTTCCTGAATATATTCAGGAAAAAACGCATACGCCCTTTTTGTCCAAGTGCATCATTGTGGACGTTCTGCCTCTTTTCCTATGCTTTCAATGCAATTCCAGTCTACCTCCTGAAATCGGTTTCCTGCAATTCTGCCCCGCTTTCAAGTCCTCTTGGCAGCCTTACTTCAGTATATTTTTGGACGATAGCTCTCATTAATAACTCTGCAGGTTTGTGAATTACAGTGCCCCTGAGCTCCTTTCTTCAACTCGCTTTCTTGTGACCTGGCCTCCACACCGCAGGTTGGCTTCAGGCCCTAATCTGGTTCCGGCACGGCACGCTGAGCCTTTGGTTAATTCCTCTTCCTGGTGGGAAATGAGAGTTAAATTTGCCCGTCCAGACACCTCCAGCTAGTCTCTCATTGGTTCTCGCTATTCTTGTTCATCTTCCACAGAAATTGTAAACTGGGCCAAACAGGAGGTTAAAGGGACTGACTCTCCAAGTCGGGAGAGTGTTAGTAAAGCGTCTGGAATGTTGCACCCGAGTACCAGGGTACGAAAACTGAGACATATTTGAACACGTCTCCCGTTCACACGGATGATCATACTCTAGGTTCCACATGCATGTTTTAGCTGAGGGAAGAATACCTTAAACCTGGGTAGTTGAGACCCGTGGAATGGGTACCATGCAATATGACTTCAAAGGGTCTTCATTTGCTCACCGAACCTCTCCAAACCTATCACCGCTGCGTTTATTCTCCTGTACACATGCTTGATTCTCTTTCAGAGACATAGCAATCCATAGGTTTTAAGATACTTACTAGTCAGGTACATTCTTAGGCGTTTAATATGCGGTGTTGAGTCCATTTCGTTGAGCAAGGAGTAGCTCTTGTCTATTCCATATTTGGCTTAAGGAACTTTATCTGTGCTCATTTCAATCTCTGGTTTTATGCAGCACCCCAACTCACCTTTACCCTTAAGCAAGCATAAATTGGTTTTGTAAATTTGAGACCCTGTTCTGTTCTGTAATTCAGTTCCTGTGTAGCCAAGTTTACGTTCCGTGTATTACTGATATCTTATGATGTTTCTTTTTCTGTGTGACTTATTTCAGTTAGAATCATCATACCTGAATCCACTCACTGTGCTGCTAAGGGCCTGATGACATAGATTTCATTGCTGAGTGATATTGCTTTGTAAGTAAATACCACAACTTCTTTATCCATTTTTCACTTTCTGCGATGTTGAACTTGTACTGTAAACGAGGTTCTTGTAAACAGAGGCGTCCCAAACTTTGGGGTGGCTGTGTCTTTTTTATTTTAATTTCCCTAAGCTATAGGACCGTAAGTGGAACTGCCCTAAGCTCTGTTGCTTTGTTTTTTAGATGTTTCAGGAAACACCATACACTTCTCCAGAGTGGCTGTTGGCAATTTTCATCCCACCCATCAGCATAATAAAGCTCCCAGTTCTCCATGGCCTGTCCTGCCTTTCTGGATTTTACACTTTTTTCAGATGGCCCTTTTGACTGGGGGGCAGTGAGACTTCATTGTAGTGCAGATTTCCTTTGCAAGCTTGCTTGGTTGGCCAGAAAGTGTGTATGCGTTTCTTCCTTAATATATTCAGGAAAAAACGCATACGCCCTTTTTGGCCAAGTGCATGATTGTTGATGTTCTGAGTCTTTTCATATGTTTTCGATGCAATTCCAGTCTACCTCCTGAAATCGGTTTCCTGCAATTCTGCCTTGCTGTCAGTGCCTCTTCATAGCCTTACCTCAATATACTTTTGGAAAATAGTTGTCGTTTATAACTCTGCAGGTTTTTGAATTGCAGTTGCCCTTAGTTCCATTTTTCAGGTCTTATTTTTGTGATCTTGCCTCATATCCACAGTATTTCTTCAGGCCCTATTCTTCTTCTGGGGCACCTTGCTGTGCCTTTGGTTAATTCTTCTTCCTATGTGAAATTAGAGTGACATGTGGCCATTGAAACCACTACAGCTATTTTCTCACTGGTTCCCCCTATTCCCATTCATCCTCCACACTAACTGCAGACTGTGCGATACCGGAACTTAAAGGCATTCACTCTCCATGTGGGGATGTTGTTAGTAAAGTGGCTGGAATGTTGATCCGGAGCCCCAGGAGAGGAAAATGAGGTGCGTTTTAGAAACCTTTCCTGATCATATGGTATACCATCTGCTGGATTTCCCATGCAAGGTTTAGCTGTAGGAAGATTCCCTTCAACCTGGAGTGTTGGGACCCTTGGAATGAGTAGCATGAAGTATTGCATTAAACTTTCGGCAGTTGCTCACCAAAGCTCACCAATCCTCTCAACCCCAAGTGTCCAGTCTTATGTCTTATCCAGCTGTGGGTTTATATGTGGTCATTCCAGGTTGCATCACAGCCCCTGAGCGAATTTTGTAAGAATTTTTCTCTCTTTCATTGTTTCTGCGTTTTGGTTTTAAAATTTATTTCTATAATGGGGTTTAGCTCATTTTCACTGCTGTGTTTGTGCCGTTTTGCACACACTTGATTCCCTTATGGAGATATATCAATACATGGGTTTTAAGATTCTTATTACTCAGATATATTTCTCTGCGGTGTATAGGGTGTGTTGAGGCCAGTTCATTGAGCAAGGTGTAGATCTTGTCTAATACCTATTTGGTTTATTGAACGGTATCTGTGCTAATTTCAAACTCTGGTTTTATGCATCACCCCACCTCTCCTTTCCCCTTAAGCTGACATAAGTGTGTTTTCTAAATGTGAGACACTGTTCTGTTTTGTAATTCATTTTTAGTGCAGCCATATTTATCCTCCCTCTATAAGTGATATCTTATGATATGTTTCTTTTTCTGTTTGACTTATTTCAAGTAGTATTATCGGACCTAAATCCACTCTTTATCCTTCTACTAGCCTTATTACATTGATTTCATGGTGAAGAGATATTCCATTGTACATAAGTACCACATCTTCTTTATCCATTGTTCTCTTTCCTGGGATATTTAAGGTGTACTGAAGTTGAGGTTCTTGTAAACAGAGTAGCCCTAAACTGTGGTGT
Source organism: Delphinus delphis (assembly GCF_949987515.2). Taxonomy (NCBI): domain Eukaryota; kingdom Metazoa; phylum Chordata; class Mammalia; order Artiodactyla; family Delphinidae; genus Delphinus; species Delphinus delphis. The sequence continues at coordinate 210,476 of NW_027192850.1, forward strand.
GCTTGTGTCTTGTTGATTTTTAGACTTCCCTAGATATACTCCCGTGATTGGAAGTGCCCTATGCTCTGTAGCTCTGTTTTTTAGATGATTTAGGAACCACCATACACTTCTCCAGAGTGGCTCCCGGCAGTTCACACACTGTCCATCAGCGTATAAAGGCTCCCTGTTCTCCATCGCCTGTCCTGCATTTCTGGTTTTTACAATTTTTTCGGGTGGCCCTTTTGACCGGTGGGAAATGAGACTTCTTTGTTGTGCACATTTGCATTGCTTGCTTGCTTGGTTGCCCATAAAGTGCGTATGCGTTTTTTCCTGGATATATTCAGGAAAAAACGCATACTCCCTTTTGGGCCAACTGCATCATTGTCGAAATTCTGCCGCTTTTCATGTGCTTTAAAGACGAGTCCAATCTATCTCTTGAAATCTGTTTCTTGCAATTCTGTCTTGCATTCAGATCCTCTTCTTTGCCTTACCTCAGCATATTTTTGGACGTTAGTTTTCATTTATAACTCTGCAGGTTTGTGAATTGCAGTGACCCTGAGCTCCATTTTTTAAGTTGCTCTTTTGTGAGCTGGCCTCAAAGCCGCAGGATTGCTTCAGGCCCTATTTTGGCTCTGGTGAGGCAGGCTGAGCCTTTTTTTAATTCTTATTCTTAATGGGATATTAGAGTGACATGTGCCCGTCCAAACCCCTACAACTATTCTCTCATTGGTTCCCCCTTTTCCCGTCCATCCTCCTCACAATTTGCAAAATGTGTGAAACAGAAGTTTAAATGTGCTGATTCTCTAAGTGGGGAGATTCTAAGTAACGTGGCTGGAATGATGAACAGGAGCACCAGGAGAGGATAAATGAGCTGCATTTTAGACACATCTCCCGATCACATGGTGTACAGTCCTCTGGGTTTTCCATGCATGTTTTAGCTATAGGAAGATCCCTTGAACCTGCAGATTTGGGACCCATTGAATGGGTACCAGGTAGTATTACTTTAAAGGGTGTGCATTTCCTCACCCAACCTCACATTTCTCTTAGCGTGAACAGTTTCCAGCCTTATGTCTCATCCTGCTGTGGGTCTAGATGTGTTCAATCCATGTTGCATCACCGTCCCTGAGGAAAAGTTGTAAGAGGTTTTCTCTGTCTCTCTGTCGTTTATTTTTTTCAATTTATTACTATATTGGTTACAGCTGATTTTCAAAGCTCTGTTTCTTGCTGCTGTACATCCACTTGATTCACGTACAGAGAGACATCAATAAATTCTTTTTCAGATTCTTACCAGTCATAGATATTCTTTTCCGGTGACTTGAGTGTGCTGAGTGCAGTTCTTTTAGCTACCGTGTAGGCCTTGTTGATTATCAGTTTGGTATTTGGAATGGTATCTTTGCTAATTTCAACCTCTTGGATGATGCCTCACCCCTCCCCACCTTTCCGTTTAGCAGCCTTATGCGTGTTTTCTACATATTTGACTATGTTTTTGTTTTGTAATTTATTTCATGTGTAGCCATTTTGGATTCCACCTTTAAGTGATATCTTATGATATGTGTCTTTTTCTTTTTGAATTATGTCACTTAGAAAGATCATACGTAACTCCTCCGGAGTTGTTACAACTGGCCATATTTCATTGATTTCCAGGCTGAGTAATATTCCACTCTACATAAGTACCACATCTCTATCCATTTTTTCCCTCCAGAGACATTTAAGTTATATCCTAGTTGAGGATCTTTTAAACAGAGAGGCAGTAAACATTGGGGTGCCTGTGTCCTCTCGATTTTTGTTTTTCCCAGGATATACGCCCATGAGTGCAAGTGCCCTATGCTCTGTAGCTCATTTTTTAGATGCTTTAGTAAACACAATACACTTCTCCAGAATGGCCGTTGGCAATATACATTTCCACTATAAGCCTCACAGGGCTCCCTCTTCTCCTTGCCCTGTCCTGCATTTCTGGTGTTTACACTTTATGAGGATGGCTCTTCTGACTGATGCGAAGTGATATCTTTTGTAGTATTGATTTCCAGTGCCCACCTGTTTGGTTGGCTAAAAAAGTGTATGCCCTTTTCTTGAATATATACAGGAAAAAACGCATACAGCCTTTTTGGCCAACTGCAATGTTGGCAATGTTCAGCCCCTTTTCTTGTGCTTAATGGCGAGTCCTTTCTACCTCCTCAAATCCCTTTCCTGCCATTCTCCCTTGCTTACCAATCCTTTTCTCTGACTTTCCTCAAGACATTTTTCAGTGATAGATATTTTCAACTCTGCAGTTTCGTGAATTTTACTGCCCCTGAGTTCCATTGTTCAACTTGTGTTTATGGGAACTGGCCACAAAGCAGTGGGATTTCCTCAAGCCCCATACTGTTTCCATGGGCAACCCTAGCCTTTGGTCAATTCATCTTCCTGATTGGAAATTAGAGTGACATGTGCCTGTCTGAACACCTAGGACTTGTCTCTCATTGTTCCTCATCCTCCCGCTTCATCCTCTGGACAAATTCCAAACTGTACGCAACAGGATGTTGACAGTGCTGACATCTCCAAGTGGGGAGACTGTTAGTAAAGACGCTGGAGGGGTGAACCCGAGCACCAGGAGATGAGGAGATGAGATGCCTTTTCCAAACTCTTCCCGATCAGACGGTATACCATCCTCTGGGTGTGACAGACATGTTTTAGCAGTAGGAAGAGTCCCATTCATGTAAGGAGAACACCAGGGCTTTTTCAAAATCAGTGTCTCCCCGAAACCCAAACTGGGGAATTTTTTAAGCTACGGCTACACATATGTTCATTAAGGGCCTTGGGAAGTAGGCAGAGTCCAAACTTTAGATGATTGAAGTCTTCAGGGTCAGAAGCACTCACCACCGGCTTCCCTTAGGTTACACTTTAACTGTCATTGATAGATGATGTCAATAAAAATATCTATTCTTTTTCAGATTATTTCCCCTTATAGGTTATTGCAAAATATTGAGTGTAGTTCCCTGTGCTATACAGTAGTTCCTTGTTGATGATCTATTTTATACATAGCAGTGTGTATGTGTTAATTCCAAACTGTTAATTTATCCCTCCTCCCACCTTTCCCCTTTGGTAATAATAAATTATAAGATTTTATACTTCTCAGAAATGGGGGAGCTGAAAGAGAGGTATCATTTTCAATGGAAAAGCATTTAAAACAAGATTGAAGGTTTAACCAAGATTATTAGATGTACATCCTTGGAAAGAAATCACTTCATTTCTCTAATATTGACCTGACAAATAAGACAAACCTTTTCACTGAACTTGCTTATAATAAAGTGATGGAAATATCAAATGGAAGTGTTAGAAACATCTTATTTTACCCGAGCCTTATACACTGTTCTATGTTAACTACAGTTTGGCTCACACATCTCTTCATTGAAGTTACAATAGTCTCAATTTCTGTTACTGATCCTCCAGAGTGGACCCCAACAAGTGTCCCCCTGCCCAGTGTCATTGGGGCCAACAGATCGAGACTGAGTTTGGTTCACAAGCAAAGGAAACTTTATATTTTGATCAGAGAATGGAGAGGTGAGAGCATGCACTACCCCGTGGGCTGTGGGCTGGGCTGCTGTGTAGAGATCCTGTGAGAGTCAGTGGGAGGGAGGGGGCGGAGCTCTCGAGGGTCGGGTTGGCTGTAGCTCAGGCTCTATATCTTGGAGTCTGCACTGGGCCCCAGGAGCTGAGGTGTCGACCCAGCCATTCTGCACTAGGAAATCTGGTCTGAAGTGCCGGGTGTGGAACCTCTGCATGCGGGACCCTAGGAGCACGTGAAATTAGACAAAGCACAAAGGATAAAAAAGGTCAGACTTGACTTTATTGCCCAGATTCTATTTTTATCTCCCAGGGATTTTTAATGGGCTTTGCTGGGGACAAACCCCTCCTCTGCCTTTTGTCCCGTTCCTCATTCTTGGAGTGCTGAGGGTGCAGACCCTTCTTCTGTAACTGCTGAGTGCTGAGTTGGGAGCCCTCATACCAGGGGACGAGGGTCAGAACTTCTCCCCAGCAGCCTCCAGGTGACGTTGATTGGCCCCAGGACCCCTGCCTCCCTGCTCGTCCGCCTGAGCACCAGCATTGGAAGTGTTATAGATTCTAATGACCTTTAAGGGTCCAGGAAAGAGATGTGCAGAGACGCTGTGGGGGCCGGTTTCACCCCGCCCCACATTTGTTCGGCCACCTTAGGCTGACCGTTTCTGCCAGCCTAGATGCTCTGGCCAGTAGTCTGCGCTTTCTTCAATTAGGCCCCTGAATTAACGTACAAACAGCACCAGGTGTCAGAGCCCTGCCTGCTCAACTCCCAGACAGTCCAGGGTCAGTGGTGATCAAGGACCATGATGGCCACTGAGTCAACAGCCTTTTGAAGTAAACAGGAGTCCAGCCGGTCTTATTGGCCACCATCATCACGGTGTCTGTAGGCTTTTCTATGGTGACAGTGTGATATACGGTTCCCCCGCCAAGATTATTAGCTCCCCTCCGGGTGCAGTAAGTCCTGCAAGCAGTAGTCTACTCCTTCGGGACACACTATTGTTGTTTTATGAGAGAAACTCCAGGTCAAGTGATGTTCACACGAGTCGTCATGGTGCCCTGTTGCCCCCGGTTATCTCTCTGGATGTTGGAGTTGGAGGGCCTCCTCAGTCGAGGTCGGTGTGCCCACGGAGCAAACCCTGCAACTTCAGGGCATGGTTGGTGATTAGGATCACCACGTGGGGTCCTTTTCCCTTAGGAGGGAGGTGGCCTTTTGGGCTGCTGATTTCCAGGTTTTTAGATACCGCCAGTATCTTGGCCAGATGTGGCAGTGGGCCAAGCCCCTTGGTGACTCTAGTTTATCCTACCTGGATGGCATTCTTGCGTTGTTCCATTTCAAGTGGTCCCAGTTTTTGCACTAATTCTCCAATGGCGGTTCACCTTTCACCGGGAATGTAAAGGTCAAAGGGTTTAGCTCAATTAGAGAGTTCCAGGACAAGGGTCTGAATTGACTGCTCTTTCCATTCTTGAAAGGCCACTTCTGGATTCTGTTCAAAAGGATCATCATCTTTTCCTTTCAGTGTTTCATATAGAGGCCCAGCTAGTAGACTGTAGTTAGGGATCCAGAAGCAGCAAACCCTGGCCTCCCCAGGAACCCCTAAGCTGTCTTCTAGTTTTAGAAAGGGGTAAGGCTGAAAATGGTTTCTTCCCTTTCCTGGGATGGGCTTCTCTGACCTTGTGTGAGAATGAAGCCCAAGCAGGTCACCGCAGTCTGTGATATTTGAGCTTTTTCTTGGACAACTTCTATCCTTTATTGGCTTGGTAGTTCAGAGGCCTCCTTAGTAGGGCTGGCGATCAGAATGTCATCTGCATATTGAAGGAGGGTTTCCTTTTCCAGAGGTAGAACTTTTCGGTCTTTAGCTAAGCTTTCCCCAAAGATGGTGTGGGAATTTTTGCACCCTTGGGGCAAGACGGCCCGGAAGTATTGTTTTAGTTGTATGTTGAGTCCTGCCACTCACAAGCCAAAATTTCTTGTGACTCTGGGACTAATGGAATACAAAAGAAGGCATCATTGAAGACTAATACAGAATACCATGTCCTGGTGGTTGGTAGAATGACCATCAGGGTGTAGGAATCAGGAGCAACTGGAGGTATATCCTCGGTGGCTTCACTGACTGTCCTGACATCCTTTACCAGGTCCCCAGCAGCCCATGGGGCTCTCGTGGTCAGACCAATCCCAGGATATGGAGCTCTCCTGGGCAGGTACCCCACCCCCAACCCAGCCCACGGGGCTCTCATGGTCAGGCCCCTCCCAGGATACAGAGCTACCCTTGCAGGTACCGTGGCAGGGCTGGGCACACAGGAACCGTGCACATAGCCCTCATTGCAGAGCACCCCCAGCTCACCTGTCGCTCAGAGCTGACACAGAGCACCTCAGAGCAGGACTTGAACTAACAAACAGCAGCTCCGACAGGTCTGTGACCCTGGGCATCACTCTGTGTGGCCTCCCTCCACCTGGTCTTCCAGAGACTTCCACTGCACCCAGGGCACCAGGCCTCTGTCTCCAACCACCACCCACCCCTCCTCTCCGTGACTCCTGGGTTCCTCTCATTAGGAGAGGGTTTTCTTGAAGTTGTCTCCCACTCATGGGCCAGATAAAATGATTAGAAAACAAGCCAAAGCTGCAGCCCCTTGTCTATCCTGACTCTCAGGAGCCCACACCTGTTCCTTGGACCTGGCCGGTTCAGCAAGTTCCATTTTCTGCAACTGTGAGCCCCTGAGGGGTGATGATTGGCTGACCTGGGCAGCCTTACCATGCCAGCCAGCCCTCCCCAGGTGTGCCTGGGTTGAGATCAATATAAATACCACTCCAGGCAGCAAGAGCCCCTGCAGCCGTGCCTGACGCCATTTTCTCTGCCCTGTCAGCAGTCTCGGGGCTGGGCTGGTGGGAGGGAGTGAGAGGCCACGGCTTTGTGGGTGGCCCAGTGTGAGTGGGGCTCTGCTGGACTTTCTGCAGCAGTTGCCAGGCTGCCACCTGCTAAAGAAGAGGATGTGTCACCCATACCTGCTGCTGGAATTTCTCCCTGGGCAGAGGTGAGGAAGGAAAAAAGCAGTGGGGGCAGGGACAGGACGGGTTTCTCAGGCAGGGAAATGGAAATCTTCCAGAAGAGCACCCAGGGCCAGGACCATCCTGGCTGGCCTGCAGGCACCAAGTCAGCTGGCATCCTGTCACTCGTGTGGCTCTATGGCCCTTCCTCTAGGCTTTCAAGTCCTTGTATATATTCAGGTGTTTTACCTGGGAAGGGTGGGAACAGTTCAGCAGCAACTGGCCTGGGGCTCAGCTCACGTTTACTCACAGATGCCTCGGCACGGTGCCCCAGCTTTGCAATGAGGACGCTTGTTGTGTGGGGGCTGCTGGCTGAATGGGAGACGATTCCCCACCACTGACCAACTTCAGAATTGTTTACAACTGGAGTAAGTGCCCTGATACGGTTTTCCTCTGAGTAACTGGTGGGTTCTGTTTTTTTTTTTTCTCTTTTTCCTTTTTGGTTCAAGGTAGATTTTATTCCTCTTTTTTGTATTTACAGATATAAGCATGGAAATAATTTATTCATATAAATACATGTATGTGAAGGGAATAATTGTTTTTTCTGTTTTATTTTTTAAATTTTATTTGTTTTTAATTTTGAATTTTATTTTATATTTTTATACAGCAGGTTCTTATTGGTTATCTATTTTATACATATAAATGTTTACATGCCAATCCCAATCTCTCAAATCCTCCCACCACCACCCTCCCAAGAGCTTTCCCCCCTTGTTGTCCATACGATTGTTGTCTACATCTGTTGCTCTATTTATGCCTTGCAAAATGGTTAATCTGTACAGTTTTTCTAGGTTCCACATATATGCATGAATATACAAGATTTGTTTTTCTCTTTCTGACTTACTTCACTCTGTATGACAGTCTCTAGATCCATCGACGTCTCTACAAATGACCCAATTTCATTCCTTTCATGGCTTAGTAATATTCCATTTTATATATGTACCACATCTTTATGCATTCGTCTGTCTGTGGGCATTTAGGTTGCTTCCATTACCTCGATATTGTAAATAGTGATGCAATGAACATTGTGGTGAATGTCTCTTTTTGATTTCTGGTTTTGTCTGGGTATATGTCCAGTACTGGGATTGCTGTATCATATGGTAATTCTATTATTAGTTTCTTAAGAAACTCCATATTGTTCTCCATAGTGACTGTATCAATTTATATTCCCAACAATAGTGGAAGAGGCTTCCTTTTCTCCACACCCTTTCCAGCATTTGTTGTTTGTAGATTTTCAGATGATGCCCATTCTAACAGGTGTGAGGTGATACCTCATTGTTGAGTCCATTTCGTTGAGCAAGGGGTAGGTCTTGTCTATTACATATTTGGCTTATGGAACGGTATCTGTGCTAATTTCAAACTCTGGTTTTATGCAGCACCCCAACTCACCTTTCCCCTTAAGCAAGCATAAGTTGGTTTTCTAAACTTGAGACCCTGTTCTGTTTTGTAATTCAGTCCATGTGTAGCCAAGTTTACATTCCGTGCATTAGTGATACCTTATGATGTTTCTTTTTCTGTGTGACTTATTTCACTTAGGATCATCGTGCCTCAATCCACTCATTATGCTGGTACAGGCATGGTGACACAGATTTCATTGCTGAGTGGTATTCTGTTGTACGTAAGTACCGCAACTTCTTTATCAATTATTTGTTCTCTGGGATATTTAACGTGTATTGTAGAAGAGGTTCCTGTAAACAGATCCGTCCCAAATTTTGGGGTGGCTGTGTTTTTAATTTTAATTTCCCTAAGCTATAGGACCATAAGTGGAAATACCCTAGACTCTGTTGCTTTGTTTTTCAGATGTATCAGGAAACACCATACACTTCTCCAGAGTGGCTGTTGGCAATTTACATCCTGCCCATCAGCATAACAAGGCTCCTTTTTCCCCATGGCCTGTCTTGCCTTTCTGGATTTTACACTTTTTTCAGATGGCCCTTTAGACCGGGGGGAAGTGACACTTCATAGTAGTTCGGATTTCCATTGCAAGCTTGCTTGGTTTGCCAAAACAGGCGTATGCGTTTTTTCCTGAATATATTCAGGAACAAACTCATACGTCCTTTTTTGCCAAGTGCATCATTGTCGATGTTCTGCCTCTTTTCCTATGCTTTAAATGCAAATCCAGTCTACCTCCTGAAATCGGTTTCCTGAAATTCTGCCCCGCTTTGAAGTCCTCTTCACAGCCTTACTTCAATATATTTTTGGACGTTATCTGTCATTTATAACTCTGCAGGTTTGTGAATTACAGGGCCCCTGAGCTCCTTTCTTCAACTCGCTTTCTTGTGAGCTGGCCACAAACCCGCAAGACTGCTTCAGGCCCTAATCTGCTTCTGGCAGGGCATGCTGAGCCTTTGGTTAATTCCTCTTCCTGGTGGGAAATGAGTGTTAAAAATGCCCGTCCAGACACCTACCTCACTCTCAACCCCTTGGTGATGTGGGTCCTCTGGTTTGTGGCCACCTTTGCTGGGTTCCTCACCTTTCGATGATGTGGCCCCACTAGTGTGAGGACACTCCTGCCTGGTTCCTATCCACGTGGTTATGTGGACCCCCTGGTGAGAGTCTGTTCCTGGCTGTGTTCCTCACCCTTCTGTGAGGGAGACCCTTTGCTGATAGGTCACTCCTGCATGGCTGGCACACATTGCCTTGGTGAAATCAGCCGTGTGGTGGCAGTTGGAGCGTGCTGGGAATCTCCTCCCCCCGGTGATGAGGGCCCTCTTGCGTCAGGCCCTAACTGCTGGGCTCACCAACTTTTCTTAGTGAGCCCAGTGATGCTTTGGCACTCCTCTTAGGATCCCATCTCCATGGGGATGTGGGCCTTCTGCTCTGAGGTCCCAACGGCCGGGTTGTTCACATTTTCATGATGTGGGCTCTCTGGTGTTAGTTCACAGAGGCCTGGATCCCATAGCCTCTGTGCTCTTGGCCGCCTGCTGGGAGGTTCCAACTGCTGGATTCCTCACTTTTTTAATTTTTGGGGCCCTCTGTTGTGAGGATCCTCCTGTCTGCCTCACTCCCAGCCCCTTCGTGATGTGTGTCATCTGGTTTGAGGCCACATGTGCTGGGTTCCTCACCTTTCGATGATGTGGGACCAATGGTCTTAGGAGACTCCTGCCTGGTTCACATCCCCTTGGTGATGTGGGCCCTCTGTTGAGAGTCTGATCCTGGCTGGGTTCCTCACCCATCTGTGAGGTGGGCCGTCTGCTGTGAGGTCACTCCTGCCTGGCTTGCTCACCTCGCCTTGTGGACATGAGCCCTCTGGTGGCACTTGGAGCCTGCTGGGAGCCTCCTTCCCTCGGTGATGAGGGCCCTCTGGCGTCAGGCCCTAACTGCTGGGCTCCCCACATTTTGTGATGTGCGCCCAGTGGTGCGAGGACACTCCAGCCAGATTCACATCCCCATTGGGATGTGGGCCTTCTGCTCTGAGGTCCCAACGCCTGGGTTGCTCACAGTTTCATGATGTGGGTTCTCTGCTGTTAGTTCACTCCTGCCTGCATCCCATAGCTTCTGTGCTCTCGGCCGCCTGCTGGGAGGTTCCAACTGCTGGATTCCTCCCCTTTCTTATTCTTTGGGCCCTCTGTTTTTAGGCTACTCCTGCCTGCCTCACTCCCATTCCCTTTGTGATATGTGTCCTCTGATTTGAGGCCACATGTGCTGGGTTCCGCACCTTTCGATGATGTGGCCCCACTGGAGGGAAGACAGTCCTGACTGGTTCCCATCCCCTTGCTGATGTGGGCCCTCAGGTGAGAGTCTGATCCTGGCTGGGTTCCTCACCCTTCTGTGAGGTGGGCCCTCTGCTGTGAGGTCAATCATGCCTGTCTGGCACACGTCACCTTGGCGACGTGGGCCCTCTGGTGGCAGTTGGAGTGTGCTGGGATCCTCCTCCCCTCGGTGATGAGGGCCCTCTTGCCTTAGGCCATAACTGCTGGGCTCCCCACATTTTCTGATGTGCGCCAAGTGAGTGAGGACACTCTTGCCAGGTTCCCATCCCCATGGGGATATGGGCCTTCTGCTCTGAGGTCAAAACGGCTGGCTTGCTCACAGTACCATGATGTGGGCCCTCTGCTGTGAGTTCACTCCGGCAAGGATCCCTTATCATCGGTGCTCTGAGCCGCCTGCTGGGAGGTTCCAACTGCTGGATTCCTCAACTTCTTTATTCTATGTGCCCTCTGTTGTGAGGCTCCTCCTGCCTGCCTCACTGCCAGCCCCTTGGTGATGGCTGTCCTATGGCTTGAGGCCACATGTGCTGCATTCCTCACCTTTCGATGATGTGGCCCCACTCGTGTGAGGACACTCCTGCCTGGTTCCCATCCCCTTGGTGAGGTGGGCCCTCTGGCGAGAGTCTAATCCTGGCTGGGTTCCTCAACGTTTTGTGAGGTGGGCCCTCTGCTGTGAGGTCACTCCTGCCTGGCTGGCACACGTCACCTTGGAGACGTGAGCTCTCTGGTGGCAGTTGGAGCGTGCAGGGTGCCTCCTCCTCTCGGTGATGACGGCCCTCTGGCGTCAGGCCCTAAATGGTGGGCTCCCCACATTTTCTGATGTGCGCCCAGTGGTGCGAGGACACTCCAGCCAGGTTCCCATTCCCATGGGGATGTGGGCCTTCTGTGCTGAGGTCCCAACGCCTGGGTTGTTCACAGTTTTATGATGTGGGCCCTCTGCTGTGAGCTCACTGTGGCCTGGATCCCATAGCCTTGGTGTTCTGGGCCGCCTGCTGGAAGGTCTAAATGCTGGAATCCTCATGTTTTTTATATTATGTGCCCTGTGTTGTGAGGCTACTCCTGCCTGCCTCACTCCAAGGCCCTTGGTGATGTGGGTCCTCTGGTTTGAGGACACATGTGCTGGGTTCCTCACCTTAAGATGATGAGACCCCACTTGTGTGAGGATAATCCTGACTGGTTCCCATCCCCTTCGTGATGTGGGCCCTCTGGTAAGAGTCTGATCCTGGCTGGGTTCCTCACCCATCTGTGAGGTGCGCCCTCTACTATCAGGTAACTCTTGCCTGGCCTGCTCACCTCGCCTTGTTGACATGAGCCCTCTGGTGGCACTTGGACCCTGCTGGGAGCCTCCTCACCTCTGTGATGAGGGCCCTCTGACGTCAGGCCCTAACTGCTGGGCTCCCCAACTTTTCTTAGTGAGCCCAGTGATGCTCGGGCACTCCTCTTAGGTTCCCATCTCCATGGGGATGTGGGCCTTCTGCTCTGAGGTTCCAACGGCTGGGTTGATCACAATTTCATGATGTGGGCTCTCTGGTCTTAGTTCACTGTGGCCTGGATCCCATAGCCTCTGTGCTCTTGGCTGCCTGCTGGGAGGTTCTAACTGCTCGATTCCTCAACTTTTGTATTCTATGGGTCCTGTGTTGTGATGCTCCTCCTGCCTGCCTCACTCGCAACCCCTTCGTGATGTGGGTCTTCTGGTTTGAGGCCACATGTGCTGGGTTCTGCAACTTTCAATGATGTGGCCCCACTGGTGTGAGGACACTCCTGCCTGGTTCCCATCCCCTTGGTGATGTGGGCCTTCTGGTGACAGTCTTATCCTGGCTGGGTTCCTCACTCTTCTGTGAGGTAGGCCCTCTGCTGTGAGGTCAATCCTGCCTGACTTGCACACATCACCTTGGCAACGTGGGCCCTCTGTTGGCACATGGAACCTGCTGGGAGCCTCCTCCCCTCGGTGATGACGGCCCTCTAGCATCAGGCCCTAACTGCTGGGCTCCCCACGTTTTCTGATGTGAGCCCAGTGTTGCCAGGACACTCCTGTCAGGTTCCCATCCCCATGGGGATGTGGGCTTTCTGCTCTGAGGTCCCAACGCCTGGGTTGCTCACAGTTTCATGATGTGGGCTTTCTGGTGTTAGTTCACTCCTGCCTGCATCCCATAGCTTCTGTGCTCTCGGCCGCCTGCTGGGAGGTTCCAAATGCTGGATTCCTCACCTTTTTTATTCTTTGGGCCCTCTGTTTTTAGGCTACTCCTACCTGCCTCACTCCCATCCCCTTTGTGATGTATGTCCTCTGATATGAGGCCACATGTGCTGGGTTCCTCACCTTTCGATGATGTGGCCCCACTGGTGGGAGGACAGTCCTGACTGGTTCCCATCCCCTTGGTGTTGTGGGCCCTCTGGTGAGAGTCTCATCCTGCCTCGGTTCCTCACCCTTCTGTGAGATAGGCCCTCTGCTGTGAGGTCACTACTGCCTGGCTGGCGCATGCCACCTTGTAGACGTGGGCCCTCTGTTGGCAGTCGAAACCTGCTGGGAGTCTCCTCCCCTCAGTTATGAGGGCCCCCTGGCGTCAGGCCCTAACTGCCGGGCTCCTAACATTTTCTGATATGTGCTAAGTGGTGCGAAGCCACTCCTGCCAGGTTCCCATCCCAATGGGGATGTGGGCCTTCTGTTCTGAGGTCCCAACGGCTGGGCTGCTCACAGGTTCATGATGTGGGCCCTCTGCTGTGAGTTCACTGTGGCCTGGATCCCATAGCCTCGGTGCTCTGGGCCACTTGCTGGGAGATTCCAACTGCTGGATTCCTCAACTTTTATATTCTATGGACCCTGTGTTGTGAGGCCGGTCCTGCCAGCCTCATTCCGAACCCCTTGGTGATGTGGTTCCTCTGGTTTGAGGCTACATGTGCTGGGATCCTCACCGTTCGATGATGTTGTCCCACTGGTGTGGGGACACTCCTGCCTGGTTCCCATCCCCTTGGTGATGTGGGCCCTCTGGTGAGAGTCTGATCCTGGCTGTGTTCCTCACCCTTCTGTGAGGTGGGCCCTCTGCTGTGAGGTCACTCCTGCCGGGCTGGCACACATCGCCTTGGCGACGTTGGCCCTCTGTTGGCAGCTGGAGCCTGCTGGGAGCCTCCTCCTCTCAGTGATGAGTGCCCTCTAGCGTCAGGCCCTAACTTCTGAGCACCCCACGTTTTCTGATGTGAGCCCAGTGATGCCAGGACACTCCTGTCATGTTCCCATCACCATGGGGATGTGGGCCTTCTGCTCTGAGGTCCCAATGTCTGGGTTGCTCACAGTTTCATGATGTGGGCTGTCTGGTGTTAGTTCACTCCGGCCTGGATCCCATAGCCTCTGAGCTCTGGGCCGCCTGCTGGGAGGTTCCAAATGCTGGATTCCTCACCTTTCTTATTTTTGGGCCCTCTGTTATGAGGCTCCTCCTGCCTGCCTCACTCCCAGCCCCTTGGTGATGGGTGTCCTATGGTTTGAAGCCACATGTTCTGGGTTCCTCACCTTTAGATGATGTGGCCCTACTCATGTGAGGACACTCCTGCCTGGTTCCAATCCATTTGGTGATGTGGGCCCTCTGGTGCGAGTCTGATCCTGACTGGGTTCGTCACACTTCTCTGAGGTGGGCCCTCTGCTGTGAGGTCATTCGTGCCTGGTTGGCACACATCACCTTGGCGACGTCAGCCCTCTGGTGGCAGTTGGAGCCTGCTGGGAGCCTCCTTCCCTTGGTGATGAGGGTCCTCTGGCATCAGGCCCTAACTGCTGGTCTCCCAAAATTTTCTGATACGTTCTCAGTGGTGCGAGGACACTCCTACCAGATTTCCATCCCCATGGGGATGTGGGCCTCCTGCTCTGAGGTCCCAATGGCTGGGTTGCTCAGTTTCATGACATGGGCCCTCTTCTGTGAGTTCACTGTGGCCTGGATCCCATAGCCTCGGTGCTCTGGGCCGCCTGCTGGGAGGTTCCAACTGCTGGATTCCTCACTTTTTTATTCTATGGGCCCAGTGTTGTGAGGCTACTCCTGCCTGCCTCACTCCGAGGCCCTTGGTGATGTGAGTCCTCTGGTTTGAGGACACATGTGCTGAGTACCTCACCTTTAGATGATGTGGCCCCACTGGTGTGAAGACACTCCTGCCTGGTTACCATCCCCTTGGTGATGTGGGCCCTCTGGTGAGAGTCTGATGTTGGCTGGGTTTCTCACCCTTCTGTAAGGTGGGACCTCTGCTGTGAGGTAACTCCTGCCTGGCTTGCTCACGTTGCCTTGGCAATGTGAGCCCTCAGGTGGCAGTTAAACCTGCTGGGAATCTCCTCCCCTCAGTTATGAGAGCTCTGGATAAAACACATATGCCCTTTTTTGCCAAGTCCATTATTTTCCAAGTTCTGTCTCTTTCCTATGCTTTAAGAGCGACTCCCGTGTACCTTCTGAAATCGGTTTCCAGCAATTCTGCCCCGCATTCAAGTCCACTTCGCAGCCTTACTTCAGTATAATTTTGGATGATAGCTGTCATTTATAACTCCGCAGGTTTGTGAATTACAGTGTCCCTGAGCTCCTTTCTTCAACTCGATTTCTTGTGAGCTGGCCGCAAAACTGCAGGATCTCTTCAGGCCCTAATCTAGTTCCAGCACGGCATGCGGAGCCTTTGGTTCATTCGTCTTCCTGGTGGGAAATGAGAGTTAAATTTGCCCGTCCAGACACCTCCAGCTAGTCTCTCATTGGTTCTCCCTATTCCTGTTCAATTTCCGCAGAAATTGTACACTGGGCCAAACAGGAGGTTAAAGGCACTGACTCTCCAAGTGGGAAGAGTGTTAGTAAAGTGTCTGGAATGTTGCACCCGAGTACCAGGGGACAAAAACTGAGACGCATTTGAACACGTTTCCCGATCACATGGTGGATCATACTCTGGGTTCCACATGCATGGTTTAGCTGAAGGAAGAATACCTTAAACCTGGAGAGTTGAGACCCATGGAATGGGTACCATGCAATATGACTTCAAAGGGTCTGCATTTACTCACCGAACCTCACCAATCCTATCACTGCTGCATTTATGCCACTGTACACACGCTTGATTCTCTTTTGGAGACATATAAATCGATAGGTTTTAAGATACTTACTAGTCAGGTATATTCTTAGGTGTTTAATATGGGGTGTTGAGTCCACTTAGTTGAACAAGGATGAGCTCTTGTTATTACATATTTGGCTTATGGAACGGTATCTGTGCTAATTTCAATCTCTGGTTTTATGCAGCACCCCAACTCACCTTTCCCCTTAAGCAAGCATAAGTTGGTTTTCTACATTTGAGACCCTGTTCTGTTTTGTAATTCAGTTCCTGTGTAGCCAAGTTTACATTCCGTGCATTAGTGATATCTTATGATGTTTCTTTTTCTGTGTGACTTATTTCACTTAGAATCATCGCACCTGAATCCACTCATTATGCTGCTACAGGCCTGATGACATAGATTTCATTGCTGAGGGATATTGCATTGTACGTAAGTACCCCAACTTCTTTATCCATTTTTCACTTTCTGCGATGTTGAACTTGTACCGTAAACGAGGTTCTTGTAAACAGAACCGTCCCAAAATTTGGGGTGGCTGTGTCTTTTTGATTTTAATTTCCCTAAGCTATAGGACCATAAGTGGAAGTGCCCTAGGCTCTGTTGCTTTGTTTTTTAGATGTTTCAGGAAACACCCTACACTTCTCCAGAGTGGCTGTTGGCAATTTACATCCCGCCCATCAGCATAACAAGGCTCCCAGTTCTCCATGGCCTGTCCTGCCTTTCTGGATTTTACACTTTTTTCAGATGGCCCTTTTGACCGGGGGGGAAGTGAGACTTCATTGTAGTGCAGATTTCCTTTGCAAGCTTGCTTGGTTGGCCAAAAAGGGCGTATGCGTTTTTTCCTGAATATATTCAGGAAAAAAACGCATACGTCCTTTTTGGCCAAGTGCATCATTGTGGACGTTCTGCCTCTTTTCCTATGCTTTCAATGCAATTCCAGTCTACCTCCTGAAATCGGTTTCCTGCAATTCTGCCCCGCTTTCAAGTCCTCTTGGCAGCCTTGCTTCAGTATATTTTTGGACGATAGCTGTCATTTATAACTCTGCAGGTTTGTGAATTACAGTGCCCCTGAGCTCCTTTCTTCAACTCGCTTTCTTGTGACCTGGCCGCAACCCCGCAGGATGGCTTAAGGCCCTAATCTTGTTCCGGCACGGCACGCTGAGCCTTTGGTTAATTCCTCTTCCTGGTGGGAAATGAGAGTTAAATTTGCCCGTCCAGACACCTCCAGCTAGTCTCTCATTGGTTCTCGCTATTCCTGTTCATCTTCCGCAGAAATTGCAAACTGGGCCAAACAGGAGGTTAAAGGGACTGACTCTCCAAGTCGGGAGAGTGTTAGCAAAGCGTCTGGAATGTTGCACCCGAGTACCAGGGTACGAAAACTGAGACATATTTGAACACGTCTCCCGATCACATGGTTGATCATACTCTGGGTTCCACATGCATGTTTTAGCTGAAGGAAGAATACCTTAAACCTGGAGAGTTGAGACCCGTGGAATGGGTACCATGCAATATGACTTCAAAGGGTCTTCATTTGCTCACCGAAACTCTCTAATCCTATCACTGCTGCGTTTATGCCCCTGAACACATGCTTGATTCTCTTCGGAGACATAGCAATCCATAGGTTTTAAGATACTTACTAGTCAGGTACATTCTTAGGCGTTTAATATGCGGTGTTGAGTCCATTTCGTTGAGCAAGGAGTAGCTCTTGTCTATTCCATATTTGGCTTAAGGAACTTTATCTGTGCTCATTTCAACCTCTGGTTTTATGCAGCACCCCAACTCACCTTTACCCTTAAGCAAGCATAAGTTGGTTTTCTAAATTTGAGACCCTGTTCTGTTCTGTAATTCAGTTCCTGTGTAGCCAAGTTTACATTCCGTGTATTACTGATATCTTATGATGTTTCTTTTTCTGTGTGACTTATTTCAGTTAGAATCATCGTACCTGAATCCACTCATTATGCTGCTACGGGCCTGATGACATAGATTTCATTGCTGAGTGATACTGCATTGTACGTAAGTACCACAACTTCTTTATTCATTTTTCAAATTCTGCGATATTGAACTTGTACGGTAAACCAGGTTCTTGTAAACAGAGACGTCCCAAATTTTGGGGTGGCTGTGTCTTTTCAATTTTAATTTCCCTAAGCTATAGGACCGTAAGTGGAACTGCCCTAAGCTCTGTTGCTTTGTTTTTTAGATGTTTCAGGAAACACCATACACTTCTCCAGAGTGGCTGTTGGCAATTTTCATCCCACCCATCAGCATAATAAAGCTCCCAGTTCTCCATGGCCTGTCCTGCCTTTCTGGATTTTACACTTTTTTCAGATGGCCCTTTTGACTGGGGGGCAGTGAGACTTCATTGTAGTGCAGATTTCCTTTGCAAGCTTGCTTGGTTGGCCAGAAAGTGTGTATGCGTTTCTTCCTTAATATATTCAGGAAAAAACGCATACGCCCTTTTTGGCCAAGTGCATGATTGTTGATGTTCTGAGTCTTTTCATATGTTTTCGATGCAATTCCAGTCTACCTCCTGAAATCGGTTTCCTGCAATTCTGCCTTGCTGTCAGTGCCTCTTCATAGCCTTACCTCAATATACTTTTGGAAAATAGTTGTCGTTTATAACTCTGCAGGTTTTTGAATTGCAGTTGCCCTTAGTTCCATTTTTCAGGTCTTATTTTTGTGATCTTGCCTCATATCCACAGTATTTCTTCAGGCCCTATTCTTCTTCTGGGGCACCTTGCTGTGCCTTTGGTTAATTCTTCTTCCTATGTGAAATTAGAGTGACATGTGGCCATTGAAACCACTACAGCTATTTTCTCACTGGTTCCCCCTATTCCCATTCATCCTCCACACTAACTGCAGACTGTGCGATACCGGAACTTAAAGGCATTCACTCTCCATGTGGGGATGTTGTTAGTAAAGTGGCTGGAATGTTGATCCGGAGCCCCAGGAGAGGAAAATGAGGTGCGTTTTAGAAACCTTTCCTGATCATATGGTATACCATCTGCTGGATTTCCCATGCAAGGTTTAGCTGTAGGAAGATTCCCTTCAACCTGGAGTGTTGGGACCCTTGGAATGAGTAGCATGAAGTATTGCATTAAACTTTCGGCAGTTGCTCACCAAAGCTCACCAATCCTCTCAACCCCAAGTGTCCAGTCTTATGTCTTATCCAGCTGTGGGTTTATATGTGGTCATTCCAGGTTGCATCACAGCCCCTGAGCAAATTTTGTAAGAATTTTTCTCTCTTTCATTGTTTCTGCGTTTTGGTTTTAAAATTTATTTCTATAATGGGGTTTAGCTCATTTTCACTGCTGTGTTTGTGCTGTTTTGCACACACTTGATTCCCTTATGGAGATATATCAATACATGGGTTTTAAGATTCTTATTACTCAGATATATTTCTCTGCGGTGTATAGGGTGTGTTGAGGCCAGTTCATTGAGCAAGGTGTAGATCTTGTCTAATACCTATTTGGTTTATTGAACGGTATCTGTGCTAATTTCAAACTCTGGTTTTATGCATCACCCCACCTCTCCTTTCCCCTTAAGGTGACATAAGTGTGTTTTCTAAATGTGAGACACTGTTCTGTTTTGTAATTCATTTTTAGTGCAGCCATATTTATCCTCCCTCTATAAGTGATATCTTATGATATGTTTCTTTTTCTGTTTGACTTATTTCAAGTAGTATTATCGGACCTAAATCCACTCTTTATCCTTCTACTAGCCTTATTACATTGATTTCATGGTGAAGAGATATTCCATTGTACATAAGTACCACATCTTCTTTATCCATTGTTCTCTTTCCTGGGATATTTAAGGTGTACTGAAGTTGAGGTTCTTGTAAACAGAGTAGCCCTAAACTGTGGTGTGCTTGTGTCTTGTTGATTTTTAGACTTCCCTAGATATACTCCCGTGATTGGAAGTGCCCTATGCTCTGTAGCTCTGTTTTTTAGATG
Source organism: Delphinus delphis (assembly GCF_949987515.2). Taxonomy (NCBI): domain Eukaryota; kingdom Metazoa; phylum Chordata; class Mammalia; order Artiodactyla; family Delphinidae; genus Delphinus; species Delphinus delphis. The sequence continues at coordinate 229,745 of NW_027192850.1, forward strand.
ATTTAGGAACCACCATACACTTCTCCAGAGTGGCTCCCGGCAGTTCACACACTGTCCATCAGCGTATAAAGGCTCCCTGTTCTCCATCGCCTGTCCTGCATTTCTGGTTTTTACAATTTTTTCGGGTGGCCCTTTTGACTGGTGGGAAATGAGACTTCTTTGTTGTGCACATTTGCATTGCTTGCTTGCTTGGTTGCCCATAAAGTGCGTATGCGTTTTTTCCTGGATATATTCAGGAAAAAACGCATACTCCCTTTTGGGCCAACTGCATCATTGTCGAAATTCTGCCGCTTTTCATGTGCTTTAAAGACGAGTCCAATCTATCTCTTGAAATCTGTTTCTTGCAATTCTGTCTTGCATTCAGATCCTCTTCTTTGCCTTACCTCAGCATATTTTTGGACGTTAGTTTTCATTTATAACTCTGCAGGTTTGTGAATTGCAGTGACCCTGAGCTCCATTTTTTAAGTTGCTCTTTTGTGAGCTGGCCTCAAAGCCGCAGGATTGCTTCAGGCCCTATTTTGGCTCTGGTGAGGCAGGCTGAGCCTTTTTTTAATTCTTATTCTTAATGGGATATTAGAGTGACATGTGCCCGTCCAAACCCCTACAACTATTCTCTCATTGGTTCCCCCTCTTCCCGTTCATCCTCCTCACAATTTGCAAAATGTGTGAAACAGAAGTTTAAATGTGCTGATTCTCTAAGTGGGGAGATTCTAAGTAACGTGGCTGGAATGATGAACAGGAGCACCAGGAGAGGATAAATGAGCTGCATTTTAGACACATCTCCCGATCACATGGTGTACAGTCCTCTGGGTTTTCCATGCATGTTTTAGCTATAGGAAGATCCCTTGAACCTGCAGATTTGGGACCCATTGAATGGGTACCAGGTAGTATTACTTTAAAGGGTGTGCATTTCCTCACCCAACCTCACATTTCTCTTAGCGTGAACAGTTTCCAGCCTTATGTCTCATCCTGCTGTGGGTCTAGATGTGTTCAATCCATGTTGCATCACCGTCCCTGAGGAAAAGTTGTAAGAGGTTTTCTCTGTCTCTCTGTCGTTTATTTTTTTCAATTTATTACTATATTGGTTACAGCTGATTTTCAAAGCTCTGTTTCTTGCTGCTGTACATCCACTTGATTCACGTACAGAGAGACATCAATAAATTCTTTTTCAGATTCTTACCAGTCATAGATATTCTTTTCCGGTGACTTGAGTGTGCTGAGTGCAGTTCTTTTAGCTACCGTGTAGGCCTTGTTGATTATCAGTTTGGTATTTGGAATGGTATCTTTGCTAATTTCAACCTCTTGGATGATGCCTCACCCCTCCCCACCTTTCCGTTTAGCAGCCTTATGCGTGTTTTCTACATATTTGACTATGTTTTTGTTTTGTAATTTATTTCATGTGTAGCCATTTTGGATTCCACCTTTAAGTGATATCTTATGATATGTGTCTTTTTCTTTTTGAATTATGTCACTTAGAAAGATCATACGTAACTCCTCCGGAGTTGTTACAACTGGCCATATTTCATTGATTTCCAGGCTGAGTAATATTCCACTCTACATAAGTACCACATCTCTATCCATTTTTTCCCTCCAGAGACATTTAAGTTATATCCTAGTTGAGGATCTTTTAAACAGAGAGGCAGTAAACATTGGGGTGCCTGTGTCCTCTCGATTTTTGTTTTTCCCAGGATATACGCCCATGAGTGCAAGTGCCCTATGCTCTGTAGCTCATTTTTTAGATGCTTTAGTAAACACAATACACTTCTCCAGAATGGCCGTTGGCAATATACATTTCCACTATAAGCCTCACAGGGCTCCCTCTTCTCCTTGCCCTGTCCTGCATTTCTGGTGTTTACACTTTATGAGGATGGCTCTTCTGACTGATGCGAAGTGATATCTTTTGTAGTATTGATTTCCAGTGCCCACCTGTTTGGTTGGCTAAAAAAGTGTATGCCCTTTTCTTGAATATATACAGGAAAAAACGCATACAGCCTTTTTGGCCAACTGCAATGTTGGCAATGTTCAGCCCCTTTTCTTGTGCTTAATGGCGAGTCCTTTCTACCTCCTCAAATCCCTTTCCTGCCATTCTCCCTTGCTTACCAATCCTTTTCTCTGACTTTCCTCAAGACATTTTTCAGTGATAGATATTTTCAACTCTGCAGTTTCGTGAATTTTACTGCCCCTGAGTTCCATTGTTCAACTTGTGTTTATGGGAACTGGCCACAAAGCAGTGGGATTTCCTCAAGCCCCATACTGTTTCCATGGGCAACCCTAGCCTTTGGTCAATTCATCTTCCTGATTGGAAATTAGAGTGACATGTGCCTGTCTGAACACCTAGGACTTGTCTCTCATTGTTCCTCATCCTCCCGCTTCATCCTCTGGACAAATTCCAAACTGTACGCAACAGGATGTTGACAGTGCTGACATCTCCAAGTGGGGAGACTGTTAGTAAAGACGCTGGAGGGGTGAACCCGAGCACCAGGAGATGAGGAGATGAGATGCCTTTTCCAAACTCTTCCCGATCAGACGGTATACCATCCTCTGGGTGTGACAGACATGTTTTAGCAGTAGGAAGAGTCCCATTCATGTAAGGAGAACACCAGGGCTTTTTCAAAATCAGTGTCTCCCCGAAACCCAAACTGGGGAATTTTTTAAGCTACGGCTACACATATGTTCATTAAGGGCCTTGGGAAGTAGGCAGAGTCCAAACTTTAGATGATTGAAGTCTTCAGGGTCAGAAGCACTCACCACCGGCTTCCCTTAGGTTACACTTTAACTGTCATTGATAGATGATGTCAATAAAAATATCTATTCTTTTTCAGATTATTTCCCCTTATAGGTTATTGCAAAATATTGAGTGTAGTTCCCTGTGCTATACAGTAGTTCCTTGTTGATGATCTATTTTATACATAGCAGTGTGTATGTGTTAATTCCAAACTGTTAATTTATCCCTCCTCCCACCTTTCCCCTTTGGTAATAATAAATTATAAGATTTTATACTTCTCAGAAATGGGGGAGCTGAAAGAGAGGTATCATTTTCAATGGAAAAGCATTTAAAACAAGATTGAAGGTTTAACCAAGATTATTAGATGTACATCCTTGGAAAGAAATCACTTCATTTCTCTAATATTGACCTGACAAATAAGACAAACCTTTTCACTGAACTTGCTTATAATAAAGTGATGGAAATATCAAATGGAAGTGTTAGAAACATCTTATTTTACCCGAGCCTTATACACTGTTCTATGTTAACTACAGTTTGGCTCACACATCTCTTCATTGAAGTTACAATAGTCTCAATTTCTGTTACTGATCCTCCAGAGTGGACCCCAACAAGTGTCCCCCTGCCCAGTGTCATTGGGGCCAACAGATCGAGACTGAGTTTGGTTCACAAGCAAAGGAAACTTTATATTTTGATCAGAGAATGGAGAGGTGAGAGCATGCACTACCCCGTGGGCTGTGGGCTGGGCTGCTGTGTAGAGATCCTGTGAGAGTCAGTGGGAGGGAGGGGGCGGAGCTCTCGAGGGTCGGGTTGGCTGTAGCTCAGGCTCTATATCTCGGAGTCTGCACTGGGCCCCAGGAGCTGAGGTGTCGACCCAGCCATTCTGCACTAGGAAATCTGGTCTGAAGTGCCGGGTGTGGAACCTCTGCATGCGGGACCCTAGGAGCACGTGAAATTAGACAAAGCACAAAGGATAAAAAAGGTCAGACTTGACTTTATTGCCCAGATTCTATTTTTATCTCCCAGGGATTTTTAATGGGCTTTGCTGGGGACAAACCCCTCCTCTGCCTTTTGTCCCGTTCCTCATTCTTGGAGTGCTGAGGGTGCAGACCCTTCTTCTGTAACTGCTGAGTGCTGAGTTGGGAGCCCTCATACCAGGGGACGAGGGTCAGAACTTCTCCCCAGCAGCCTCCAGGTGACGTTGATTGGCCCCAGGACCCCTGCCTCCCTGCTCGTCCGCCTGAGCACCAGCATTGGAAGTGTTATAGATTCTAATGACCTTTAAGGGTCCAGGAAAGAGATGTGCAGAGACGCTGTGGGGGCCGGTTTCACCCCGCCCCACATTTGTTCGGCCACCTTAGGCTGACCGTTTCTGCCAGCCTAGATGCTCTGGCCAGTAGTCTGCGCTTTCTTCAATTAGGCCCCTGAATTAACGTACAAACAGCACCAGGTGTCAGAGCCCTGCCTGCTCAACTCCCAGACAGTCCAGGGTCAGTGGTGATCAAGGACCATGATGGCCACTGAGTCAACAGCCTTTTGAAGTAAACAGGAGTCCAGCCGGTCTTATTGGCCACCATCATCACGGTGTCTGTAGGCTTTTCTATGGTGACAGTGTGATATACGGTTCCCCCGCCAAGATTATTAGCTCCCCTCCGGGTGCAGTAAGTCCTGCAAGCAGTAGTCTACTCCTTCGGGACACACTATTGTTGTTTTATGAGAGAAACTCCAGGTCAAGTGATGTTCACACGAGTCGTCATGGTGCCCTGTTGCCCCCGGTTATCTCTCTGGATGTTGGAGTTGGAGGGCCTCCTCAGTCGAGGTCGGTGTGCCCACGGAGCAAACCCTGCAACTTCAGGGCATGGTTGGTGATTAGGATCACCACGTGGGGTCCTTTTCCCTTAGGAGGGAGGTGGCCTTTTGGGCTGCTGATTTCCAGGTTTTTAGATACCGCCAGTATCTTGGCCAGATGTGGCAGTGGGCCAAGCCCCTTGGTGACTCTAGTTTATCCTACCTGGATGGCATTCTTGCGTTGTTCCATTTCAAGTGGTCCCAGTTTTTGCACTAATTCTCCAATGGCGGTTCACCTTTCACCGGGAATGTAAAGGTCAAAGGGTTTAGCTCAATTAGAGAGTTCCAGGACAAGGGTCTGAATTGACTGCTCTTTCCATTCTTGAAAGGCCACTTCTGGATTCTGTTCAAAAGGATCATCATCTTTTCCTTTCAGTGTTTCATATAGAGGCCCAGCTAGTAGACTGTAGTTAGGGATCCAGAAGCAGCAAACCCTGGCCTCCCCAGGAACCCCTAAGCTGTCTTCTAGTTTTAGAAAGGGGTAAGGCTGAAAATGGTTTCTTCCCTTTCCTGGGATGGGCTTCTCTGACCTTGTGTGAGAATGAAGCCCAGGCAGGTCACCGCAGTCTGTGATATTTGAGCTTTTTCTTGGACAACTTCTATCCTTTATTGGCTTGGTAGTTCAGAGGCCTCCTTAGTAGGGCTGGCGATCAGAATGTCATCTGCATATTGAAGGAGGGTTTCCTTTTCCAGAGGTAGAACTTTTCGGTCTTTAGCTAAGCTTTCCCCAAAGATGGTGTGGGAATTTTTGCACCCTTGGGGCAAGACGGCCCGGAAGTATTGTTTTAGTTGTATGTTGAGTCCTGCCACTCACAAGCCAAAATTTCTTGTGACTCTGGGACTAATGGAATACAAAAGAAGGCATCATTGAAGACTAATACAGAATACCATGTCCTGGTGGTTGGTAGAATGACCATCAGGGTGTAGGAATCAGGAGCAACTGGAGGTATATCCTCGGTGGCTTCACTGACTGTCCTGACATCCTTTACCAGGTCCCCAGCAGCCCATGGGGCTCTCGTGGTCAGACCAATCCCAGGATATGGAGCTCTCCTGGGCAGGTACCCCACCCCCAACCCAGCCCACGGGGCTCTCATGGTCAGGTCCCTCCCAGGATACAGAGCTACCCTTGCAGGTACCGTGGCAGGGCTGGGCACACAGGAACCGTGCACATAGCCCTCATTGCAGAGCACCCCCAGCTCACCTGTCGCTCAGAGCTGACACAGAGCACCTCAGAGCAGGACTTGAACTAACAAACAGCAGCTCCGACAGGTCTGTGACCCTGGGCATCACTCTGTGTGGCCTCCCTCCACCTGGTCTTCCAGAGACTTCCACTGCACCCAGGGCACCAGGCCTCTGTCTCCAACCACCACCCACCCCTCCTCTCCGTGACTCCTGGGTTCCTCTCATTAGGAGAGGGTTTTCTTGAAGTTGTCTCCCACTCATGGGCCAGATAAAATGATTAGAAAACAAGCCAAAGCTGCAGCCCCTTGTCTATCCTGACTCTCAGGAGCCCACACCTGTTCCTTGGACCTGGCCGGTTCAGCAAGTTCCATTTTCTGCAACTGTGAGCCCCTGAGGGGTGATGATTGGCTGACCTGGGCAGCCTTACCATGCCAGCCAGCCCTCCCCAGGTGTGCCTGGGTTGAGATCAATATAAATACCACTCCAGGCAGCAAGAGCCCCTGCAGCCGTGCCTGACGCCATTTTCTCTGCCCTGTCAGCAGTCTCGGGGCTGGGCTGGTGGGAGGGAGTGAGAGGCCACGGCTTTGTGGGTGGCCCAGTGTGAGTGGGGCTCTGCTGGACTTTCTGCAGCAGTTGCCAGGCTGCCACCTGCTAAAGAAGAGGATGTGTCACCCATACCTGCTGCTGGAATTTCTCCCTGGGCAGAGGTGAGGAAGGAAAAAAGCAGTGGGGGCAGGGACAGGACGGGTTTCTCAGGCAGGGAAATGGAAATCTTCCAGAAGAGCACCCAGGGCCAGGACCATCCTGGCTGGCCTGCAGGCACCAAGTCAGCTGGCATCCTGTCACTCGTGTGGCTCTATGGCCCTTCCTCTAGGCTTTCAAGTCCTTGTATATATTCAGGTGTTTTACCTGGGAAGGGTGGGAACAGTTCAGCAGCAACTGGCCTGGGGCTCAGCTCACGTTTACTCACAGATGCCTCGGCACGGTGCCCCAGCTTTGCAATGAGGACGCTTGTTGTGTGGGGGCTGCTGGCTGAATGGGAGACGATTCCCCACCACTGACCAACTTCAGAATTGTTTACAACTGGAGTAAGTGCCCTGATACGGTTTTCCTCTGAGTAACTGGTGGGTTCTGTTTTTTTTTTTTCTCTTTTTCCTTTTTGGTTCAAGGTAGATTTTATTCCTCTTTTTTGTATTTACAGATATAAGCATGGAAATAATTTATTCATATAAATACATGTATGTGAAGGGAATAATTGTTTTTTCTGTTTTATTTTTTAAATTTTATTTGTTTTTAATTTTGAATTTTATTTTATATTTTTATACAGCAGGTTCTTATTGGTTATCTATTTTATACATATAAATGTTTACATGCCAATCCCAATCTCTCAAATCCTCCCACCACCACCCTCCCAAGAGCTTTCCCCCCTTGTTGTCCATACGATTGTTGTCTACATCTGTTGCTCTATTTATGCCTTGCAAAATGGTTAATCTGTACAGTTTTTCTAGGTTCCACATATATGCATGAATATACAAGATTTGTTTTTCTCTTTCTGACTTACTTCACTCTGTATGACAGTCTCTAGATCCATCGACGTCTCTACAAATGACCCAATTTCATTCCTTTCATGGCTTAGTAATATTCCATTTTATATATGTACCACATCTTTATGCATTCGTCTGTCTGTGGGCATTTAGGTTGCTTCCATTACCTCGATATTGTAAATAGTGATGCAATGAACATTGTGGTGAATGTCTCTTTTTGATTTCTGGTTTTGTCTGGGTATATGTCCAGTACTGGGATTGCTGTATCATATGGTAATTCTATTATTAGTTTCTTAAGAAACTCCATATTGTTCTCCATAGTGACTGTATCAATTTATATTCCCAACAATAGTGGAAGAGGCTTCCTTTTCTCCACACCCTTTCCAGCATTTGTTGTTTGTAGATTTTCAGATGATGCCCATTCTAACAGGTGTGAGGTGATACCTCATTGTTGAGTCCATTTCGTTGAGCAAGGGGTAGGTCTTGTCTATTACATATTTGGCTTATGGAACGGTATCTGTGCTAATTTCAAACTCTGGTTTTATGCAGCACCCCAACTCACCTTTCCCCTTAAGCAAGCATAAGTTGGTTTTCTAAACTTGAGACCCTGTTCTGTTTTGTAATTCAGTCCATGTGTAGCCAAGTTTACATTCCGTGCATTAGTGATACCTTATGATGTTTCTTTTTCTGTGTGACTTATTTCACTTAGGATCATCGTGCCTCAATCCACTCATTATGCTGGTACAGGCATGGTGACACAGATTTCATTGCTGAGTGGTATTCTGTTGTACGTAAGTACCGCAACTTCTTTATCAATTATTTGTTCTCTGGGATATTTAACGTGTATTGTAGAAGAGGTTCCTGTAAACAGATCCGTCCCAAATTTTGGGGTGGCTGTGTTTTTAATTTTAATTTCCCTAAGCTATAGGACCATAAGTGGAAATACCCTAGACTCTGTTGCTTTGTTTTTCAGATGTATCAGGAAACACCATACACTTCTCCAGAGTGGCTGTTGGCAATTTACATCCTGCCCATCAGCATAACAAGGCTCCTTTTTCCCCATGGCCTGTCTTGCCTTTCTGGATTTTACACTTTTTTCAGATGGCCCTTTAGACCGGGGGGAAGTGACACTTCATAGTAGTTCGGATTTCCATTGCAAGCTTGCTTGGTTTGCCAAAACAGGCGTATGCGTTTTTTCCTGAATATATTCAGGAACAAACTCATACGTCCTTTTTTGCCAAGTGCATCATTGTCGATGTTCTGCCTCTTTTCCTATGCTTTAAATGCAAATCCAGTCTACCTCCTGAAATCGGTTTCCTGAAATTCTGCCCCGCTTTGAAGTCCTCTTCACAGCCTTACTTCAATATATTTTTGGACGTTATCTGTCATTTATAACTCTGCAGGTTTGTGAATTACAGGGCCCCTGAGCTCCTTTCTTCAACTCGCTTTCTTGTGAGCTGGCCACAAACCCGCAAGACTGCTTCAGGCCCTAATCTGCTTCTGGCAGGGCATGCTGAGCCTTTGGTTAATTCCTCTTCCTGGTGGGAAATGAGTGTTAAAAATGCCCGTCCAGACACCTACCTCACTCTCAACCCCTTGGTGATGTGGGTCCTCTGGTTTGTGGCCACCTTTGCTGGGTTCCTCACCTTTCGATGATGTGGCCCCACTAGTGTGAGGACACTCCTGCCTGGTTCCTATCCACGTGGTTATGTGGACCCCCTGGTGAGAGTCTGTTCCTGGCTGTGTTCCTCACCCTTCTGTGAGGGAGACCCTTTGCTGATAGGTCACTCCTGCATGGCTGGCACACATTGCCTTGGTGAAATCAGCCGTGTGGTGGCAGTTGGAGCGTGCTGGGAATCTCCTCCCCCCGGTGATGAGGGCCCTCTTGCGTCAGGCCCTAACTGCTGGGCTCACCAACTTTTCTTAGTGAGCCCAGTGATGCTTTGGCACTCCTCTTAGGATCCCATCTCCATGGGGATGTGGGCCTTCTGCTCTGAGGTCCCAACGGCCGGGTTGTTCACATTTTCATGATGTGGGCTCTCTGGTGTTAGTTCACAGAGGCCTGGATCCCATAGCCTCTGTGCTCTTGGCCGCCTGCTGGGAGGTTCCAACTGCTGGATTCCTCACTTTTTTAATTTTTGGGGCCCTCTGTTGTGAGGATCCTCCTGTCTGCCTCACTCCCAGCCCCTTCGTGATGTGTGTCGTCTGGTTTGAGGCCACATGTGCTGGGTTCCTCACCTTTCGATGATGTGGGACCAATGGTCTTAGGAGACTCCTGCCTGGTTCACATCCCCTTGGTGATGTGGGCCCTCTGTTGAGAGTCTGATCCTGGCTGGGTTCCTCAACCATCTGTGAGGTGGGCCGTCTGCTGTGAGGTCACTCCTGCCTGGCTTGCTCACCTCACCTTGTGGACATGAGCCCTCTGGTGGCACTTGGAGCCTGCTGGGAGCCTCCTTCCCTCGGTGATGAGGGCCCTCTGGCGTCAGGCCCTAACTGCTGGGCTCCCCACATTTTGTGATGTGCGCCCAGTGGTGCGAGGACACTCCAGCCAGGTTCACATCCCCATTGGGATGTGGGCCTTCTGCTCTGAGGTCCCAACGCCTGGGTTGCTCACAGTTTCATGATGTGGGTTGTCTGTTGTTAGTTCACTCCTGCCTGCATCCCATAGCTTCTGTGCTCTCGGCCGCCTGCTGGGAGGTTCCAACTGCTGGATTCCTCCCCTTTCTTATTCTTTGGGCCCTCTGTTTTTAGGCTACTCCTGCCTGCCTCACTCCCATTCCCTTTGTGATATGTGTCCTCTGATTTGAAGCCACATGTGCTGGGTTCCGCACCTTTCGATGATGTGGCCCCACTGGAGGGAAGACAGTCCTGACTGGTTCCCATCCCCTTGCTGATGTGGGCCCTCAGGTGAGAGTCTGATCCTGGCTGGGTTCCTCACCCTTCTGTGAGGTGGGCCCTCTGCTGTGAGGTCAATCATGCCTGTCTGGCACACGTCACCTTGGCGACATGGGCCCTCTGGTGGCAGTTGGAGTGTGCTGGGATCCTCCTCCCCTCGGTGATGAGGGCCCTCTTGCCTTAGGCCATAACTGCTGGGCTCCCCACATTTTCTGATGTGCGCCAAGTGAGTGAGGACACTCTTGCCAGGTTCCCATCCCCATGGGGATATGGGCCTTCTGCTCTGAGGTCAAAACGGCTGGCTTGCTCACAGTACCATGATGTGGGCCCTCTGCTGTGAGTTCACTCCGGCAAGGATCCCTTATCATCGGTGCTCTGAGCCGCCTGCTGGGAGGTTCCAACTGCTGGATTCCTCAACTTCTTTATTCTATGTGCCCTCTGTTGTGAGGCTCCTCCTGCCTGCCTCACTGCCAGCCCCTTGGTGATGGCTGTCCTATGGCTTGAGGCCACATGTGCTGCATTCCTCACCTTTCGATGATGTGGCCCCACTCGTGTGAGGACACTCCTGCCTGGTTCCCATCCCCTTGGTGAGGTGGGCCCTCTGGCGAGAGTCTAATCCTGGCTGGGTTCCTCAACGTTTTGTGAGGTGGGCCCTCTGCTGTGAGGTCACTCCTGCCTGGCTGGCACACGTCACCTTGGAGACGTGAGCTCTCTGGTGGCAGTTGGAGCGTGCAGGGTGCCTCCTCCTCTCGGTGATGACGGCCCTCTGGCGTCAGGCCCTAAATGGTGGGCTCCCCACATTTTCTGATGTGCGCCCAGTGGTGCGAGGACACTCCAGCCAGGTTCCCATTCCCATGGGGATGTGGGCCTTCTGTGCTGAGGTCCCAACGCCTGGGTTGCTCACAGTTTTATGATGTGGGCCCTCTGCTGTGAGCTCACTGTGGCCTGGATCCCATAGCCTTGGTGTTCTGGGCCGCCTGCTGGAAGGTCTAAATGCTGGAATCCTCATGTTTTTTATATTATGTGCCCTGTGTTGTGAGGCTACTCCTGCCTGCCTCACTCCAAGGCCCTTGGTGATGTGGGTCCTCTGGTTTGAGGACACATGTGCTGGGTTCCTCACCTTAAGATGATGAGACCCCACTTGTGTGAGGATAATCCTGACTGGTTCCCATCCCCTTCGTGATGTGGGCCCTCTGGTAAGAGTCTGATCCTGGCTGGGTTCCTCACCCATCTGTGAGGTGCGCCCTCTACTATCAGGTAACTCTTGCCTGGCCTGCTCACCTCGCCTTGTTGACATGAGCCCTCTGGTGGCACTTGGACCCTGCTGGGAGCCTCCTCACCTCTGTGATGAGGGCCCTCTGACGTCAGGCCCTAACTGCTGGGCTCCCCAACTTTTCTTAGTGAGCCCAGTGATGCTCGGGCACTCCTCTTAGGTTCCCATCTCCATGGGGATGTGGGCCTTCTGCTCTGAGGTTCCAACGGCTGGGTTGATCACAATTTCATGATGTGGGCTCTCTGGTCTTAGTTCACTGTGGCCTGGATCCCATAGCCTCTGTGCTCTTGGCTGCCTGCTGGGAGGTTCTAACTGCTCGATTCCTCAACTTTTGTATTCTATGGGTCCTGTGTTGTGATGCTCCTCCTGCCTGCCTCACTCGCAACCCCTTCGTGATGTGGGTCTTCTGGTTTGAGGCCACATGTGCTGGGTTCTGCAACTTTCAATGATGTGGCCCCACTGGTGTGAGGACACTCCTGCCTGGTTCCCATCCCCTTGGTGATGTGGGCCTTCTGGTGACAGTCTTATCCTGGCTGGGTTCCTCACTCTTCTGTGAGGTAGGCCCTCTGCTGTGAGGTCAATCCTGCCTGACTTGCACACATCACCTTGGCAACGTGGGCCCTCTGTTGGCACATGGAACCTGCTGGGAGCCTCCTCCCCTCGGTGATGACGGCCCTCTAGCATCAGGCCCTAACTGCTGGGCTCCCCACGTTTTCTGATGTGAGCCCAGTGTTGCCAGGACACTCCTGTCAGGTTCCCATCCCCATGGGGATGTGGGCTTTCTGCTCTGAGGTCCCAACGCCTGGGTTGCTCACAGTTTCATGATGTGGGCTTTCTGGTGTTAGTTCACTCCTGCCTGCATCCCATAGCTTCTGTGCTCTCGGCCGCCTGCTGGGAGGTTCCAAATGCTGGATTCCTCACCTTTTTTATTCTTTGGGCCCTCTGTTTTTAGGCTACTCCTACCTGCCTCACTCCCATCCCCTTTGTGATGTATGTCCTCTGATATGAGGCCACATGTGCTGGGTTCCTCACCTTTCGATGATGTGGCCCCACTGGTGGGAGGACAGTCCTGACTGGTTCCCATCCCCTTGGTGTTGTGGGCCCTCTGGTGAGAGTCTCATCCTGCCTCGGTTCCTCACCCTTCTGTGAGATAGGCCCTCTGCTGTGAGGTCACTACTGCCTGGCTGGCGCATGCCACCTTGTAGACGTGGGCCCTCTGTTGGCAGTCGAAACCTGCTGGGAGTCTCCTCCCCTCAGTTATGAGGGCCCCCTGGCGTCAGGCCCTAACTGCCGGGCTCCTAACATTTTCTGATATGTGCTAAGTGGTGCGAAGCCACTCCTGCCAGGTTCCCATCCCAATGGGGATGTGGGCCTTCTGTTCTGAGGTCCCAACGGCTGGGCTGCTCACAGGTTCATGATGTGGGCCCTCTGCTGTGAGTTCACTGTGGCCTGGATCCCATAGCCTCGGTGCTCTGGGCCACTTGCTGGGAGATTCCAACTGCTGGATTCCTCAACTTTTATATTCTATGGACCCTGTGTTGTGAGGCCGGTCCTGCCAGCCTCATTCCGAACCCCTTGGTGATGTGGTTCCTCTGGTTTGAGGCTACATGTGCTGGGATCCTCACCGTTCGATGATGTTGTCCCACTGGTGTGGGGACACTCCTGCCTGGTTCCCATCCCCTTGGTGATGTGGGCCCTCTGGTGAGAGTCTGATCCTGGCTGTGTTCCTCACCCTTCTGTGAGGTGGGCCCTCTGCTGTGAGGTCACTCCTGCCGGGCTGGCACACATCGCCTTGGCGACGTTGGCCCTCTGTTGGCAGCTGGAGCCTGCTGGGAGCCTCCTCCTCTCAGTGATGAGTGCCCTCTAGCGTCAGGCCCTAACTTCTGAGCACCCCACGTTTTCTGATGTGAGCCCAGTGATGCCAGGACACTCCTGTCATGTTCCCATCACCATGGGGATGTGGGCCTTCTGCTCTGAGGTCCCAATGTCTGGGTTGCTCACAGTTTCATGATGTGGGCTGTCTGGTGTTAGTTCACTCCGGCCTGGATCCCATAGCCTCTGAGCTCTGGGCCGCCTGCTGGGAGGTTCCAAATGCTGGATTCCTCACCTTTCTTATTTTTGGGCCCTCTGTTATGAGGCTCCTCCTGCCTGCCTCACTCCCAGCCCCTTGGTGATGGGTGTCCTATGGTTTGAAGCCACATGTTCTGGGTTCCTCACCTTTAGATGATGTGGCCCTACTCATGTGAGGACACTCCTGCCTGGTTCCAATCCATTTGGTGATGTGGGCCCTCTGGTGCGAGTCTGATCCTGACTGGGTTCGTCACACTTCTCTGAGGTGGGCCCTCTGCTGTGAGGTCATTCGTGCCTGGTTGGCACACATCACCTTGGCGACGTCAGCCCTCTGGTGGCAGTTGGAGCCTGCTGGGAGCCTCCTTCCCTTGGTGATGAGGGTCCTCTGGCATCAGGCCCTAACTGCTGGTCTCCCAAAATTTTCTGATACGTTCTCAGTGGTGCGAGGACACTCCTACCAGATTTCCATCCCCATGGGGATGTGGGCCTCCTGCTCTGAGGTCCCAATGGCTGGGTTGCTCAGTTTCATGACATGGGCCCTCTTCTGTGAGTTCACTGTGGCCTGGATCCCATAGCCTCGGTGCTCTGGGCCGCCTGCTGGGAGGTTCCAACTGCTGGATTCCTCACTTTTTTATTCTATGGGCCCAGTGTTGTGAGGCTACTCCTGCCTGCCTCACTCCGAGGCCCTTGGTGATGTGAGTCCTCTGGTTTGAGGACACATGTGCTGAGTACCTCACCTTTAGATGATGTGGCCCCACTGGTGTGAAGACACTCCTGCCTGGTTACCATCCCCTTGGTGATGTGGGCCCTCTGGTGAGAGTCTGATGTTGGCTGGGTTTCTCACCCTTCTGTAAGGTGGGACCTCTGCTGTGAGGTAACTCCTGCCTGGCTTGCTCACGTTGCCTTGGCAATGTGAGCCCTCAGGTGGCAGTTAAACCTGCTGGGAATCTCCTCCCCTCAGTTATGAGAGCTCTGGATAAAACACATATGCCCTTTTTTGCCAAGTCCATTATTTTCCAAGTTCTGTCTCTTTCCTATGCTTTAAGAGCGACTCCCGTGTACCTTCTGAAATCGGTTTCCAGCAATTCTGCCCCGCATTCAAGTCCACTTCGCAGCCTTACTTCAGTATAATTTTGGATGATAGCTGTCATTTATAACTCCGCAGGTTTGTGAATTACAGTGTCCCTGAGCTCCTTTCTTCAACTCGATTTCTTGTGAGCTGGCCGCAAAACTGCAGGATCTCTTCAGGCCCTAATCTAGTTCCAGCACGGCATGCGGAGCCTTTGGTTCATTCGTCTTCCTGGTGGGAAATGAGAGTTAAATTTGCCCGTCCAGACACCTCCAGCTAGTCTCTCATTGGTTCTCCCTATTCCTGTTCAATTTCCGCAGAAATTGTACACTGGGCCAAACAGGAGGTTAAAGGCACTGACTCTCCAAGTGGGAAGAGTGTTAGTAAAGTGTCTGGAATGTTGCACCCGAGTACCAGGGGACAAAAACTGAGACGCATTTGAACACGTTTCCCGATCACATGGTGGATCATACTCTGGGTTCCACATGCATGGTTTAGCTGAAGGAAGAATACCTTAAACCTGGAGAGTTGAGACCCATGGAATGGGTACCATGCAATATGACTTCAAAGGGTCTGCATTTACTCACCGAACCTCACCAATCCTATCACTGCTGCATTTATGCCACTGTACACACGCTTGATTCTCTTTTGGAGACATATAAATCGATAGGTTTTAAGATACTTACTAGTCAGGTATATTCTTAGGTGTTTAATATGGGGTGTTGAGTCCACTTAGTTGAACAAGGATGAGCTCTTGTTATTACATATTTGGCTTATGGAACGGTATCTGTGCTAATTTCAATCTCTGGTTTTATGCAGCACCCCAACTCACCTTTCCCCTTAAGCAAGCATAAGTTGGTTTTCTACATTTGAGACCCTGTTCTGTTTTGTAATTCAGTTCCTGTGTAGCCAAGTTTACATTCCGTGCATTAGTGATATCTTATGATGTTTCTTTTTCTGTGTGACTTATTTCACTTAGAATCATCGCACCTGAATCCACTCATTATGCTGCTACAGGCCTGATGACATAGATTTCATTGTTGAGGGATATTGCATTGTACGTAAGTACCCCAACTTCTTTATCCATTTTTCACTTTCTGTGATACTGAACTTGTACCGTAAACGAGGTTCTTGTAAACAGAACTGTCCCAAAATTTGGGGTGGCTGTGTCTTTTTGATTTTAATTTCCCTAAGCTATAGGACCATAAGTGGAAGTGCCCTAGGCTCTGTTGCTTTGTTTTTTAGATGTTTCAGGAAACACCCTACACTTCTCCAGAGTGGCTGTTGGCAATTTACATCCCGCCCATCAGCATAACAAGGCTCCCAGTTCTCCATGGCCTGTCCTGCCTTTCTGGATTTTACACTTTTTTCAGATGGCCCTTTTGACCGGGGGGGAAGTGAGACTTCATTGTAGTGCAGATTTCCTTTGCAAGCTTGCTTGGTTGGCCAAAAAGGGCGTATGCGTTTTTTCCTGAATATATTCAGGAAAAAACACATACGCCCTTTTTGGCCAAGTGCATCATTGTGGACGTTCTGCCTCTTTTCCTATGCTTTCAATGCAATTCCAGTCTACCTCCTGAAATCGGTTTCCTGCAATTCTGCCCCGCTTTCAAGTCCTCTTGGCAGCCTTACTTCAGTCTATTTTTGGACGATAGCTGTCATTTATAACTCTGCAGGTTTGTGAATTACAGTGCCCCTGAGCTCCTTTCTTCTACTCGCTTTCTTGTGACCTGGCCGCAACACCGCAGGATGGCTTCAGGCCCTAATCTGGTTCCGGCACGGCATGCTGAGCCTTTGGTTAATTCCTCTTCCTGGTGGGAAATGAGAGTTCAATTTGCCCGTCCAGACACCTCCAGCTAGTCTCTCATTGGTTCTCGCTATTCCTGTTCATCTTCCGCAGAAATTGCAAACTGGGCCAAACAGGAGCTTAAAGGGACTGACTCTCCAAGTCGGGAGAGTGTTAGTAAAGCGTCTGGAATGTTGCACCCGAGTACCAGGGTATGAAAACTGAGACATATTTGAACACGTCTCCTGTTCACATGGTTGATCATACTCTGGGTTCCACATGCATGTTTTAGCTGAAGGAAGAATACCTTAAACCTGGGGAGTTGAAACCCGTGGAATGGGTACCATGCAATATGACTTCAAAGGGTCTTCATTTCCTCACCGAACCTCTCCAGTCCTATCACTGCTGCGTTTATGCCCCTGTACACATGCTTTATTCTCTTTCGGAGACATAGCAATCCATAGGTTTTAAGATACTTACTAGTCAGGTACATTCTTAGGCGCTTAATATGCGGTGTTGAGTCCATTTCGTGGAGCAAGGAGTAGCTCTTGTCTATTCCATATTTGGCTTAAGGAACTTTATCTGTGCTCATTTCAACCTCTGGTTTTATGCAGCACCCCAACTCACCTTTACCCTTAAGCAAGCATAAGTTGGTTTTCTAAATTTGAGACCCTGTTCTGTTCTGTAATTCAGTTCCTGTGTAGCCAAGTTTACATTCCGTGTATTACTGATATCTTATGATGTTTCTTTTTCTGTGTGACTTATTTTAGTTAGAATCATCATATCTGAATCCACTCATTGTGCTGCTAAGGGCCTGATGACATAGATTTCATTGCTGAGTGATATTGCTTTGTAAGTAAATACCACAACTTGTTTATCCATTTTTCACTTTCTGCGATGTTGAACTTGTACTGTAAAGGAGGTTCTTGTAAACAGAGGCGTCCCAAACTTTGGGGTGGCTGTGTCTTTTTGATTTTCATTTCCCTAAGCTATAGGACCATAAGTGGAAGTGCCCTAGGCTCTGTTGCTTTGTTTTTTAGATGTTTCAGGAAACACCATACACTTCTCCCGAGTGTCTGTTGGCAATTTACATCCCGCCCATCAGCATAACAAGGCTCCCAGTTCTCCATGGCCTGTCCTGCCTTTCTGGATTTTACACTTTTTTCAGATGGCCCTTTTGACCGGGGGGAAGTGAGACTTCATTGTAGTGCAGATTTCCTTTGCAAGCTTGCTTGGTTGGCCAAAAAGGGCGTATGCGTTTTTTCCTGAATATATTCAGGAAAAAAACGCATACGTCCTTTTTGGCCAAGTGCATCATTGTGGACGTTCTGCCTCTTTTCCTATGCTTTCAATGCAATTCCAGTCTACCTCCTGAAATCGGTTTCCTGCAATTCTGCCCCGCTTTCAAGTCCTCTTGGCAGCCTTGCTTCAGTATATTTTTGGACGATAGCTGTCATTTATAACTCTGCAGGTTTGTGAATTACAGTGCCCCTGAGCTCCTTTCTTCAACTCGCTTTCTTGTGACCTGGCCGCAACCCCGCAGGATGGCTTAAGGCCCTAATCTTGTTCCGGCACGGCACGCTGAGCCTTTGGTTAATTCCTCTTCCTGGTGGGAAATGAGAGTTCAATTTGCCCGTCCAGACACCTCCAGCTAGTCTCTCATTGGTTCTCGCTATTCCTGTTCATCTTCCGCAGAAATTGCAAACTGGGCCAAACAGGAGGTTAAAGGGACTGACTCTCCAAGTCGGGAGAGTGTTAGCAAAGCGTCTGGAATGTTGCACCCGAGTACCAGGGTACGAAAACTGAGACATATTTGAACACGTCTCCCGATCACATGGTTGATCATACTCTGGGTTCCACATGCATGTTTTAGCTGAAGGAAGAATACCTTAAACCTGGAGAGTTGAGACCCGTGGAATGGGTACCATGCAATATGACTTCAAAGGGTCTTCATTTGCTCACCGAAACTCTCTAATCCTATCACTGCTGCGTTTATGCCCCTGAACACATGCTTGATTCTCTTCGGAGACATAGCAATCCATAGGTTTTAAGATACTTACTAGTCAGGTACATTCTTAGGCGTTTAATATGCGGTGTTGAGTCCATTTCGTTGAGCAAGGAGTAGCTCTTGTCTATTCCATATTTGGCTTAAGGAACTTTATCTGTGCTCATTTCAACCTCTGGTTTTATGCAGCACCCCAACTCACCTTTACCCTTAAGCAAGCATAAGTTGGTTTTCTAAATTTGAGACCCTGTTCTGTTCTGTAATTCAGTTCCTGTGTAGCCAAGTTTACATTCCGTGTATTACTGATATCTTATGATGTTTCTTTTTCTGTGTGACTTATTTCAGTTAGAATCATCGTACCTGAATCCACTCATTATGCTGCTACGGGCCTGATGACATAGATTTCATTGCTGAGTGATACTGCATTGTACGTAAGTACCACAACTTCTTTATTCATTTTTCAAATTCTGCGATATTGAACTTGTACGGTAAACCAGGTTCTTGTAAACAGAGACGTCCCAAATTTTGGGGTGGCTGTGTCTTTTCAATTTTAATTTCCCTAAGCTATAGGACCGTAAGTGGAACTGCCCTAAGCTCTGTTGCTTTGTTTTTTAGATGTTTCAGGAAACACCATACACTTCTCCAGAGTGGCTGTTGGCAATTTTCATCCCACCCATCAGCATAATAAAGCTCCCAGTTCTCCATGGCCTGTCCTGCCTTTCTGGATTTTACCCTTTTTTCAGATGGCCCTTTTGACTGGGGGGCAGTGAGACTTCATTGTAGTGCAGATTTCCTTTGCAAGCTTGCTTGGTTGGCCAGAAAGTGTGTATGCGTTTCTTCCTTAATATATTCAGGAAAAAACGCATACGCCCTTTTTGGCCAAGTGCATGATTGTTGATGTTCTGAGTCTTTTCATATGTTTTCGATGCAATTCCAGTCTACCTCCTGAAATCGGTTTCCTGCAATTCTGCCTTGCTGTCAGTGCCTCTTCATAGCCTTACCTCAATATACTTTTGGAAAATAGTTGTCGTTTATAACTCTGCAGGTTTTTGAATTGCAGTTGCCCTTAGTTCCATTTTTCAGGTCTTATTTTTGTGATCTTGCCTCATATCCACAGTATTTCTTCAGGCCCTATTCTTCTTCTGGGGCACCTTGCTGTGCCTTTGGTTAATTCTTCTTCCTATGTGAAATTAGAGTGACATGTGGCCATTGAAACCACTACAGCTATTTTCTCACTGGTTCCCCCTATTCCCATTCATCCTCCACACTAACTGCAGACTGTGCGATACCGGAACTTAAAGGCATTCACTCTCCATGTGGGGATGTTGTTAGTAAAGTGGCTGGAATGTTGATCCGGAGCCCCAGGAGAGGAAAATGAGGTGCGTTTTAGAAACCTTTCCTGATCATATGGTATACCATCTGCTGGATTTCCCATGCAAGGTTTAGCTGTAGGAAGATTCCCTTCAACCTGGAGTGTTGGGACCCTTGGAATGAGTAGCATGAAGTATTGCATTAAACTTTCGGCAGTTGCTCACCAAAGCTCACCAATCCTCTCAACCCCAAGTGTCCAGTCTTATGTCTTATCCAGCTGTGGGTTTATATGTGGTCATTCCAGGTTGCATCACAGCCCCTGAGCAAATTTTGTAAGAATTTTTCTCTCTTTCATTGTTTCTGCGTTTTGGTTTTAAAATTTATTTCTATAATGGGGTTTAGCTCATTTTCACTGCTGTGTTTGTGCTGTTTTGCACACACTTGATTCCCTTATGGAGATATATCAATACATGGGTTTTAAGATTCTTATTACTCAGATATATTTCTCTGCGGTGTATAGGGTGTGTTGAGGCCAGTTCATTGAGCAAGGTGTAGATCTTGTCTAATACCTATTTGGTTTATTGAACGGTATCTGTGCTAATTTCAAACTCTGGTTTTATGCATCACCCCACCTCTCCTTTCCCCTTAAGGTGACATAAGTGTGTTTTCTAAATGTGAGACACTGTTCTGTTTTGTAATTCATTTTTAGTGCAGCCATATTTATCCTCCCTCTATAAGTGATATCTTATGATATGTTTCTTTTTCTGTTTGACTTATTTCAAGTAGTATTATCGGACCTAAATCCACTCTTTATCCTTCTACTAGCCTTATTACATTGATTTCATGGTGAAGAGATATTCCATTGTACATAAGTACCACATCTTCTTTATCCATTGTTCTCTTTCCTGGGATATTTAAGGTGTACTGAAGTTGAGGTTCTTGTAAACAGAGTAGCCCTAAACTGTGGTGTGCTTGTGTCTTGTTGATTTTTAGACTTCCCTAGATATACTCCCGTGATTGGAAGTGCCCTATGCTCTGTAGCTCTGTTTTTTAGATGATTTAGGAACCACCATACACTTCTCCAGAGTGGCTCCCGGCAGTTCACACACTGTCCATCAGCGTATAAAGGCTCCCTGTTCTCCATCGCCTGTCCTGCATTTCTGGTTTTTACAATTTTTTCGGGTGGCCCTTTTGACCGGTGGGAAATGAGACTTCTTTGTTGTGCACATTTGCATTGCTTGCTTGCTTGGTTGCCCATAAAGTGCGTATGCGTTTTTTCCTGGATATATTCAGGAAAAAACGCATACTCCCTTTTGGGCCAACTGCATCATTGTTGAAATTCTGCCGCTTTTCATGTGCTTTAAAGACGAGTCCAATCTATCTCTTGAAATCTGTTTCTTGCAATTCTGTCTTGCATTCAGATCCTCTTCTTTGCCTTACCTCAGCATATTTTTGGACGTTAGTTTTCATTTATAACTCTGCAGGTTTGTGAATTGCAGTGACCCTGAGCTCCATTTTTTAAGTTGCTCTTTTGTGAGCTGGCCTCAAAGCCGCAGGATTGCTTCAGGCCCTATTTTGGCTCTGGTGAGGCAGGCTGAGCCTTTTTTTAATTCTTATTCTTAATGGGATATTAGAGTGACATGTGCCCGTCCAAACCCCTACAACTATTCTCTCATTGGTTCCCCCTCTTCCCGTTCATCCTCCTCACAATTTGCAAAATGTGTGAAACAGAAGTTTAAATGTGCTGATTCTCTAAGTGGGGAGATTCTAAGTAACGTGGCTGGAATGATGAACAGGAGCACCAGGAGAGGATAAATGAGCTGCATTTTAGACACATCTCCCGATCACATGGTGTACAGTCCTCTGGGTTTTCCATGCATGTTTTAGCTATAGGAAGATCCCTTGAACCTGCAGATTTGGGACCCATTGAATGGGTACCAGGTAGTATTACTTTAAAGGGTGTGCATTTCCTCACCCAACCTCACATTTCTCTTAGCGTGAACAGTTTCCAGCCTTATGTCTCATCCTGCTGTGGGTCTAGATGTGTTCAATCCATGTTGCATCACCGTCCCTGAGGAAAAGTTGTAAGAGGTTTTCTCTGTCTCTCTGTCGTTTATTTTTTTCAATTTATTACTATATTGGTTACAGCTGATTTTCAAAGCTCTGTTTCTTGCTGCTGTACATCCACTTGATTCACGTACAGAGAGACATCAATAAATTCTTTTTCAGATTCTTACCAGTCATAGATATTCTTTTCCGGTGACTTGAGTGTGCTGAGTGCAGTTCTTTTAGCTACCGTGTAGGCCTTGTTGATTATCAGTTTGGTATTTGGAATGGTATCTTTGCTAATTTCAACCTCTTGGATGATGCCTCACCCCTCCCCACCTTTCCGTTTAGCAGCCTTATGCGTGTTTTCTACATATTTGACTATGTTTTTGTTTTGTAATTTATTTCATGTGTAGCCATTTTGGATTCCACCTTTAAGTGATATCTTATGATATGTGTCTTTTTCTTTTTGAATTATGTCACTTAGAAAGATCATACGTAACTCCTCCGGAGTTGTTACAACTGGCCATATTTCATTGATTTCCAGGCTGAGTAATATTCCACTCTACATAAGTACCACATCTCTATCCATTTTTTCCCTCCAGAGACATTTAAGTTATATCCTAGTTGAGGATCTTTTAAACAGAGAGGCAGTAAACATTGGGGTGCCTGTGTCCTCTCGATTTTTGTTTTTCCCAGGATATACGCCCATGAGTGCAAGTGCCCTATGCTCTGTAGCTCATTTTTTAGATGCTTTAGTAAACACAATACACTTCTCCAGAATGGCCGTTGGCAATATACATTTCCACTATAAGCCTCACAGGGCTCCCTCTTCTCCTTGCCCTGTCCTGCATTTCTGGTGTTTACACTTTATGAGGATGGCTCTTCTGACTGATGCAAAGTGATATCTTTTGTAGTATTGATTTCCAGTGCCCACCTGTTTGGTTGGCTAAAAAAGTGTATGCCCTTTTCTTGAATATATACAGGAAAAAACGCATACAGCCTTTTTGGCCAACTGCAATGTTGGCAATGTTCAGCCCCTTTTCTTGTGCTTAATGGCGAGTCCTTTCTACCTCCTCAAATCCCTTTCCTGCCATTCTCCCTTGCTTACCAATCCTTTTCTCTGACTTTCCTCAAGACATTTTTCAGTGATAGATATTTTCAACTCTGCAGTTTCGTGAATTTTACTGCCCCTGAGTTCCATTGTTCAACTTGTGTTTATGGGAACTGGCCACAAAGCAGTGGGATTTCCTCAAGCCCCATACTGTTTCCATGGGCAACCCTAGCCTTTGGTCAATTCATCTTCCTGATTGGAAATTAGAGTGACATGTGCCTGTCTGAACACCTAGGACTTGTCTCTCATTGTTCCTCATCCTCCCGCTTCATCCTCTGGACAAATTCCAAACTGTACGCAACAGGATGTTGACAGTGCTGACATCTCCAAGTGGGGAGACTGTTAGTAAAGACGCTGGAGGGGTGAACCCGAGCACCAGGAGATGAGGAGATGAGATGCCTTTTCCAAACTCTTCCCGATCAGACGGTATACCATCCTCTGGGTGTGACAGACATGTTTTAGCAGTAGGAAGAGTCCCATTCATGTAAGGAGAACACCAGGGCTTTTTCAAAATCAGTGTCTCCCCGAAACCCAAACTGGGGAATTTTTTAAGCTACGGCTACACATATGTTCATTAAGGGCCTTGGGAAGTAGGCAGAGTCCAAACTTTAGATGATTGAAGTCTTCAGGGTCAGAAGCACTCACCACCGGCTTCCCTTAGGTTACACTTTAACTGTCATTGATAGATGATGTCAATAAAAATATCTATTCTTTTTCAGATTATTTCCCCTTATAGGTTATTGCAAAATATTGAGTGTAGTTCCCTGTGCTATACAGTAGTTCCTTGTTGATGATCTATTTTATACATAGCAGTGTGTATGTGTTAATTCCAAACTGTTAATTTATCCCTCCTCCCACCTTTCCCCTTTGGTAATAATAAATTATAAGATTTTATACTTCTCAGAAATGGGGGAGCTGAAAGAGAGGTATCATTTTCAATGGAAAAGCATTTAAAACAAGATTGAAGGTTTAACCAAGATTATTAGATGTACATCCTTGGAAAGAAATCACTTCATTTCTCTAATATTGACCTGACAAATAAGACAAACCTTTTCACTGAACTTGCTTATAATAAAGTGATGGAAATATCAAATGGAAGTGTTAGAAACATCTTATTTTACCCGAGCCTTATACACTGTTCTATGTTAACTACAGTTTGGCTCACACATCTCTTCATTGAAGTTACAATAGTCTCAATTTCTGTTACTGATCCTCCAGAGTGGACCCCAACAAGTGTCCCCCTGCCCAGTGTCATTGGGGCCAACAGATCGAGACTGAGTTTGGTTCACAAGCAAAGGAAACTTTATATTTTGATCAGAGAATGGAGAGGTGAGAGCATGCACTACCCCGTGGGCTGTGGGCTGGGCTGCTGTGTAGAGATCCTGTGAGAGTCAGTGGGAGGGAGGGGGCGGAGCTCTCGAGGGTCGGGTTGGCTGTAGCTCAGGCTCTATATCTCGGAGTCTGCACTGGGCCCCAGGAGCTGAGGTGTCGACCCAGCCATTCTGCACTAGGAAATCTGGTCTGAAGTGCCGGGTGTGGAACCTCTGCATGCGGGACCCTAGGAGCACGTGAAATTAGACAAAGCACAAAGGATAAAAAAGGTCAGACTTGACTTTATTGCCCAGATTCTATTTTTATCTCCCAGGGATTTTTAATGGGCTTTGCTGGGGACAAACCCCTCCTCTGCCTTTTGTCCCGTTCCTCATTCTTGGAGTGCTGAGGGTGCAGACCCTTCTTCTGTAACTGCTGAGTGCTGAGTTGGGAGCCCTCATACCAGGGGACGAGGGTCAGAACTTCTCCCCAGCAGCCTCCAGGTGACGTTGATTGGCCCCAGGACCCCTGCCTCCCTGCTCGTCCGCCTGAGCACCAGCATTGGAAGTGTTATAGATTCTAATGACCTTTAAGGGTCCAGGAAAGAGATGTGCAGAGACGCTGTGGGGGCCGGTTTCACCCCGCCCCACATTTGTTCGGCCACCTTAGGCTGACCGTTTCTGCCAGCCTAGATGCTCTGGCCAGTAGTCTGCGCTTTCTTCAATTAGGCCCCTGAATTAACGTACAAACAGCACCAGGTGTCAGAGCCCTGCCTGCTCAACTCCCAGACAGTCCAGGGTCAGTGGTGATCAAGGACCATGATGGCCACTGAGTCAACAGCCTTTTGAAGTAAACAGGAGTCCAGCCGGTCTTATTGGCCACCATCATCACGGTGTCTGTAGGCTTTTCTATGGTGACAGTGTGATATACGGTTCCCCCGCCAAGATTATTAGCTCCCCTCCGGGTGCAGTAAGTCCTGCAAGCAGTAGTCTACTCCTTCGGGACACACTATTGTTGTTTTATGAGAGAAACTCCAGGTCAAGTGATGTTCACACGAGTCGTCATGGTGCCCTGTTGCCCCCGGTTATCTCTCTGGATGTTGGAGTTGGAGGGCCTCCTCAGTCGAGGTCGGTGTGCCCACGGAGCAAACCCTGCAACTTCAGGGCATGGTTGGTGATTAGGATCACCACGTGGGGTCCTTTTCCCTTAGGAGGGAGGTGGCCTTTTGGGCTGCTGATTTCCAGGTTTTTAGATACCGCCAGTATCTTGGCCAGATGTGGCAGTGGGCCAAGCCCCTTGGTGACTCTAGTTTATCCTACCTGGATGGCATTCTTGCGTTGTTCCATTTCAAGTGGTCCCAGTTTTTGCACTAATTCTCCAATGGCGGTTCACCTTTCACCGGGAATGTAAAGGTCAAAGGGTTTAGCTCAATTAGAGAGTTCCAGGACAAGGGTCTGAATTGACTGCTCTTTCCATTCTTGAAAGGCCACTTCTGGATTCTGTTCAAAAGGATCATCATCTTTTCCTTTCAGTGTTTCATATAGAGGCCCAGCTAGTAGACTGTAGTTAGGGATCCAGAAGCAGCAAACCCTGGCCTCCCCAGGAACCCCTAAGCTGTCTTCTAGTTTTAGAAAGGGGTAAGGCTGAAAATGGTTTCTTCCCTTTCCTGGGATGGGCTTCTCTGACCTTGTGTGAGAATGAAGCCCAGGCAGGTCACCGCAGTCTGTGATATTTGAGCTTTTTCTTGGACAACTTCTATCCTTTATTGGCTTGGTAGTTCAGAGGCCTCCTTAGTAGGGCTGGCGATCAGAATGTCATCTGCATATTGAAGGAGGGTTTCCTTTTCCAGAGGTAGAACTTTTCGGTCTTTAGCTAAGCTTTCCCCAAAGATGGTGTGGGAATTTTTGCACCCTTGGGGCAAGACGGCCCGGAAGTATTGTTTTAGTTGTATGTTGAGTCCTGCCACTCACAAGCCAAAATTTCTTGTGACTCTGGGACTAATGGAATACAAAAGAAGGCATCATTGAAGACTAATACAGAATACCATGTCCTGGTGGTTGGTAGAATGACCATCAGGGTGTAGGAATCAGGAGCAACTGGAGGTATATCCTCGGTGGCTTCACTGACTGTCCTGACATCCTTTACCAGGTCCCCAGCAGCCCATGGGGCTCTCGTGGTCAGACCAATCCCAGGATATGGAGCTCTCCTGGGCAGGTACCCCACCCCCAACCCAGCCCACGGGGCTCTCATGGTCAGGCCCCTCCCAGGATACAGAGCTACCCTTGCAGGTACCGTGGCAGGGCTGGGCACACAGGAACTGTGCACATAGCCCTCATTGCAGAGCACCCCCAGCTCACCTGTCGCTCAGAGCTGACACAGAGCACCTCAGAGCAGGACTTGAACTAACAAACAGCAGCTCCGACAGGTCTGTGACCCTGGGCATCACTCTGTGTGGCCTCCCTCCACCTGGTCTTCCAGAGACTTCCACTGCACCCAGGGCACCAGGCCTCTGTCTCCAACCACCACCCACCCCTCCTCTCCGTGACTCCTGGGTTCCTCTCATTAGGAGAGGGTTTTCTTGAAGTTGTCTCCCACTCATGGGCCAGATAAAATGATTAGAAAACAAGCCAAAGCTGCAGCCCCTTGTCTATCCTGACTCTCAGGAGCCCACACCTGTTCCTTGGACCTGGCCGGTTCAGCAAGTTCCATTTTCTGCAACTGTGAGCCCCTGAGGGGTGATGATTGGCTGACCTGGGCAGCCTTACCATGCCAGCCAGCCCTCCCCAGGTGTGCCTGGGTTGAGATCAATATAAATACCACTCCAGGCAGCAAGAGCCCCTGCAGCCGTGCCTGACGCCATTTTCTCTGCCCTGTCAGCAGTCTCGGGGCTGGGCTGGTGGGAGGGAGTGAGAGGCCACGGCTTTGTGGGTGGCCCAGTGTGAGTGGGGCTCTGCTGGACTTTCTGCAGCAGTTGCCAGGCTGCCACCTGCTAAAGAAGAGGATGTGTCACCCATACCTGCTGCTGGAATTTCTCCCTGGGCAGAGGTGAGGAAGGAAAAAAGCAGTGGGGGCAGGGACAGGACGGGTATCTCAGGCAGGGAAATGGAAATCTTCCAGAAGAGCACCCAGGGCCAGGACCATCCTGGCTGGCCTGCAGGCACCAAGTCAGCTGGCATCCTGTCACTCGTGTGGCTCTATGGCCCTTCCTCTAGGCTTTCAAGTCCTTGTATATATTCAGGTGTTTTACCTGGGAAGGGTGGGAACAGTTCAGCAGCAACTGGCCTGGGGCTCAGCTCACGTTTACTCACAGATGCCTCGGCACGGTGCCCCAGCTTTGCAATGAGGACGCTTGTTGTGTGGGGGCTGCTGGCTGAATGGGAGACGATTCCCCACCACTGACCAACTTCAGAATTGTTTACAACTGGAGTAAGTGCCCTGATACGGTTTTCCTCTGAGTAACTGGTGGGTTCTGTTTTTTTTTTTTCTCTTTTTCCTTTTTGGTTCAAGGTAGATTTTATTCCTCTTTTTTGTATTTACAGATATAAGCATGGAAATAATTTATTCATATAAATACATGTATGTGAAGGGAATAATTGTTTTTTCTGTTTTATTTTTTAAATTTTATTTGTTTTTAATTTTGAATTTTATTTTATATTTTTATACAGCAGGTTCTTATTGGTTATCTATTTTATACATATAAATGTTTACATGCCAATCCCAATCTCTCAAATCCTCCCACCACCACCCTCCCAAGAGCTTTCCCCCCTTGTTGTCCATACGATTGTTGTCTACATCTGTTGCTCTATTTATGCCTTGCAAAATGGTTAATCTGTACAGTTTTTCTAGGTTCCACATATATGCATGAATATACAAGATTTGTTTTTCTCTTTCTGACTTACTTCACTCTGTATGACAGTCTCTAGATCCATCGACGTCTCTACAAATGACCCAATTTCATTCCTTTCATGGCTTAGTAATATTCCATTTTATATATGTACCACATCTTTATGCATTCGTCTGTCTGTGGGCATTTAGGTTGCTTCCATTACCTCGATATTGTAAATAGTGATGCAATGAACATTGTGGTGAATGTCTCTTTTTGATTTCTGGTTTTGTCTGGGTATATGTCCAGTACTGGGATTGCTGTATCATATGGTAATTCTATTATTAGTTTCTTAAGAAACTCCATATTGTTCTCCATAGTGACTGTATCAATTTATATTCCCAACAATAGTGGAAGAGGCTTCCTTTTCTCCACACCCTTTCCAGCATTTGTTGTTTGTAGATTTTCAGATGATGCCCATTCTAACAGGTGTGAGGTGATACCTCATTGTTGAGTCCATTTCGTTGAGCAAGGGGTAGGTCTTGTCTATTACATATTTGGCTTATGGAACGGTATCTGTGCTAATTTCAAACTCTGGTTTTATGCAGCACCCCAACTCACCTTTCCCCTTAAGCAAGCATAAGTTGGTTTTCTAAACTTGAGACCCTGTTCTGTTTTGTAATTCAGTCCATGTGTAGCCAAGTTTACATTCCGTGCATTAGTGATACCTTATGATGTTTCTTTTTCTGTGTGACTTATTTCACTTAGGATCATCGTGCCTCAATCCACTCATTATGCTGGTACAGGCATGGTGACACAGATTTCATTGCTGAGTGGTATTCTGTTGTACGTAAGTACCGCAACTTCTTTATCAATTATTTGTTCTCTGGGATATTTAACGTGTATTGTAGAAGAGGTTCCTGTAAACAGATCCGTCCCAAATTTTGGGGTGGCTGTGTTTTTAATTTTAATTTCCCTAAGCTATAGGACCATAAGTGGAAATACCCTAGACTCTGTTGCTTTGTTTTTCAGATGTATCAGGAAACACCATACACTTCTCCAGAGTGGCTGTTGGCAATTTACATCCTGCCCATCAGCATAACAAGGCTCCTTTTTCCCCATGGCCTGTCTTGCCTTTCTGGATTTTACACTTTTTTCAGATGGCCCTTTAGACCGGGGGGAAGTGACACTTCATAGTAGTTCGGATTTCCATTGCAAGCTTGCTTGGTTTGCCAAAACAGGCGTATGCGTTTTTTCCTGAATATATTCAGGAACAAACTCATACGTCCTTTTTTGCCAAGTGCATCATTGTCGATGTTCTGCCTCTTTTCCTATGCTTTAAATGCAAATCCAGTCTACCTCCTGAAATCGGTTTCCTGAAATTCTGCCCCGCTTTGAAGTCCTCTTCACAGCCTTACTTCAATATATTTTTGGACGTTATCTGTCATTTATAACTCTGCAGGTTTGTGAATTACAGGGCCCCTGAGCTCCTTTCTTCAACTCGCTTTCTTGTGAGCTGGCCACAAACCCGCAAGACTGCTTCAGGCCCTAATCTGCTTCTGGCAGGGCATGCTGAGCCTTTGGTTAATTCCTCTTCCTGGTGGGAAATGAGTGTTAAAAATGCCCGTCCAGACACCTACCTCACTCTCAACCCCTTGGTGATGTGGGTCCTCTGGTTTGTGGCCACCTTTGCTGGGTTCCTCACCTTTCGATGATGTGGCCCCACTAGTGTGAGGACACTCCTGCCTGGTTCCTATCCACGTGGTTATGTGGACCCCCTGGTGAGAGTCTGTTCCTGGCTGTGTTCCTCACCCTTCTGTGAGGGAGACCCTTTGCTGATAGGTCACTCCTGCATGGCTGGCACACATTGCCTTGGTGAAATCAGCCGTGTGGTGGCAGTTGGAGCGTGCTGGGAATCTCCTCCCCCCGGTGATGAGGGCCCTCTTGCGTCAGGCCCTAACTGCTGGGCTCACCAACTTTTCTTAGTGAGCCCAGTGATGCTTTGGCACTCCTCTTAGGATCCCATCTCCATGGGGATGTGGGCCTTCTGCTCTGAGGTCCCAACGGCCGGGTTGTTCACATTTTCATGATGTGGGCTCTCTGGTGTTAGTTCACAGAGGCCTGGATCCCATAGCCTCTGTGCTCTTGGCCGCCTGCTGGGAGGTTCCAACTGCTGGATTCCTCACTTTTTTAATTTTTGGGGCCCTCTGTTGTGAGGATCCTCCTGTCTGCCTCACTCCCAGCCCCTTCGTGATGTGTGTCGTCTGGTTTGAGGCCACATGTGCTGGGTTCCTCACCTTTCGATGATGTGGGACCAATGGTCTTAGGAGACTCCTGCCTGGTTCACATCCCCTTGGTGATGTGGGCCCTCTGTTGAGAGTCTGATCCTGGCTGGGTTCCTCACCCATCTGTGAGGTGGGCCGTCTGCTGTGAGGTCACTCCTGCCTGGCTTGCTCACCTCGCCTTGTGGACATGAGCCCTCTGGTGGCACTTGGAGCCTGCTGGGAGCCTCCTTCCCTCGGTGATGAGGGCCCTCTGGCGTCAGGCCCTAACTGCTGGGCTCCCCACATTTTGTGATGTGCGCCCAGTGGTGCGAGGACACTCCAGCCAGGTTCACATCCCCATTGGGATGTGGGCCTTCTGCTCTGAGGTCCCAACGCCTGGGTTGCTCACAGTTTCATGATGTGGGTTCTCTGCTGTTAGTTCACTCCTGCCTGCATCCCATAGCTTCTGTGCTCTCGGCCGCCTGCTGGGAGGTTCCAACTGCTGGATTCCTCCCCTTTCTTATTCTTTGGGCCCTCTGTTTTTAGGCTACTCCTGCCTGCCTCACTCCCATTCCCTTTGTGATATGTGTCCTCTGATTTGAGGCCACATGTGCTGGGTTCCGCACCTTTCGATGATGTGGCCCCACTGGAGGGAAGACAGTCCTGACTGGTTCCCATCCCCTTGCTGATGTGGGCCCTCAGGTGAGAGTCTGATCCTGGCTGGGTTCCTCACCCTTCTGTGAGGTGGGCCCTCTGCTGTGAGGTCAATCATGCCTGTCTGGCACACGTCACCTTGGCGACATGGGCCCTCTGGTGGCAGTTGGAGTGTGCTGGGATCCTCCTCCCCTCGGTGATGAGGGCCCTCTTGCCTTAGGCCATAACTGCTGGGCTCCCCACATTTTCTGATGTGCGCCAAGTGAGTGAGGACACTCTTGCCAGGTTCCCATCCCCATGGGGATATGGGCCTTCTGCTCTGAGGTCAAAACGGCTGGCTTGCTCACAGTACCATGATGTGGGCCCTCTGCTGTGAGTTCACTCCGGCAAGGATCCCTTATCATCGGTGCTCTGAGCCGCCTGCTGGGAGGTTCCAACTGCTGGATTCCTCAACTTCTTTATTCTATGTGCCCTCTGTTGTGAGGCTCCTCCTGCCTGCCTCACTGCCAGCCCCTTGGTGATGGCTGTCCTATGGCTTGAGGCCACATGTGCTGCATTCCTCACCTTTCGATGATGTGGCCCCACTCGTGTGAGGACACTCCTGCCTGGTTCCCATCCCCTTGGTGAGGTGGGCCCTCTGGCGAGAGTCTAATCCTGGCTGGGTTCCTCAACGTTTTGTGAGGTGGGCCCTCTGCTGTGAGGTCACTCCTGCCTGGCTGGCACACGTCACCTTGGAGACGTGAGCTCTCTGGTGGCAGTTGGAGCGTGCAGGGTGCCTCCTCCTCTCGGTGATGACGGCCCTCTGGCGTCAGGCCCTAAATGGTGGGCTCCCCACATTTTCTGATGTGCGCCCAGTGGTGCGAGGACACTCCAGCCAGGTTCCCATTCCCATGGGGATGTGGGCCTTCTGTGCTGAGGTCCCAACGCCTGGGTTGCTCACAGTTTTATGATGTGGGCCCTCTGCTGTGAGCTCACTGTGGCCTGGATCCCATAGCCTTGGTGTTCTGGGCCGCCTGCTGGAAGGTCTAAATGCTGGAATCCTCATGTTTTTTATATTATGTGCCCTGTGTTGTGAGGCTACTCCTGCCTGCCTCACTCCAAGGCCCTTGGTGATGTGGGTCCTCTGGTTTGAGGACACATGTGCTGGGTTCCTCACCTTAAGATGATGAGACCCCACTTGTGTGAGGATAATCCTGACTGGTTCCCATCCCCTTCGTGATGTGGGCCCTCTGGTAAGAGTCTGATCCTGGCTGGGTTCCTCACCCATCTGTGAGGTGCGCCCTCTACTATCAGGTAACTCTTGCCTGGCCTGCTCACCTCGCCTTGTTGACATGAGCCCTCTGGTGGCACTTGGACCCTGCTGGGAGCCTCCTCACCTCTGTGATGAGGGCCCTCTGACGTCAGGCCCTAACTGCTGGGCTCCCCAACTTTTCTTAGTGAGCCCAGTGATGCTCGGGCACTCCTCTTAGGTTCCCATCTCCATGGGGATGTGGGCCTTCTGCTCTGAGGTTCCAACGGCTGGGTTGATCACAATTTCATGATGTGGGCTCTCTGGTCTTAGTTCACTGTGGCCTGGATCCCATAGCCTCTGTGCTCTTGGCTGCCTGCTGGGAGGTTCTAACTGCTCGATTCCTCAACTTTTGTATTCTATGGGTCCTGTGTTGTGATGCTCCTCCTGCCTGCCTCACTCGCAACCCCTTCGTGATGTGGGTCTTCTGGTTTGAGGCCACATGTGCTGGGTTCTGCAACTTTCAATGATGTGGCCCCACTGGTGTGAGGACACTCCTGCCTGGTTCCCATCCCCTTGGTGATGTGGGCCTTCTGGTGACAGTCTTATCCTGGCTGGGTTCCTCACTCTTCTGTGAGGTAGGCCCTCTGCTGTGAGGTCAATCCTGCCTGACTTGCACACATCACCTTGGCAACGTGGGCCCTCTGTTGGCACATGGAACCTGCTGGGAGCCTCCTCCCCTCGGTGATGACGGCCCTCTAGCATCAGGCCCTAACTGCTGGGCTCCCCACGTTTTCTGATGTGAGCCCAGTGTTGCCAGGACACTCCTGTCAGGTTCCCATCCCCATGGGGATGTGGGCTTTCTGCTCTGAGGTCCCAACGCCTGGGTTGCTCACAGTTTCATGATGTGGGCTTTCTGGTGTTAGTTCACTCCTGCCTGCATCCCATAGCTTCTGTGCTCTCGGCCGCCTGCTGGGAGGTTCCAAATGCTGGATTCCTCACCTTTTTTATTCTTTGGGCCCTCTGTTTTTAGGCTACTCCTACCTGCCTCACTCCCATCCCCTTTGTGATGTATGTCCTCTGATATGAGGCCACATGTGCTGGGTTCCTCACCTTTCGATGATGTGGCCCCACTGGTGGGAGGACAGTCCTGACTGGTTCCCATCCCCTTGGTGTTGTGGGCCCTCTGGTGAGAGTCTCATCCTGCCTCGGTTCCTCACCCTTCTGTGAGATAGGCCCTCTGCTGTGAGGTCACTACTGCCTGGCTGGCGCATGCCACCTTGTAGACGTGGGCCCTCTGTTGGCAGTCGAAACCTGCTGGGAGTCTCCTCCCCTCAGTTATGAGGGCCCCCTGGCGTCAGGCCCTAACTGCCGGGCTCCTAACATTTTCTGATATGTGCTAAGTGGTGCGAAGCCACTCCTGCCAGGTTCCCATCCCAATGGGGATGTGGGCCTTCTGTTCTGAGGTCCCAACGGCTGGGCTGCTCACAGGTTCATGATGTGGGCCCTCTGCTGTGAGTTCACTGTGGCCTGGATCCCATAGCCTCGGTGCTCTGGGCCACTTGCTGGGAGATTCCAACTGCTGGATTCCTCAACTTTTATATTCTATGGACCCTGTGTTGTGAGGCCGGTCCTGCCAGCCTCATTCCGAACCCCTTGGTGATGTGGTTCCTCTGGTTTGAGGCTACATGTGCTGGGATCCTCACCGTTCGATGATGTTGTCCCACTGGTGTGGGGACACTCCTGCCTGGTTCCCATCCCCTTGGTGATGTGGGCCCTCTGGTGAGAGTCTGATCCTGGCTGTGTTCCTCACCCTTCTGTGAGGTGGGCCCTCTGCTGTGAGGTCACTCCTGCCGGGCTGGCACACATCGCCTTGGCGACGTTGGCCCTCTGTTGGCAGCTGGAGCCTGCTGGGAGCCTCCTCCTCTCAGTGATGAGTGCCCTCTAGCGTCAGGCCCTAACTTCTGAGCACCCCACGTTTTCTGATGTGAGCCCAGTGATGCCAGGACACTCCTGTCATGTTCCCATCACCATGGGGATGTGGGCCTTCTGCTCTGAGGTCCCAATGTCTGGGTTGCTCACAGTTTCATGATGTGGGCTGTCTGGTGTTAGTTCACTCCGGCCTGGATCCCATAGCCTCTGAGCTCTGGGCCGCCTGCTGGGAGGTTCCAAATGCTGGATTCCTCACCTTTCTTATTTTTGGGCCCTCTGTTATGAGGCTCCTCCTGCCTGCCTCACTCCCAGCCCCTTGGTGATGGGTGTCCTATGGTTTGAAGCCACATGTTCTGGGTTCCTCACCTTTAGATGATGTGGCCCTACTCATGTGAGGACACTCCTGCCTGGTTCCAATCCATTTGGTGATGTGGGCCCTCTGGTGCGAGTCTGATCCTGACTGGGTTCGTCACACTTCTCTGAGGTGGGCCCTCTGCTGTGAGGTCATTCGTGCCTGGTTGGCACACATCACCTTGGCGACGTCAGCCCTCTGGTGGCAGTTGGAGCCTGCTGGGAGCCTCCTTCCCTTGGTGATGAGGGTCCTCTGGCATCAGGCCCTAACTGCTGGTCTCCCAAAATTTTCTGATACGTTCTCAGTGGTGCGAGGACACTCCTACCAGATTTCCATCCCCATGGGGATGTGGGCCTCCTGCTCTGAGGTCCCAATGGCTGGGTTGCTCAGTTTCATGACATGGGCCCTCTTCTGTGAGTTCACTGTGGCCTGGATCCCATAGCCTCGGTGCTCTGGGCCGCCTGCTGGGAGGTTCCAACTGCTGGATTCCTCACTTTTTTATTCTATGGGCCCAGTGTTGTGAGGCTACTCCTGCCTGCCTCACTCCGAGGCCCTTGGTGATGTGAGTCCTCTGGTTTGAGGACACATGTGCTGAGTACCTCACCTTTAGATGATGTGGCCCCACTGGTGTGAAGACACTCCTGCCTGGTTACCATCCCCTTGGTGATGTGGGCCCTCTGGTGAGAGTCTGATGTTGGCTGGGTTTCTCACCCTTCTGTAAGGTGGGACCTCTGCTGTGAGGTAACTCCTGCCTGGCTTGCTCACGTTGCCTTGGCAATGTGAGCCCTCAGGTGGCAGTTAAACCTGCTGGGAATCTCCTCCCCTCAGTTATGAGAGCTCTGGATAAAACACATATGCCCTTTTTTGCCAAGTCCATTATTTTCCAAGTTCTGTCTCTTTCCTATGCTTTAAGAGCGACTCCCGTGTACCTTCTGAAATCGGTTTCCAGCAATTCTGC
This sequence comes from Delphinus delphis, assembly GCF_949987515.2. Classification (NCBI taxonomy): domain Eukaryota; kingdom Metazoa; phylum Chordata; class Mammalia; order Artiodactyla; family Delphinidae; genus Delphinus; species Delphinus delphis. The sequence continues at coordinate 265,132 of NW_027192850.1, forward strand.
CCCGCATTCAAGTCCACTTCGCAGCCTTACTTCAGTATAATTTTGGATGATAGCTGTCATTTATAACTCCGCAGGTTTGTGAATTACAGTGTCCCTGAGCTCCTTTCTTCAACTCGATTTCTTGTGAGCTGGCCGCAAAACTGCAGGATCTCTTCAGGCCCTAATCTAGTTCCAGCACGGCATGCGGAGCCTTTGGTTCATTCGTCTTCCTGGTGGGAAATGAGAGTTAAATTTGCCCGTCCAGACACCTCCAGCTAGTCTCTCATTGGTTCTCCCTATTCCTGTTCAATTTCCGCAGAAATTGTACACTGGGCCAAACAGGAGGTTAAAGGCACTGACTCTCCAAGTGGGAAGAGTGTTAGTAAAGTGTCTGGAATGTTGCAGCCGAGTACCAGGGGACAAAAACTGAGACGCATTTGAACACGTTTCCCGATCACATGGTGGATCATACTCTGGGTTCCACATGCATGGTTTAGCTGAAGGAAGAATACCTTAAACCTGGAGAGTTGAGACCCATGGAATGGGTACCATGCAATATGACTTCAAAGGGTCTGCATTTACTCACCGAACCTCACCAATCCTATCACTGCTGCATTTATGCCACTGTACACACGCTTGATTCTCTTTTGGAGACATATAAATCGATAGGTTTTAAGATTCTTACTAGTCAGGTATATTCTTAGGTGTTTAATATGGGGTGTTGAGTCCACTTAGTTGAACAAGGATGAGCTCTTGTTATTACATATTTGGCTTATGGAACGGTATCTGTGCTAATTTCAATCTCTGGTTTTATGCAGCACCCCAACTCACCTTTCCCCTTAAGCAAGCATAAGTTGGTTTTCTACATTTGAGACCCTGTTCTGTTTTGTAATTCAGTTCCTGTGTAGCCAAGTTTACATTCCGTGCATTAGTGATATCTTATGATGTTTCTTTTTCTGTGTGACTTATTTCACTTAGAATCATCGCACCTGAATCCACTCATTATGCTGCTACAGGCCTGATGACATAGATTTCATTGCTGAGGGATATTGCATTGTACGTAAGTACCCCAACTTCTTTATCCATTTTTCACTTTCTGCGATGTTGAACTTGTACGGTAAACGAGGTTCTAGTAAACAGAACCGTCCCAAAATTTGGGGTGGCTGTGTCTTTTTGATTTTAATTTCCCTAAGCTATAGGACCATAAGTGGAAGTGCCCTAGGCTCTGTTGCTTTGTTTCTTCGATGTTTCAGGAAACACCATACACTTGTCCCGAGTGTCTGTTGGCAATTTACGTCCCGCCCATCAGCATAACAAGGCTCCCAGTTCTCCATGGCCTGTCCTGCCTTTCTGGATTTTACACTTTTTTCAGATGGCCCTTTTGACCGGGGGGAAGTGAGACTTCATTGTAGTGCAGATTTCCTTTGCAAGTTTGCTTGCTTGGCCAAAAAGTGCGTATGCGTTTTTTCCTGAATATATTCAGGAAAAAACGCATACGCCCTTTTTGGCCAAGTGCATCATTGTGGACGTTCTGCCTCTTTTCCTATGCTTTCAATGCAATTCCAGTCTACCTCCTGAAATCGGTTTCCTGCAATTCTGCCCCGCTTTAAAGTCCTCTTGGCAGCCTTACTTCAGTCTATTTTTGGACGATAGCTGTCATTTATAACTCTGCAGGTTTGTGAATTACAGTGCCCCTGAGCTCCTTTCTTCAACTCGCTTTCTTTTGAGCTGGCTGCAACACCGCAGGATGGCTTCAGGCCCTAATCTGGTTCTGGCACGGCACGCTGAACCTTTGGTTAATTCCTCTTCCTGGTGGGAAATGTGAGTTAAATTTGCCCGTCCAGACACCTCCAGCTAGTCTCTCATTGGTTCTCGCTATTCCTGTTCATCTTCCGCAGAAATTGCAAACTGGGCCAAACAGGAGCTTAAAGGGACTGACTCTCCAAGTCGGGAGAGTGTTAGTAAAGCGTCTGGAATGTTGCACCCGAGTACCAGGGTAGGAAAACTGAGACATATTTGAACACGTCTCCCGATCACATGGTTGATCATACTCTAGGTTCCACATGCATGTTTCAGCTGAAGGAAGAATACCTTAAACCTGGGTAGTTGAAACCCGTGGAATGGGTACCATGCAATATGACTTCAAAGGGTCTTCATTTGCTCACCGAACCTCTCCAATCCTATCACTGCTGCGTTTATGCCCCTGTACACACGCTTGATTCTCTTTCGGAGACATAGCAATCCATAGGTTTTAAGATACTTACTAGTCAGGTACATTCTTAGGCGTTTAATATGGGGTGTTGAGTCCATTTCGTTGAGCAAGGAGTAGCTCTTGTCTATTCCATATTTGGCTTAAGGAACTTTATCTCTGCTCATTTCAATCTCTGGTTTTATGCAGCAACCCAACTCACCTTTCCCCTTAAGCAAGCATAAGTTGGTTTTCTAAATTTGAGCCCCTGTTCTGTTCTGTAATTCAGTTCCTGTGTAGCCAAGTTTACATTCCGTGTATTACTGATATCTTATGATGTTTCTTTTTCTGTGTGACTTATTTCAGTTAGAATCATCGTACCTGAATCCACTCATTATGCTGCTATGGGCCTGATGACATAGATTTCATTGCTGAGTGATACTGCATTGTACGTAAGTACCACAAGTTCTTTATCCATTTTTCACTTTCTGTGATATTGAACTTGTACGGTAAACGAGGTTCTTGTAAACAGAGGCGTCCCAAACTTTGAGGTGGCTGTGTCTTTTTGATTTTAATTTCCCTAAGCTATAGGACCATAAGTGGAAGTGCCCTAGGCTCTGTTGCTTTGTTTTTTAGATGTTTCAGGAAACACCATACACTTGTCCCCAGTGTCTGTTGGCAATTTACATCCCGCCCATCAGCATAACAAGGCTTCCAGTTCTCCATGGCCTGTCCTGCCTTTCTGGATTTTACACTTTTTTCAGATGGCCCTTTTGACCGGGGGGAAGTGAGACTTCATTGTAGTGCAGATTTCCTTTGCCAGCTTGCTTGGTTGGCCAAAAAGGGCGTATGCGTTTTTTCCTGAATATATTCAGGAAAAAACGCATACGCCCTTTTTGGCCAAGTGCATCATTGTGGACGTTCTGCCTCTTTTCCTATGCTTTCAATGCAATTCCAGTCTACCTCCTGAAATCGGTTTCCTGCAATTCTGCCCCGCTTTCAAGTCCTCTTGGCAGCCTTACTTCAGTGTATTTTTGGACGATAGCTGTCATTTATAACTCTGCAGTTTTGTGAATTACAGTGCCCCTGAGCTCCTTTCTTCAACTCGCTTTCTTGTGACCTGGCCGCGACACCGCAGGATGGCTTCAGGCCCTAAACTGGTTTCGGCACGGCATGCTGAGCCTTTGGTTAATTCCTCTTCCTGGTGGGAAATGAGAGTTAAATTTGCCCGTCCAGACACCTCCAGCTAGTCTCTCATTGGTTCTCGCTATTCCTGTTCATCTTCCGCAGAAATTGCAAACTGGGCCAAACAGGAGGTTAAAGGGACTGACTCTCCAAGTCGGGAGAGTGTTAGTAAAGCGTCTGGAATGTTGCACCCGAGTACCAGGGTACGAAAACTGAGACATATTTGAACACGTCTCCCGATCACATGGTTGATCATACTCTAGGTTAACATGCATGTTTTAGCTGAAGGAAGAATACCTTAAACCTGGGTAGTTGAAACCCGTGGAATGGGTACCATGCAATATGACTTCAAAGGGTCTTCATTTGCTCACCGAACCTCTCCAATCCTATCACTGCTGCCTTTATGCCCCTTTACACATGCTTGATTCTCTTTCGGAGACATAGCAATCCATAGGTTTTAAGATACTTACTAGTCAGGTACATTCTTAGGCGTTTAATATGGGGTGTTGAGTCCATTTCATTGAGCAAGGAGTAGCTCTTGTCTATTCCATATTTGGCTTAAGGAACTTTATCTGTGCTCATTTCAATCTCTGGTTTTATGCAGCACCCCAGCTCACCTTTCCCCTTAAGCAAGCATAATTTGCTTTTCTAAAGTTGAGACCCTGTTCTGTTTTGGAATTCAGTTCCTGTGTAGCCAAGTTTACATTCCGTGTATTAGTGATATCTTATGATGTTTCTTTTTCTGTGTGACTTATTTCAGTTAGAATCATCGTACCTGAATCCACTCATTATGCTGCTATGGGCCTGATGACATAGATTTCATTGCTGAGTGATACTGCATTGTACGTAAGTACCACAAGTTCTTTATCCATTTTTCACTTTCTGTGATATTGAACTTGTACGGTAAACGAGGTTCTTGTAAACAGAGGCGTCCCAAACTTTGGGGTGGCTGTGTCTTTTTGATTTTCATTTCCCTAAGCTATAGGACCATAAGTGGAAGTGCCCTAGGCTCTGTTGCTTTGTTTTTTAGATGTTTCAGGAAACACCATACACTTCTCCCGAGTGTCTGTTGGCAATTTACATCCCGCCCATCAGCATAACAAGGCTCCCAGTTCTCCATGGCCTGTCCTGCCTTTCTGGCTTTTACACTTTTTTCAGATGGCCCTTTTGACCGGGGGGAAGTGAGACTTCATTGTAGTGCAGATTTCCTTTGCAAGCTTGCTGGTTGGCCAAAAAGTGCATATGCGTTTTTTCCTGAATATATTCAGGTAAAAACGCATACGCCCTTTTTTGCCAAGTGCATCATTGTGGACGTTCTGCCTCTTTTCCTATGCTTTCAATGCAATTCCAGTCTACCTCCTGAAATCGGTTTCCTGCAATTCTGCCCCACTTTCAAGTCCTCTTGGCAGCCTTACTTCAGTATATTTTTGGACGATAGCTGTCATTTATAACTCTGCAGGTTTGTGAATTACAGTGCCCCTGAGCTCCTTTCTTCAACTCGCTTTCTTGTGACCTGGCCGCAACACCGCAGGATTGCTTCAGGCCCTAATCTGGATCCGGTACGGCACGCTGAGCCTTTGGTTATTTCCTCTTCCTGGTGGGAAATGAGAGTTAAATTTGCCCGTCCAGACACCTCCAGCTAGTCTCTCATTGGTTCTCGCTATTCCTGTTCATCTTCCGCAGAAATTGCAAACTGGGCCAAACAGGAGGTTAAAGGGACTGACTCTCCAAGTCGGGAGTGCGTTAGTAAAGCGTCTGGAATGTTACACCCGAGTACCAGGGTACTAAAACTGAGACATATTTGAACACGTCTCCCGATCACATGGTTGATCATACTCTAGGTTCCACATGCATGTATTAGCTGAAGGAAGAATACCTTAAACCTGGGTAGTTGAAACCCGTGTAATGGCTACCATGCAATATGACTTCAAAGGGTCTTCATTTGCTCACCGAACCTCTCCAATCCTATCACTGCTGCGTTTATGCCCCTGTGCACATGCTTGATTCTCTTTCGGAGACATAGCAATCCATAGGTTTTAAGATACTTACTAGTCAGGTACATTCTTAGGCGTTTAATATGGGGTGTTGAGTCCATTTCGTTGAGCAAGGAGTAGCTCTTGTCTATTCCATATTTGGCTTAAGGAACTTTATCTCTGCTCATTTCAATCTCTGGTTTTATGCAGCAACCCAACTCACCTTTCCCCTTAAGCAAGCATAAGTTGGTTTACTAAATTTGAGCCCCTGTTCTGTTCTGTAATTCAGTTCCTGTGTAGCCAAGTTTACATTCCGTGTATTACTGATATCTTATGATGTTTCTTTTTCTGTGTGACTTATTTCAGTTAGAATCATCGTACCTCAATCCACTCATTATGCTGCTATGGGCCTGATGACATAGATTTCATTGCTGAGTGATACTGCATTGTACGTAAGTACCACAAGTTCTTTATCCATTTTTCACTTTCTGTGATATTGAACTTGTACGGTAAATGAGGTTCTTGTAAACAGAGGCGTCCCAAACTTTGAGGTGGCTGTGTCTTTTTGATTTTAATTTCCCTAAGCTATAGGACCATAAGTGGAAGTGCCCTAGGCTCTGTTGCTTTGTTTTTTAGATGTTTCAGGAAACACCATACACTTGTCCCGAGTGTCTGTTGGCAATTTACATCCCGCCCATCAGCATAACAAGGCTTCCAGTTCTCCACGGCCTGTCCTGCCTTTCTGGATTTTACACTTTTTTCAGATGGCCCTTTTGACCGGGGGGAAGTGAGACTTCATTGTAGTGCAGATTTCCTTTGCAAGTTTGCTTGGTTGGCCAAAAAGGGCGTATGCGTTTTTTCCTGAATATATTCAGGAAAAAACGCATACGCTCTTTTTGGCCAAGTACATCATTGTGGACGTTCTGCCTCTTTTCCTATGCTTTCAATGCAATTCCAGTCTACCTCCTGAAATCGGTTTCCTGCAATTCTGCCCCGCTTTCAAGTCCTCTTGGCAGCCTTACTTCAGTGTATTTTTGGACGATAGCTGTCATTTATAACTCTGCAGTTTTGTGAATTACAGTGCCCCTGAGCTCCTTTCTTCAACTCGCTTTCTTGTGACCTGGCCGCGACACCGCAGGATGGCTTCAGGCCCTAAACTGCTTTCGGCACGGCACGCTGAGCCTTTGGTTAATTCCTCTTCCTGGTGGGAAATGAGAGTTCAATTTGCCCGTCCAGACACCTCCAGCTAGTCTCTCATTGGTTCTCGCTATTCCTGTTCATCTTCCGAAGAAATTGCAAACTGGGCCAAACAGGAGGTTAAAGGGACTGACTCTCCAAGTCGGGAGAGTGTTAGTAAAGCGTCTGGAATGTTGCACCCGAGTACCAGGGTATGAAAACTGAGATATATTTGAACACGTCTCCCGATCACATGGTTGATCATACTCTAGGTTAACATGCATGTTTTAGCTGAAGGAAGAATACCTTAAACCTGGGTAGTTGAAACCCGTGGAATGGGTACCATGCAATATGACTTCAAAGGGTCTTCATTTGCTCACCAAACCTCTCCAATCCTATCACTGCTGCGTTTATGCCCCTTTACACATGCTTGATTCTCTTTCGGAGACATAGCAATCCATAGGTTTTAAGATACTTACTAGTCAGGTACATTCTTAGGCGTTTAATATGGGGTGTTGAGTCCATTTCATTGAGCAAGGAGTAGCTCTTGTCTATTCCATATTTGGCTTAAGGAACTTTATCTGTGCTCATTTCAATCTCTGGTTTTATGCAGCACCCCAACTCACCTTTCCCCTTAAGCAAGCATAAGTTGGTTTTCTAAATTTGAGACGCTGTTCTGTTTTGGAATTCAGAGCCTGTGTAGCCAAGTTTACATTCCGTGTATTAGTGATATCTTATGATGTTTCTTTTTCTGTGTGACTTATTTCAGTTAGAATCATCGTACCTGAATCCACTCATTATGCTGCTATGGGCCTGATGACATAGATTTCATTGCTGAGTGATACTGCATTGTACGTAAGTACCACAAGTTCTTTATCCATTTTTCACTTTCTGTGATATTGAACTTGTACGGTAAACGAGGTTCTTGTAAATAGAGGCGTCCCAAACATTGGGGTGGCTGTGTCTTTTTGATTTTAATTTCCCTAAGCTATAGGACCATAAGTGGAAGTGCCCTAGGCTCTGTTGCTTTGTTTCTTCGATGTTTCAGGAAACACCATACACTTCTCCCGAGTGTCTGTTGGCAATTTACATCCCGCCCATCAGCATAACAAGGCTCCCAGTTCTCCATGGCCTGTCCTGCCTTTCTGGATTTTACACTTTTTTCAGATGGCCCTTTTGACCGGGGGGAAGTGAGACTTCATTGTAGTGCAGATTTCCTTTGCAAGTTTGCTTGGTTGGCCAAAAAGGGCGTATGCGTTTTTTCCTGAATATATTCAGGAAAAAACGCATACGCCCTTTTTGGCCAAGTGCATCATTGTGGACGTTCTGCCTCTTTTCCTATGCTTTCAATGCAATTCCAGTCTACCTCCTGAAATCGGTTTCCTGCAATTCTGCCCCGCTTTCAAGTCCTCTTGGCAGCCTTACTTCAGTGTATTTTTGGACGATAGCTGTCATTTATAACTCTGCAGTTTTGTGAATTACAGTGCCCCTGAGCTCCTTTCTTCAACTCGCTTTCTTGTGACCTGGCCGCGACACCGCAGGATGGGTTCAGGCCCTAAACTGGTTTCGGCACGGCACGCTGAGCCTTTGGTTAATTCCTCTTCCTGGTGGGAAATGAGAGTTAAATTTGCCCGTCCAGACACCTCCAGCTAGTCTCTTATTGGTTCTCGCTATTCCTGTTCATCTTCCGAAGAAATTGCAAACTGGGCCAAACAGGAGGTTAAAGGGACTGACTCTCCAAGTGGGGAGAGTGTTAGTAAAGCGTCTGGAATGTTGCACCCGAGTACCAGGGTACGAAAACTGAGACATATTTGAACACGTCTCCCGATCACATGGTTGATCATACTCTAGGTTAACATGCATGTTTTAGCTGAAGGAAGAATACCTTAAACCTGGGTAGTTGAAACCCGTGGAATGGGTACCATGCAATATGACTTCAAAGGGTCTTCATTTGCTCACCAAACCTCTCCAATCCTATCACTGCTGCCTTTATGCCCCTTTACACATGCTTGATTCTCTTTCGAAGACATAGCAATCCATAGGTTTTAAGATACTTACTAGTCAGGTACATTCTTAGGCGTTTAATATGGGGTGTTGAGTCCATTTCATGGAGCAAGGAGTAGCTCTTGTCTATTCCATATTTGGCTTAAGGAACTTTATCTGTGCTCATTTCAATCTCTGGTTTTATGCAGCACCCCAACTCACCTTTCCCCTTAAGCAAGCATAAGTTGGTTTTCTAAATTTGAGACCCTGTTCTGTTTTGGAATTCAGTTCCTGTGTAGCCAAGTTTACATTCCGTGTATTAGTGATATCTTATGATGTTTCTTTTGCTGTGTGACTTATTTCAGTTAGAATCATCGTACCTGAATCCACTCATTATGCTGCTACGGGCCTGATGACATAGATTTCATTGCTGAGTGATACTGCATTGTACGTAAGTACCACAAGTTCTTTATCCATTTTTCACTTTCTGTGATATTGAACTTGTACGGTAAACGAGGTTCTTGTAAACAGAGGCGTCCCAAACTTTGGGGTGGCTGTGTCTTTTTGATTTTCATTTCCCTAAGCTATAGGACCATAAGTGGAAGTGCCCTAGGCTCTGTTGCTTTGTTTTTTAGATGTTTCAGGAAACACCATACACTTCTCCCGAGTGTCTGTTGGCAATTTACATCCCGCCCATCAGCATAACAAGGCTCCCAGTTCTCCATGGCCTGTCCTGCCTTTCTGGCTTTTACACTTTTTTCAGATGGCCCTTTTGACCGGGGGGAAGTGAGACTTCATTGTAGTGCAGATTTCCTTTGCAAGCTTGCTTGGTTGGCCAAAAAGGGCATATGCGTTTTTTCCTGAATATATTCAGGTAAAAACGCATACGCCCTTTTTTGCCAAGTGCATCATTGTGGACGTTCTGCCTCTTTTCCTATGCTTTCAATGCAATTCCAGTCTACCTCCTGAAATCGGTTTCCTGCAATTCTGCCCCACTTTCAAGTCCTCTTGGCAGCCTTACTTCAGTATATTTTTGAACGATAGCTGTCATTTATAACTCTGCAGGTTTGTGAATTACAGTGCCCAGGAGCTCCTTTCTTCAACTCACTTTCTTTTGAGCTGGCCGCAACACCGCAGGATGGCTTCAGGCCCTAATCAGGTTCCGGCATGGTACGCTGAGCCTTTGGTTATTTCCTCTTCCTGGTGGGAAATGAGAGTTAAATTTGCCCGTCCAGACACCTCCAGCTAGTCTCTCATTGGTTCTCGCTATTCCTGTTCATCTTCCGCAGAAATTGCAAACTGGGCCAAACAGGAGGTTAAACGGACTGACTCTCCAAGTCGGGAGACTGGTAGTAAAGCGTCTAGAAAGTTGCACCCGAGTACCAGGGTACGAAAACTGAGACATATTTGAACACGTCTCCCGATCACATGGTTGATCATACTCTAGGTTCCACATGCATGTTTTAGCTGAAGGAAGAATACCTTAAACCTGGGTAGTTGAATCCCGTGGAATGGGTACCATGCAATATGACTTCAAAGGGTATTCATTTGCTCACCGAACCTCTCCAATCCTATCACTGCTGCGTTTATCCCCCTGTACACACGCTTGATTCTCTTTTGGAGACATAGCAATCCATAGGTTTTAAGATACTTTCTAGTCAGGTACATTCTTAGGCGTTTAATATGGGGTGTTGAGTCCATTTCGTTGAGCAAGGAGTAGCTCTTGTCTATTCCATATTTGGCTTAAGGAACATTATCTCTGCTCATTTCAATCTCTGGTTTTATGCAGCACCCCAACTCACCTTTCCCCTTAAGCAAGCACAAGTTGGTTTTCTAAATTTGAGACCCTGTTCTGTTTGGAATTCAGTTCCTGTGTAGCCAAGGTTACATTCCGTGTATTAGTGATATCTTATGATGTTTCTTTTTCTGTGTGATTTATTTCAGTTAGAATCATCGTACCTGAATCCACTCATTATGCTGCTATGGGCCTGATGACATAGATTTCATTGCTGAGTGATACTGCATTGTACGTAAGTACCACAAGTTCTTTATCCATTTTTCACTTTCTGTGATATTGAACTTGTACGGTAAACGAGGTTCTTGTAAATAGAGGCGTCCCAAACATTGGGGTGGCTGTGTCTTTTTGATTTTAATTTCCCTAAGCTATAGGACCATAAGTGGAAGTGCCCTAGGCTCTGTTGCTTTGTTTCTTCGATGTTTCAGGAAACACCATACACTTCTCCCGAGTGTCTGTTGGCAATTTACATCCCGCCCATCAGCATAACAAGGCTCCCAGTTCTCCATGGCCTGTCCTGCCTTTCTGGATTTTACACTTTTTTCAGATGGCCCTTTTGACCGGGGGGAAGTGAGACTTCATTGTAGTGCAGATTTCCTTTGCAAGTTTGCTTGGTTGGCCAAAAAGGGCGTATGCGTTTTTTCCTGAATATATTCAGGAAAAAACGCATACGCCCTTTTTGGCCAAGTGCATCATTGTGGACGTTCTGCCTCTTTTCCTATGCTTTCAATGCAATTCCAGTCTACCTCCTGAAATCGGTTTCCTGCAATTCTGCCCCGCTTTCAAGTCCTCTTGGCAGCCTTACTTCAGTGTATTTTTGGACGATAGCTGTCATTTATAACTCTGCAGTTTTGTGAATTACAGTGCCCCTGAGCTCCTTTCTTCAACTCGCTTTCTTGTGACCTGGCCGCGACACCGCAGGATGGGTTCAGGCCCTAAACTGGTTTCGGCACGGCACGCTGAGCCTTTGGTTAATTCCTCTTCCTGGTGGGAAATGAGAGTTAAATTTGCCCGTCCAGACACCTCCAGCTAGTCTCTTATTGGTTCTCGCTATTCCTGTTCATCTTCCGAAGAAATTGCAAACTGGGCCAAACAGGAGGTTAAAGGGACTGACTCTCCAAGTGGGGAGAGTGTTAGTAAAGCGTCTGGAATGTTGCACCCGAGTACCAGGGTACGAAAACTGAGACATATTTGAACACGTCTCCCGATCACATGGTTGATCATACTCTAGGTTAACATGCATGTTTTAGCTGAAGGAAGAATACCTTAAACCTGGGTAGTTGAAACCCGTGGAATGGGTACCATGCAATATGACTTCAAAGGGTCTTCATTTGCTCACCAAACCTCTCCAATCCTATCACTGCTGCCTTTATGCCCCTTTACACATGCTTGATTCTCTTTCGAAGACATAGCAATCCATAGGTTTTAAGATACTTACTAGTCAGGTACATTCTTAGGCGTTTAATATGGGGTGTTGAGTCCATTTCATGGAGCAAGGAGTAGCTCTTGTCTATTCCATATTTGGCTTAAGGAACTTTATCTGTGCTCATTTCAATCTCTGGTTTTATGCAGCACCCCAACTCACCTTTCCCCTTAAGCAAGCATAAGTTGGTTTTCTAAATTTGAGACCCTGTTCTGTTTTGGAATTCAGTTCCTGTGTAGCCAAGTTTACATTCCGTGTATTAGTGATATCTTATGATGTTTCTTTTGCTGTGTGACTTATTTCAGTTAGAATCATCGTACCTGAATCCACTCATTATGCTGCTACGGGCCTGATGACATAGATTTCATTGCTGAGTGATACTGCATTGTACGTAAGTACCACAAGTTCTTTATCCATTTTTCACTTTCTGTGATATTGAACTTGTACGGTAAACGAGGTTCTTGTAAACAGAGGCGTCCCAAACTTTGGGGTGGCTGTGTCTTTTTGATTTTCATTTCCCTAAGCTATAGGACCATAAGTGGAAGTGCCCTAGGCTCTGTTGCTTTGTTTTTTAGATGTTTCAGGAAACACCATACACTTCTCCCGAGTGTCTGTTGGCAATTTACATCCCGCCCATCAGCATAACAAGGCTCCCAGTTCTCCATGGCCTGTCCTGCCTTTCTGGCTTTTACACTTTTTTCAGATGGCCCTTTTGACCGGGGGGAAGTGAGACTTCATTGTAGTGCAGATTTCCTTTGCAAGCTTGCTTGGTTGGCCAAAAAGGGCATATGCGTTTTTTCCTGAATATATTCAGGTAAAAACGCATACGCCCTTTTTTGCCAAGTGCATCATTGTGGACGTTCTGCCTCTTTTCCTATGCTTTCAATGCAATTCCAGTCTACCTCCTGAAATCGGTTTCCTGCAATTCTGCCCCACTTTCAAGTCCTCTTGGCAGCCTTACTTCAGTATATTTTTGAACGATAGCTGTCATTTATAACTCTGCAGGTTTGTGAATTACAGTGCCCAGGAGCTCCTTTCTTCAACTCACTTTCTTTTGAGCTGGCCGCAACACCGCAGGATGGCTTCAGGCCCTAATCAGGTTCCGGCATGGTACGCTGAGCCTTTGGTTATTTCCTCTTCCTGGTGGGAAATGAGAGTTAAATTTGCCCGTCCAGACACCTCCAGCTAGTCTCTCATTGGTTCTCGCTATTCCTGTTCATCTTCCGCAGAAATTGCAAACTGGGCCAAACAGGAGGTTAAACGGACTGACTCTCCAAGTCGGGAGACTGGTAGTAAAGCGTCTAGAAAGTTGCACCCGAGTACCAGGGTACGAAAACTGAGACATATTTGAACACGTCTCCCGATCACATGGTTGATCATACTCTAGGTTCCACATGCATGTTTTAGCTGAAGGAAGAATACCTTAAACCTGGGTAGTTGAATCCCGTGGAATGGGTACCATGCAATATGACTTCAAAGGGTATTCATTTGCTCACCGAACCTCTCCAATCCTATCACTGCTGCGTTTATCCCCCTGTACACACGCTTGATTCTCTTTTGGAGACATAGCAATCCATAGGTTTTAAGATACTTTCTAGTCAGGTACATTCTTAGGCGTTTAATATGGGGTGTTGAGTCCATTTCGTTGAGCAAGGAGTAGCTCTTGTCTATTCCATATTTGGCTTAAGGAACATTATCTCTGCTCATTTCAATCTCTGGTTTTATGCAGCACCCCAACTCACCTTTCCCCTTAAGCAAGCACAAGTTGGTTTTCTAAATTTGAGACCCTGTTCTGTTTGGAATTCAGTTCCTGTGTAGCCAAGGTTACATTCCGTGTATTAGTGATATCTTATGATGTTTCTTTTTCTGTGTGATTTATTTCAGTTAGAATCATCGTACCTGAATCCACTCATTATGCTGCTATGGGCCTGATGACATAGATTTCATTGCTGAGTGATACTGCATTGTACGTAAGTACCACAAGTTCTTTATCCATTTTTCACTTTCTGTGATATTGAACTTGTACGGTAAACGAGGTTCTTGTAAACAGAGGCGTCCCAAACTTTGGGGTGGCTGTGTCTTTTTGATTTTAATTTCCGTAAGGTATAGGACCATAAGTGGAAGTGCCCTAGGCTCTGTTGCTTTGTTTCTTCGATGTTTCAGGAAACACCATACACTTCTCCCGAGTGTCTGTTGGCAATTTACATCCCGCCCATCAGCATAACAAGGCTCCCAGTTCTCCATGGCCTGTCCTGCCTTTCTGGATTTTACACTTTTTTCAGATGGCCCTTTTGACCGGGGGGAAGTGAGACTTCATTGTAGTGCAGATTTCCTTTGCAAGCTTGCTTGGTTGGCCAAAAAGTGCGTATGCGTTTTTTCCTGAATATATTCAGGAAAAAACGCATAAACACTTTTTGGCCAAGTGCATCATTGTGACGTTCTGCCTCTTTTCCTATGCTTTCAATGCAATTCCAGTCTACCTCCTGAAATCGGTTTCCTGCAATTCTGCCCTGCTTTCAAGTCCTCTTGACAGCCTTACTTCAGTATATTTTTGGACGATAGCTGTCATTTATAACTCTGCAGGTTTGTGAATTACAGTGCCCCTGAGCTCCTTTCTTCAACTCGCTTTCTTTTGAGCTGGCCGCAACACCGCAGGATGGCTTCAGGCCCTAATCTTGTTCCGGCACCGCACGCTGAGCCTTTGGTTAATTCCTCTTCCTGGTGGGAAATGAGAGTTAAATTTGCCCGTCCAGACACCTCCAGCTAGTCTCTCATTGGTTCTCACTATTCCTGTTCATCTTCCGCAGAAATTGCAAACTGGGCCAAACAGGAGGTTAAAGGGACTGACTCTCCAAGTCGGGAGAGTGTTAGTAAAGCATCTGGAATGTTGCACCCGAGTACCAGGGTATGAAAACTGAGACATATTTGAACACGTCTCCCGATCACATGGTTGATCATACTCTAGGTTCCACATGCATGTTTTTGCTGAAGAAAGAATACCTTAAACCTGGGTAGTTGAAACCCGTGGAATGGGTACCATGCAATATGACTTCAAAGGGTCTTCATTTGCTCACCGAACCTCTCCAATCCTATCACTGTTGCGTTTATGCCCCTGTACACACGCTTGATTCTCTTTCGGAGACATAGCAATCCATAGGTTTTAAGATACTTACTAGTCAGGTACATTCTTAGGCGTTTAATATGGGGTGTTGAGTCCATTTCGTTGAGCAAGGAGTAGCTCTTGTCTATTCCATATTTGGCTTAAGGAACTTTATCTGTGCTCATTTCAATCTCTGGTTTTATGCAGCACCCCAACTCATCTTTCCCCTTAAGCAAGCATAAGTTGGTTTTCTAAATTTGAGACCCTGTTCTGTTTGGAATTCAGTTCCTGTGTAGCCAAGGTTACATTCCGTGTATTAGTGATATCTTATGATGTTTCTTTTTCTTTGTGACTTATTTCAGTTAGAATCATCGTACCTGAATCCACTCATTATGCTGCTATGGGCCTGATGACATAGATTTCATTGCTGAGTGATACTGCATTGTACGTAAGTACCACAAGTTCTTTATCCATTTTTCACTTTCTGTGATATTGAACTTGTACGGTAAACAAGGTTCTTGTAAACAGAGGCGTCCCAAACTTTGGGGTGGCTGTGTCTTTTTGATTTTAATTTCCCTAAGGTATAGGACCATAAGTGGAAGTGCCCTAGGCTCTGTTGCTTTGTTTCTTCGATGTTTCAGGAAACACCATACACTTCTCCCGAGTGTCTGTTGGCAATTTCCATCCCGCCCATCAGCATAACAAGTCTCCCAGTTCTCCATGGCCTGTCCTGCCTTTCTGGATTTTACACTTTTTTCAGATGGCCCTTTTGACCGGGGGGAAGTGAGACTTCATTGTAGTGCAGATTTCCTTTGCAAGTTTGCTTGGTTGGCCAAAAAGGGCGTATGCGTTTTTTCCTGAATATATTCAGGAAAAAACGCATATGCCCTTTTTGGCCAAGTGCATCATTGTGGACGTTCTGCCTCTTTTCCTATGCTTTCAATGCAATTCCAGTCTACCTCCTGAAATCGGTTTCCTGCAATTCTGCCCCGCTTTCAAGTCCTCTTGGCAGCCTTACTTCAGTCTATTTTTGGACGATAGCTGTCATTTATAACTCTGCAGGTTTGTGAATTACAGTGCCCCTGAGCTCCTTTCTTCAACTCGCTTTCTTTTGAGCTGGCTGCAACACCGCAGGATGGCTTCAGGCCCTAATCTGGTTCTGGCACGGCACGCTGAACCTTTGGTTATTTCCTCTTCCTGGTGGGAAATGTGAGTTAAATTTGCCCGTCCAGACACCTCCAGCTAGTCTCTCATTGGTTCTCGCTATTCCTGTTCATCTTCCGCAGAAATTGCAAACTGGGCCAAACAGGAGCTTAAAGGGACTGACTCTCCAAGTCGGGAGTGCGTTAGTAAAGCGTCTGGAATGTTGCACCCGAGTACCAGGGTACGAAAACTGAGACATATTTGAACACGTCTCCCGATCACATGGTTGATCATACTCTAGGTTCCACATGCATGTTTCAGCTGAAGGAAGAATACCTTAAACCTGGGTAGTTGAAACCCGTGGAATGGGTACCATGCAATATGACTTCAAAGGGTCTTCATTTGCTCACCGAACCTCTCCAATCCTATCACTGCTGCGTTTATGCCCCTGTACACACGCTTGATTCTCTTTCGGAGACATAGCAATCCATAGGTTTTAAGATACTTACTAGTCAGGTACATTCTTAGGCGTTTAATATGGGGTGTTGAGTCCATTTCGTTGAGCAAGGAGTAGCTCTTCTCTATTCCATATTTGGCTTAAGGAACTTTATCTGTGCTCATTTCAATCTCTGGTTTTATGCAGCACCCCAACTCATCTTTCCCCTTAAGCAAGCATAAGTTGGTTTTCTAAATTTGAGACCGTGTTCTGTTTGGAATTCAGTTCCTGTGTAGCCAAGGTTACATTCCGTGTATTAGTGATATCTTATGATGTTTCTTTTTCTGTGTGACTTATTTCAGTTAGAATCATCGTACCTGAATCCACTCATTATGCTGCTATGGGCCTGATGACATAGATTTCATTGCTGAGTGATACTGCATTGTACGTAAGTACCACAAGTTCTTTATCCATTTTTCACTTTCTGTGATATTGAACTTGTACGGTAAACGAGGTTCTTGTAAACAGAGGCGTCCCAAACTTTGGGGTGGCTGTGTCTTTTTGATTTTAATTTCCCTAAAGTATAGGACCATAAGTGGAAGTGCCCTAGGCTCTGTTGCTTTGTTTCTTCGATGTTTCAGGAAACACCATACACTTCTCCCGAGTGTCTGTTGGCAATTTACATCCCGCCCATCAGCATAACAAGGCTCCCAGTTCTCCATGGCCTGTCCTGCCTTTCTGGATTTTACACTTTTTTCAGATGGCCATTTTGACCAGGGGGAAGTGAGACTTCATTGTAGTGCAGATTTCCTTTGCAAGCTTGCTTGGTTGGCCAAAAAGGGCGTATGCGTTTTTTCCTGAATATATTCAGGAAAAAACGCATACGCCCTTTTTGGCCAAGTGCATCATTGTGGACGTTCTGCCTCTTTTCCTATGCTTTCAATGCAATTCCAGTCTACCTCCTGAAATCGGTTTCCTGCAATTCTTCCCCGCTTTCAAGTCCTCTTGGCAGCCTTACTTCAGTATATTTTTGGATGATAGCTGTCATTTATAACTCTGCAGGTTTGTGAATTACAGTGCCCCTGAGCTCCTTTCTTCAACTCGCTTTCTTGTGACCTGGCCGCAACACCGGAGGATGGCTTCAGGCCCTATTCTGGTTCTGGCACAGCACGCTGAGCCTTTGGTTAATTTCTCTTCCTGGTGGGAAATGAGAGTTAAATTTGCCCGTCCAGACACCTCCAGCTAGTCTCTCATTGGTTCTCGCTATTCCTGTTCATCTTCCGCAGAAATTGCAAACTGGGCCATACAGGAGGTTAAAGGGACTGACTCTCCAAGTCGGGAGAGTGTTAGTAAAGCGTCTGGAATGTTGCACCCGAGTACCAGGGTACGAAAACTGAGACATATTTGAACACGTCTCCCGATCACATGGTTGATCATACTCTAGGTTCCACATGCATGTATTAGCTGAAGGAAGAATACCTTAAACCTGGGTAGTTGAAACCCGTGGAATGGGTACCATGCAATATGATTTCAAAGGGTCTTCATTTGCTCACCGAACCTCTCCAATCCTATCACTGCTGCGTTTATGCCCCTGTATACATACTTGATTCTCTTTCGGAGACATAGCAATCCATAGGTTTTAAGATACTTACTAGTCAGGTACATTCTTAGGCGTTTAATATGGGGTGTTGAGTCCATTTCGTTGAGCAAGGAGTAGCTCTTGTCTATTCCATATTTGCCTTAAGGAACTTTATCTGTGCTCATTTCAATTCTCTGGTTTTATGCAGCACCCCAACTCACCTTTCCCGTTAAGCAAGCATAAGTTGGTTTTCTAAATTTGAGACCCTGTTCTGTTTTGGAATTCAGTTCCTGTGTAGCCAAGTTTACATTCCGTGTATTAGTGATATCTTATGATGTTTCTTTTTCTGTGTGACTTATTTCAGTTAGAATCATCGTACCTGAATCCACTCATTATGCTGCTACGGGCCTGATGACATAGATTTCATTGCTGAGTGATACTGCATTGTACGTAAGTACCACAAGTTCTTTATCCATTTTTCACTTTCTGTGATATTGAACTTGTACGGTAAACGAGGTTCTTGTAAACAGAGGCGTCCCAAACTTTGGGGTGGCTGTGTCTTTTTGATTTTAATTTCCCTAAGCTATAGGGCCATAAGTGGAAGTGCCCTAGGCTCTGTTGCTTTGTTTTTTAGATGTTTCAGGAAACACCATACACTTCTCCCCAGTGGCTGTTGGCAATTTACATCCCGCCCATCAGCATAACAAGGCTCCCAGTTCTCCATGGCCTGTCCTGCCTTTCTGGCTTTTACACTTTTTTCAGATGGCCCTTTTGACCGGGGGGAAGTGAGACTTCATTGTAGTGCAGATTTCCTTTGCAAGCTTGCTTGGTTGGCCAAAAAGGGCATATGCGTTTTTTCCTGAATATATTCAGGTAAAAACGCATACGCCCTTTTTTGCCAAGTGCATCATTGTGGACGTTCTGCCTCTTTTCCTATGCTTTCAATGCAATTCCAGTCTACCTCCTGAAATCGGTTTCCTGCAATTCTGCCCCACTTTCAAGTCCTCTTGGCAGCCTTACTTCAGTATATTTTTGAACGATAGCTGTCATTTATAACTCTGCAGGTTTGTGAATTACAGTGCCCAGGAGCTCCTTTCTTCAACTCACTTTCTTTTGAGCTGGCCGCAACACCGCAGGATGGCTTCAGGCCCTAATCTGGTTCCGGCATGGTACGCTGAGCCTTTGGTTATTTCCTCTTCCTGGTGGGAAATGAGAGTTAAATTTGCCCGTCCAGACACCTCCAGCTAGTCTCTCATTGGTTCTCGCTATTCCTGTTCATCTTCCGCAGAAATTGCAAACTGGGCCAAACAGGAGGTTAAAGGGACTGACTCTCCAAGTCGGGAGTGCGTTAGTAAAGCGTCTGGAATGTTACACCCGAGAACCAGGGTACTAAAACTGAGACATATTTGAACACGTCTCCCCATCACATGGTTGATCATACTGTAGGTTCCACATGCATGTATTAGCTGAAGGAAGAATACCTTAAACCTGGGTAGTTGAAACCCGTGTAATGGCTACCATGCAATATGACTTCAAAGGGTCTTCATTTGCTCACCGAACCTCTCCAATCCTATCACTGCTGCGTTTATGCCCCTGTGCACATGCTTGATTCTCTTTCGGAGACATAGCAATCCATAGGTTTTAAGATACTTACTAGTCAGGTACATTCTTAGGCGTTTAATATGGGGTGTTGAGTCCATTTCGTTGAGCAAGGAGTAGCTCTTGTCTATTCCATATTTGGCTTAAGGAACACTATCTGTGCTCATTTCAATCTCTGGTTTTATGCAGCACCCCAACTCACCTTTCCCCTTAAGCAAGCATAAGTTGGTTTTCTAAATTTGAGACCCTGTTCTGTTTTGGAATTCAGAGCCTGTGTAGCCAAGTTTACATTCCGTGTATTAGTGATATCTTATGATGTTTCTTTTTCTGTGTGACTTATTTCAGTTAGAATCATCGTACCTGAATCCACTCATTATGCTGCTATGGGCCTGATGACATAGATTTCATTGCTGAGTGATACTGCATTGTACGTAAGTACCACAAGTTCTTTATCCATTTTTCACTTTCTGTGATATTGAACTTGTACGGTAAACGAGGTTCTTGTAAATAGAGGCGTCCCAAACATTGGGGTGGCTGTGTCTTTTTGATTTTAATTTCCCTAAGCTATAGGACCATAAGTGGAAATGCCCTAGGCTCTGTTGCTTTGTTTCTTCGATGTTTCAGGAAACACCATACACTTGTCCCGAGTGTCTGTTGGCAATTTACATCCCGCCCATCAGCATAACAAGGCTCCCAGTTCTCCATGGCCTGTCCTGCCTTTCTGGATTTTACACTTTTTTCAGATGGCCCTTTTGACCGGGGGGAAGTGAGACTTCATTGTAGTGCAGATTTCCTTTGCAAGTTTGCTTGCTTGGCCAAAAAGGGCGTATGCGTTTTTTCCTGAATATATTCAGGAAAAAACGCATACGCCCTTTTTGGCCAAGTGCATCATTGTGGACGTTCTGCCTCTTTTCCTATGCTTTCAATGCAATTCCAGTCTACCTCCTGAAATCGGTTTCCTGCAATTCTGCCCCGCTTTCAAGTCCTCTTGGCAGCCTTACTTCAGTCTATTTTTGGACGATAGCTGTCATTTATAACTCTGCAGGTTTGTGAATTACAGTGCCCCTGAGCTCCTTTCTTCAACTCGCTTTCTTTTGAGCTGGCTGCAACACCGCAGGATGGCTTCAGGCCCTAATCTGGTTCCGGCACGGCAGGCTGAACCTTTGGTTAATTCCTCTTCCTGGTGGGAAATGTGAGTTAATTTTGCCCGTCCAGACACCTCCAGCTAGTCTCTCATTGGTTCTCGCTATTCCTGTTCATCTTCCGCAGAAATTGCAAACTGGGCCAAACAGGAGCTTAAAGGGACTGACTCTCCAAGTCGGGAGATTGTTAGTAAAGCGTCTGGAATGTTGCACCCGAGTACCAGGGTATGAAAACTGAGACATATTTGAACACGTCTCCCGATCACATGGTTGATCATACTCTAGGTTCCACATGCATGTTTCAGCTGAAGGAAGAATACCTTAAACCTGGGTAGTTGAAACCCGTGGAATGGGTACCATGCAATATGACTTCAAAGGGTCTTCATTTGCTCACCGAACCTCTCCAATCCTATCACTGCTGCGTTTATGCCCCTGTACACACGCTTGATTCTCTTTCGGAGACATAGCAATCCATAGGTTTTAAGATACTTACTAGTCAGGTACATTCTTAGGCGTTTAATATGGGGTGTTGAGTCCATTTCGTTGAGCAAGGAGTAGCTCTTGTCTATTCCATATTTGGCTTAAGGAACTTTATCTCTGCTCATTTCAATCTCTGGTTTTATGCAGCACCCCAACTCATCTTTCCCCTTAAGCAAGCATAAGTTGGTTTTCTAAATTTGAGACCCTGTTCTGTTTGGAATTCAGTTCCTGTGTAGCCAAGGTTACATTCCGTGTATTAGTGATATCTTATGATGTTTCTTTTTCTTTGTGACTTATTTCAGTTAGAATCATCGTACCTGAATCCACTCATTATGCTGCTATGGGCCTGATGACATAGATTTCATTGCTGAGTGATACTGCATTGTACGTAAGTACCACAAGTTCTTTATCCATTTTTCACTTTCTGTGATATTGAACTTGTACGGTAAACGAGGTTCTTGTAAACAGAGGCGTCCCAAACTTTGGGGTGGCTGTGTCTTTTTGATTTTAATTTCCCTAAGGTATAGGACCATAAGTGGAAGTGCCCTAGGCTCTGTTGCTTTGTTTCTTCGATGTTTCAGGAAACACCATACACTTCTCCCGAGTGTCTGTTGGCAATTTCCATCCCGCCCATCAGCATAACAAGGCTCCCAGTTCTCCATGGCCTGTCCTGCCTTTCTGGATTTTACACTTTTTTCAGATGGCCCTTTTGACCGGGGGGAAGTGAGACTTCATTGTAGTGCAGATTTCCTTTGCAAGTTTGCTTGGTTGGCCAAAAAGGGCGTATGCGTTTTTTCCTGAATATATTCAGGAAAAAACGCATAAACACTTTTTGTCCAAGTGCATCATTGTGGACGTTCTGCCTCTTTTCTTATGCTTTCAATGCAATTCCAGTCTACCTCCTGAAATTGGTTTCCTGCAATTCTGCCCCGCTTTCAAGTCCTCTTGGCAGCCTTACTTCAGTATATTTTTGGACGATAGCTGTCATTTATAACTCTGCAGGTTTGTGAATTACAGTGCCCCTGAGCTCCTTTCTTCAACTCGCTTTCTTGTGACCTGGCCACAACACCGCAGGTTGGCTTCAGGCCCTAATCTGGTTCCGGCACGGCACGCTGAGCCTTTGGTTAATTCCTCTTCCTGGTGGGAAATGAGAGTTAAATTTGCCCGTCCAGACACCTCCAGCTAGTCTCTCATTGGTTCTCGCTATTCCTGTTCATCTTCCACAGAAATTGCAAACTGGGCCAAACAGAAGGTTAAAGGGACTGACTCTCCAAGTCGGGAGAGTGTTAGTAAAGCGTCTGGAATGTTGCACCCGAGTACCAGGGTACGAAAACTGAGACATATTTGAACACGTCTCCCGTTCACACGGATGATCATACTATAGGTTCCACATGCATGTTTTAGCTGAGGGAAGAATACCTTAAACCTGGGTAGTTGAGACCCGTGGAATGGGTACCATGCAATATGACTTCAAAGGGTCTTCATTTGCTCACTGAACCTCTCCAAACCTATCACCGCTGCGTTTATTCCCCTGTACACATGCTTGATTCTCTTTCAGAGACATAGCAATCCATAGGTTTTAAGATACTTACTAGTCAGGTACATTCTTAGGCGTTTAATATGCGGTGTTGAGTCCATTTCGTTGAGCAAGGAGTAGCTCTTGTCTATTCCATATTTGGCTTAAGGAACTTTATCTGTGCTCATTTCAATCTCTGGTTTTATGCAGCACCCCAACTCACCTTTACCCTTAAGCAAGCATAAATTGGTTTTGTAAATTTGAGACCCTGTTCTGTTCTGTAATTCAGTTCCTGTGTAGCCAAGTTTACATTCCGTGTATTACTGATATCTTATGATGTTTCTTTTTCTGTGTGACTTATTTCAGTTAGAGTCATCGTACCTGAATCCACTCATTTTGCTGCTAAGGGCCTGATGACATAGATTTCATTGCTGAGTGATATTGCTTTGTAAGTAAATACCACAACTTCTTTATCCATTTTTCACTTTCTGCGATGTTGAACTTGTACTGTAAACGAGGTTCTTGTAAACAGAGGCATCCCAAACTTTGGGGTGGCTGTGTCTTTTTGATTTTAATTTCCCTAAGCTATAGGACCATAAGTGGAAGTGCCCTAGGCTCTGTTGCTTTGTTTTTTAGATGTTTCAGGAAACACCATACACTTACCCTAGTGTGGGTGGCAATTTACATCCCGCCCATCAGCATAACAAGGCTCCCAGTTCTCCATGGCCTGTCCTGCCTTTCTGGATTTTACACTTTTTTCAGATGGCCCTTTTGACCGGGGGGAAGTGAGACTTCATTGTAGTGCAGATTTCCTTTGCAAGCTTGCTTGGTTGGCCAAAAAGGGCGTATGCGTTTTTTCCTGTATATATTCAGGAAAAAACGCATACGCCCTTTTTGCCAAGTGCATCATTGTGGACGTTCTGCCTCTTTTCCTATGATTTCAATGCAATTCCAGTCTACCTCCTGAAATCGGTTTCCTGCAATTCTGCCCCGCTTTCAAGTCCTCTTGGCAGCCTTACTTCAGTCTATTTTTGGATGATAGCTGTCATTTATAACTCTGCAGGTTTGTGAATTACAGTGCCCCTGAGCTCCTTTCTTCAACTCGCTTTCTTGTGAGCTGGCCGCAACACCGCAGGATGGCTTCAGGCCCTAATCTGGTTCCGGCACGGCACGCTGAGCCTTTGGTTAATTCCTCTTCCTGGTGGGAAATGAGAGTTAAATTTGCCCGTCCAGACACCTCCAGCTAGTCTCTCATTGGTTCTCGCTATTCCTGTTCATCTTCCGCAGAAATTGCAAACTGGGCCAAACAGGAGGTTAAAGGCACTGAGTCTCCAAGTGGGGAGAGTGTTAGTAAAGCGTCTGGAATGTTGCACCCGAGTACCAGGGGAGGAAAACTGAGACATATTTGAACACGTCTCCCGTTCACACGGTTGATCATACTCTGGGTTCCACATGCATGTTTTAGCTGAAGGAAGAATACCTTAAACCTGGAGAGTTGAGACCCGTGTAATGGGTACCATGCAATATGACTTCAAAGGATCTTCATTTGCTCACCGAACCTCTCCAATCCTATCACTGCTGCGTTTATGCCCCTGTACACACGCTTGATTGTCTTTCGGAGACATAGCAATCCATAGGTTTTAAGATACTTACTAGTCAGGTACATTCTTAGGCGTTTAATATGGGGTGTTGAGTCCATTTCGTTGAGCAAGGAGTAGCTCTTGTCTATTCCATATTTGGCTTAAGGAACTTTATCTGTGCTCATTTCAATCTCTGGTTTTATGCAGCACCCCAACTCACCTTTCCCCTTAAGCAAGCATAAGTTGGTTTTCTAAATTTGAGACCCTGTTCTGTTCTGTAATTCAGTTCCTGTGTAGCCAAGTTTACATTCCGTGTATTACTGATATCTTATGATGTTTCTTTTTCTGTGTGACTTATTTCAGTTAGAATCATCGTACCTGAATCCTCTCATTATGCTGCTACGGGCCTGATGACATAGATTTCGTTGCTGAGTGATACTGCATTGTACGTAAGTACCACAAGTTCTTTATCCATTTTTCAATTTCTGTGATATTGAACTTGTACGGTAAACGAGGTTCTTGTAAACAGAGGCGTCCCAAACTTTGGGGTGGCTGTGTCTTTTTGATTTTCATTTCCCTAAGCTATAGGACCATAAGTGGAAGTGCCCTAGGCTCTGTTGCTTTGTTTTTTAGATGTTTAAGGAAACACCATACACTTCTCTAGAGTGTCTGTTGGCAATTTACATCCCGCCCATCAGCATAACAAGGCTCCCAGTTCTCCATGGCCTGTCCTGCCTTTCTGGATTTTACACTTTTTTCAGATGGCCCTTTTGACCGGGGGGAAGTGAGACTTCATTGTAGTGCAGATTTCCTTTGCAAGTTTGCTTGGTTGGCCAAAATGGGCGTATGCGTTTTTTCCTGAATATATTCAGGAAAAAACGCATACGCCCTTTTTGGCCAAGTGCATCATTGTGGACGTTCTGCCTCTTTTCCTATGCTTTCAATGCAATTCCAGTCTACCTCCTGAAATCGGTTTCCTGCAATTCTGCCCCGCTTTCAAGTCCTCTTGGCAGCCTTACTTCAGTATATTTTTGGACGATAGCTGTCATTTATAACTCTGCAGGTTTGTGAATTACAGTGCCCCTGAGCTCCTTTCTTCAAGTCGCTTTCTTGTGACCTGGCCGCAACACCGCAGTATGGCTTCAGGCCCTAATGTGGTTCCGGCATGGCACGCTGAGCCTTTGGTTAATTCCTCTTCCTGGTGGGAAATGAGAGTTAAATTTGCCCGTCCAGACACCTGCAGCTAGTCTGTCATTGGTTCTCGCTATTCCTGTTCATCTTCCACAGAAATTGCAAACTGGGCCAAACAGGAGGTTAAAGGGACTGACTCTCCAAGTCGGGAGAGTGTTAGTAAAGCGTCTGGAATGTTGCACCCGAGTACCAGGGTATGAAAACTGAGACATATTTGAACACGTCTCCCAATCACATGGTTGATCATACTCTAGGTTCCACATGCATGTTTTAGCTGAAGGAAGAATACCTTAAACCTGGATAGTTGAAACCCGTGGAATGGGTACCATGCAATATGACTTCAAAGGGTCTTCATTTGCTCACCGAACCTCTCCAATCCTATCACTGCTGCGTTTATGCCCCTGTACACATGCTTGATTTTCTTTCGGAGACATAGCAATCCATAGGTTTTAAGATATTTACTAGTCAGGTACATTCATAGGCATTTAATATGCGGTGGATAGTCCATTTCGTTGAGCAAAGAGTAGCTCTTGTCTATTCCATGTTTGGCTTAAGGAACTTTATCTGTGCTCATTTCGATCTCTGGTTTTATGCAGCACCCCAACTCACCTTTCCCCTTAAGCAAGCATAAGTTGGTTTTCTAACTTTGAGACCCTGTTCTGTTTTGGAATTCAGTTCCTGTGTAGCCAAGTTTACATTCCGTGTATTAGTGATATCTTATGATGTTTCTTTTTCTGTGTGACTTATTTCAGTTAGAATCATCGTACCTGAATCCACTCATTATGCTGCTACGGGCCTGATGACATAGATTTCATTGCTGAGTGATACTGCATTGTATGAAAGTACCACAAGTTCTTTATTCATTTTTCACTTTCTGTGATATTGAACTTGTACCGTAAACGAGGTTCTTGTAAACAGAGGCGTCCCAAACTTTGGGGTGGCTGTGTCTTTTTGATTTTAATTTCCCTAAGCTATAGGACCATAAGTGGAAATGCCCTAGGCTCTGTTGCTTTGTTTTTTAGATGTTTCAGGAAACACCATACACTTCTCCCGAGTGTCTGTTGGCAATTTATATCCCGCCCATCAGCATAACAAGGCTCCCAGTTCTCCATGGCCTGTCCTGCCTTTCTGGCTTTTACACTTTTTTCAGATGGCCCTTTTGACCGGGGGGAAGTGAGACTTCATTGTAGTGCAGATTTCCTTTGCAAGCTTGCTTGGTTGGCCAAAAAGGGCGTATGCGTTTTTTCCTGAATATATTCAGGAAAAAACGCATACGCCCTTTTTGGCCAAGTGCATCATTGTGGACGTTCTGCCTCTTTTCCTATGCTTTCAATGCAATTCCAGTCTACCTCCTGAAATCGGTTTCCTGCAATTCTGCCCCGCTTTCAAGTCCTCTTGGCAGCCTTACTTCAGTATATTTTTGGACGATAGCTGTCATTTATAACTCTGCAGGTTTGTGAATTACAGTGGCCCTGAGCTCCTTTCTTCAACTCGCTTTCTTGTGACCTGGCCGCAACACCGCAGGATGGCTGCAGGCCCTAATCTGCTTCTGGCACGGCACGCTGAGCCTTTGGTTATTTCCTCTTCCTGGTGGGAAATGAGAGTTAAATTTGCCCGTCCAGACACCTCCAGCTAGTCTCTCATTGGTTCTCCCTATTCCTGTTCATCTTCCGCAGAAATTGCAAACTGGGCCAAACAGGAGGTTAAAGGCGCTGACTCTCCAAGTCGGGAGAGTGTTAGTTAAGCGTCTGGAATGTTGCACCCGAGTACCAGGGGAGGAAAACTGAGACATATTTGAACACGTCTCCCGTTCACACGGTTGATCATACTCTGGGTTCCACATGCATGTTTTAGCTGAAGGAAGAATACCTTAAAGCTGGAGAGTTGAGACCCGTGTAATGGGTACCATGCAATATGACTTCAAAGGGTCTTCATTTGCTCACCGAACCTCTCCAATCTTATCACTGCTGCGTTTATGCCCCTGTACACACGCTTGATTCTCTTTTGGAGACATAGCAATCCATCGGTTTTAAGATACTTACTAGTCAGGTACATTCTTAGGCGTTTAATATGGGGTGTTGAGTCCATTTCGTTGAGCAAGGAGTAGCTCTTGTCTATTCCATATTTGGCTTAAGGAACTTTATCTGTGCTCATTTCAATCTCTGGTTTTATGCAGCACCCCAACTCACCTTTCCCCTTAAGCAAGCATAAGTTGCTTTTCTAAATTTGAGACCCTGTTCTGTTCTGTAATTCAGTTCTTGTGTAGCCAAGTTTACATTCCGTGTGTTAGTGATATATTATGATGTTTCTTTTTCTGTGTGACTTATTTCAGTTAGAATCATCGTACCTGAATCCACTCATTATGCTGCTACGGGCCTGATGACATAGATTTCATTGCTGAGTGATACTGCATTGTACGTGAATACCACAACTTCTTTATCCATTTTTCACTTTCTGTGATATTGAATTTGTACCGTAAATGAGGTTGTTGTAAACAGAGCCATCCCAAACTTTGGCGTGGCTGTGTCTTTTTTATTTTAATTTCCCTAAGCTATAGGACCATAAGTGGAAGTGCCCTAGGCTCTGTTGCTTTGTTTTTTAGATGTTTCAGGAAACACCATACACTTCTCTAGAGTGTCTGTTGGCAATTTACAGCCCTCCCATCAGCATAACAAGGCTCCCAGTTCACCATGGCCTGTCGTGCCTTTCTGGATTTTACACTTTTTTCAGATGGCCCTTTTGACCGGGGGGAAGTGAGACTTCATTGTAGTGCAGATTTCCTTTGCAAGCTTGCTTGGTTGGCCAAAAAATATGTGTATGCGTTTTTTCCTGACTATATTCAGGAAAAAACACATACGCCCTTTTTGGCCAAGTGCATCATTGTCGAGGTTCTGACTCTCTTCATATGTTTTCAATGCTATTCCAGTGTACCTCCTGAAATCGGTTTCCTGCAATTCTGCCTTGCTTTCAATGCTTCTTCATAGCCTTACCTCAATATATTTTTTGAAAATAGTTGGCCTTTATAACTCTGCAGGTTTTTGAATTGCAGTGGCCCTTATCTCCATTTTTCAGCTCTTATTTTTGTGATCTTGCCCCATAACCACAGGATTCCTTGAAGCTCTATTCTTCTTCTGGGGCACCTTGCTGTGCCTTTGGTTAATTCTTCTTACTGATGTGAAATTAGAGTGACATGTGCCCATTGAAACCGCTACAGCTAGTTTCTCACTGGTTCCCCCTATTCCCATTCATCCTCCGCACTAACTGAAGACTGTGCGATACCAGAACTTAAAGGCATTGACTCTCCATGTGGGGATGTTGTTAGTAAAGCGGCTGGAATGTCGATCCGGAGCCCCAGGAGAGGAAAAATGAGGTGTGTTTTAGAAACCTTTCCCGATCATATGGTATACCAGTCGCTGGGTTTTCCAAGCATGGTTTAGCTGTAGGAAGATTCCCTTCAACCTGGAGTGTTGGGACCCTTGGAATGAGTAGCATGAAGTATTGCATTAAACTTTCGGCAGTTGCTTACCAAAGCTCACCAATCCTCTCAACCCCAAGTGTCCAGCCTTATGTCTTATCCAGCTGTGGGTTTATATGTGGTCAATCCAGGTTGCATCACAGCCCCTGAGCGAATTTTGTAAGAATTTTTCTCTCTTTCATTGTTTCAGCGTTTTGTTTTTAAAATTTATTTCTATAATGGGGTTTAGCTCATTTTCACTGCTGTGTTTGTGCCGCTCTGCACACACTTGATTCCCTTATGGAGATATATCAATACATGGGTTTTAAGATTCTTATTACTCAGATATATTTCTCTGCGGTGTATAGGGTGTGTTGAGGCCAGTTCATTGAGCAAGGTGTAGATCTTGTCTAATACCTATTTGGTTCATTGAACGGTATCTGTGTTAATTTCAAACTCTGGTTTTATGCATCACCCCACCTCTCCTTTCCCCTTAAGCTGACATAAGTGTGTTTTCTAAATGTGAGACACTGTTCTGTTCTGTAATTCATTTCTTGTGCAGCCATATTTACCCTCCCTCTATAAGTGATATCTTATGATATGTTTCTTTTTCTGTTTGACTTATTTCAAGTAGTATTATCGGACCTAAATCCACTCTTTATCCTTCTACTAGCCTTATTACATTGATTTCATGGTGAAGAGATATTCCATTGTACATAAGTACCACATCTTCTTTATCCATTGTTCTCTTTCCTGGGATATTTAAGGTGTACTGAAGTTGAGGTTCTTGTAAACAGAGTAGCCCTAAACTGTGGTGTGCTTGTGTCTTGTTGATTTTTAGACTTCCCTAGATATACTCCCATGATTGGAAGTGTCCTATGCTCTGTAGCTCTGTTTTTTAGATGATTTAGGCACCACCATACACTTCTCCAGAGTGGCTCTCGGTAGTTCACACACTGCCCATCAGCGTATAAAGGCTCCCTGTTCTCCATCGCCTGTCCTGCATTTCTGGTTTTTACAATTTTTTAGGATGGCCCTTTTGACCGGTGGGAAGTGAGACTTCTTTGTTGTGCACATTTGCATTGCTTGCTTGCTTGGTTGCCCATAAAGTGCGTATGCGTTTTTTCCTGGATATAATCAGGAAAAAACGCATACGCCCTTTTGGGCCAACTGCATCATTGTCGAAATTCTGCCGCTTTTCATGTGCGTTAAAGACGAGTCCAATCTATCTCTTGAAATCTGTTTCTTGCAATTCTGTCTTGCATTCAGATCCTCTTCTTTGCCTTACCTCAACATATTTTTGGACGTTAGTTTTCATTTATAACTCTGCAGGTTTGTGAATTGCAGTGACCCTGAGCTCCATTTTTTAAGTTGTTCTTTTGTGAGCTGGCCTCAAACCCGCAGGATTGCTTCAGGCCCTATTTTGGCTCCGGCGAGGCAGGCTGAGCCTTTCTTTAACTCTTATTCTTAATGGGAAATTAGAGTGATATGTGCCCGTCCAAACCCCTACAACTATTCTCTCATTGGTTCCCCCTCTTCCCGTTCATCCTCCTCACAATTTGCAAAATGTGTGAAACAGAAGTTGAAATGTGCTGATTCTCCAAGTGGGGAGATTCTAAGTAGCGTGGCTGGAATGGTGAACAGGAGCACCAGGAGAGGATAAATGAGCTGCATTTTAGACACATCTCCCGATCACATGGTGTACAGTCCTCTGGGTTTTCCATGCATGTTTTAGCTATAGGAAGATCCCTTGAACCTGCAGATTTGGGACCCATTGAATGGATACCAGGTAGTATTACTTTAAAGGGTGTGCATTTCCTCACCCAACCTCACATTTCTCTTAGCGTGAACAGTTTCCAGCCTTATGTCTCATCCTGCTGTGGGTCTAGATGTGTTCAATCCATGTTGCATCACCGTCCCTGAGGAAAAGTTGTAAGAGGTTTTCTCTGTCTCTCTGTCATTTATTTTTTTCAATTTATTACTATATTGGTTACAGCTGATTTTCAAAGCTCTGTTTCTTGCTGCTGTACATCCACTTGATTCACGTACAGAGAGACATCAATAAATTCTTTTTCAGATTCTTACCAGTCGTATATATTCTTTTCCGGTGACTTGAGTGTGCTGAGTGCAGTTCTTTTAGCTACCGTGTAGGCCTTGTTGATTATCAGTTTGGTATTTGGAATGGTATCTTTGCTAATTTCAACCTCCTGGATGATGCCTCACCCCTCCCCACCTTTCCCGTTTAGCAGCCTTATGCGTGTTTTCTACATATTTGACTATGTTTTTGTTTTGTAATTTATTTCATGTGTAGCCATTTTGGATTCCACCTTTAAGTGATATCTTATGATATGTGTCTTTTTCTTTTTGAATTATGTCACTTAGAATGATCATACGTAACTCCTCCGGAGTTGTTACAACTGGCCATATTTCATTGATTTCCAGGCTGAATAATATTCCACTCTACCTAAGTACCACATCTCTATCCATTTTTTCCCTCCAGAGACATTTAAGTTATATCCTAGTCGAGGATCTTTTAAACAGAGAGGGGGTAAACATTGGGGTGCCTGTGTCCTCTCGATTTTTGTTTTTCCCAAGATATACGCCCATGAGTGCAAGTGCCCTATGCTCTGTAGCTCATTTTTTAGATGCTTTAGTAAACACAATACACTTCTCCAGAATGGCCGTTGGCAATATACATTTCCACGATAAGTCTCACAGGGCTCCCTCTTCTCGTTGCCCTGTCCTGCATTTCTGTTGTTTACGCTTTATGAGGATGGCTCTTCTGACTGATGCGAAGTGATATCTTTTGTAGTATTGACCTCCAGTGCCCACCTGTTTGGTTGGCTAAAAAAGTGTATGCCCTTTTCTTGAATATATACAGAAAAAAACGCATACACCCTTTTTGGCCAACTGCAATGTTGGCAATGTTCAGCTCCTTTTCTTGTGCTTAATGGCGAGTCCTTTCTACCTCCTCAAATCCCTTTCCTGCCATTCTCCCTTGCTTACAAGTCCTTTTCTCTGACTTTCCTCAAGACATTTTTCAGTGATGGATATTTTCAACTCTGCAGTTTTGTGAATTTTACTGCCCCTGAGTTCCATTGTTCAACTTGTGTTTATGGGAACTGGCCACAAAGCAGCGGGATTTCCTCAAGCCCTATACTGTTTCCATGGGCAACCCTAGCCTTTGGTCAATTCGTCTTCCTGATTGGAAATTAGAGTGACATGTGCCTGTCTGAACACCTAGGACTTGTCTCTCATTGTTCCTCATCCTTCCGCTTCATCCTCTGGACAAATTCCAAACTGTACGCAACAGGATGTTGACAGTGCTGACATCTCCAAGTGGGGAGACTGTTAGTAAAGATGCTGGAGGGGTGAACCCGAGCACCAGGAGATGAGGAGATGAGATGCCTTTTCCAAACTCTTCCCGATCAGACGGTATACCGTCCTCTGGGTGTGACAGACATGTTTTAGCAGTAGGAAGAGTCCCATTCATGTAAGGAGAACACCAGGACTTTTTCAAAATCAGTGTCTCCCCGAAACCCAAACTGGGGAATTTTTTAAGCTATGGCTACACATATGTTCATTAAGGGCCTTGGGAAGTAGGCAGAGTCCAAACTTTAGATGATTGAAGTCTTCAGGGTCAGAAGCACTCACCACCGGCTTCCCTTAGGTTACACTTTAACTGTCATTGATAGATGATGTCAATAAAAATATCTATTCTTTTTCAGATTATTTCCCCTTATAGGTTATTGCAAAATGTTGAGTGTAGTTCCCTGTGCTATACAGTAGTTCCTTGTTGATGATCTATTTTATACATAGCAGTGTGTATGTGTTAATCCCAAACTGTTAATTTATCCCTCCTCCCACCTTTCCCCTTTGGTAATAATAAATTATAAGATTTTATACTTCTCAGAAATGGGGGAGCTGAAAGAGAGGTATCATTTTCAATGGAAAAGCATTTAAAACAAGATTGAAGCTTTAACCAAGATTATTAGATGTACATCCTTGGAAAGAAATCACTTCATTTCTCTAATATTGACCTGACAAATAAGACAAACCTTTTCACTGAACTTGCTTATAATAAAGTGATGGAAATATCAAATGGAAGTGTTAGAAACATCTTATTTTACCCGAGCCTTATACACTGTTCTATGTTAACTACAGTTTGGCTCACACATCTGTTCATTGAGGTTACAATAGTCTCAATTTCTGTTACTGATCCTCCAGAGTGGACCCCAACAAGTGTCCCCCTGCCCAGTGTCATTGGGGCCAACAGATCGAGACTGAGTTTGGTTCACAAGCAAAGGAAACTTTATATTTTGATCAGAGAATGGAGAGGTGAGAGCATGCACTACCCTGTGGGCTGTGGGCTGGGCTGCTGTGTAGAGATCCTGTCAGAGTCAGTGGGAGGGAGGGGGTGGAGCTCTCGAGGGCCGGGTTGGCTGTAGCTCAGGCTCTATATCGTGGAGTCTGCACTGGGCCCCAGGAGCTGAGGTGTCGACCCAGCCATTCTGCACTAGGAAATCTGGTCTGAAGTGCCGGGTGTGGAACCTCTGCATGCGGGACCCTAGGAGCACGTGAAATTAGACAAAGCACAAAGGATAAAATAGGTTAGACTTGACTTTATTGCCCAGATTCTATTTTTATCTCCCAGGGATTTTTAATGGGCTTTGCTGGGGACAAACCCCTCCTCTGCCTTTTGTTCCGTTCCTCATTCTTGGAGTGCTGAGGGTGCAGACCCTTCTTCTGTAACTGCTGAGTGCTGAGTTGGGAGCCCTCATACCCTGGGGCGAGGGTCAGAACTTCTCCCCAGCAGCCTCCCAGTGACGTTGATTGTCCCCAGGACCCCTGCCTCCCTGCTCGTCCACCTGAGCACCAGCATTGGAAGTGTTATAGATTCTAATGACCTTTAAGGGTCCAGGAAAGAGATGTGCAGAGACACTGTGGGGGTCGGTTTCACCCCGCCCCACATTTGTTCGGCCACCTTAGGCTGACCGTTTCTGCCAGCCTAGATGCTCTGACCAGTAGTCTGCGCTTTCTTCAATTAGGCCCCTGAATTAACGTACAAACAGCACCAGGTGTCAGAGCCCTGCCCACTCAACTCCCAGACAGTCCAGGGTCAGTGGTGATCAAGGACCATGATGGCCACTGAGTCAACAGCCTTTTGAAGTAAACAGGAGTCCAGCCGGTCTTATTGGCCACCATCATCACGGTGTCTGTAGGCTTTTCTATGGTGACAGTGTGATATACGGTTCCCCCGCCAAGATTATTAGCTCCCCTCTGGGTGCAGTAAGTCCTGCAAGCAGTAGTCTACTCTTTTGGGACACACTCTTGTTGTTTTATGAGAGAAACTCCAGGTCAAGTGATGTTCACACGAGTCGTCATGGTGCCCTGTTGCCCCCGGTTATCTCTCTGGATGTTGGAGTTGGAGGGCCTCCTCAGTCGAGGTCGGTGTGCCCACGGAGCGAACCCTGCAACTTCAGGGCATGGTTGGTGGTTAGGATCACCACGTGGGGTCCTTTTCCCTTAGGAGGGAGGTGGCCTTTTGGGCTGCTGATTTCCAGGTTTTTAGATACCGCCAGTATCTTGGCCAGATGTGGCAGTGGGCCAAGCCCCTTGGTGACTGTAGTTTATCCTACCTGGATGGCATTCTTGCATTGTTCCATTTCAAGTGGTCCCAGTTTTTGCACTAATTCTCCAATGGCGATTCAC
Organism: Delphinus delphis; assembly: GCF_949987515.2. Taxonomy (NCBI): domain Eukaryota; kingdom Metazoa; phylum Chordata; class Mammalia; order Artiodactyla; family Delphinidae; genus Delphinus; species Delphinus delphis. Next base: position 299,766 of record NW_027192850.1, read on the forward strand.
CTTTCACCGGGAATGTAAAGGTCAAAGGGTTTAGCTAAATTAGGGAGTTCCAGGGCAAGGGTCTGAATTGACTGCTCTTTCCATTCTTGAAAGGCCACTTCTGGATTCTATTCAAAAGGATCATCATCTTTTCCTTTCAGTGTTTCATATAGAGGCCCAGCTAGTAGACTGTAGTTAGGGATCCAGAAGCAGCAAACCCTGGCCTCCCCAGGAACCCCTAAGCTGTCTTCTAGTT